>NC_136409.1:183682500-184282500 GCF_051521515.1 Lactuca serriola | reverse complement strand
GTGGGAAATTAGCATTGCCTGTAGAAAAACTAGATAATACCCTGATTGTAGAAGTTGCCAGTGGCAAATTCGTACCTTTTAGTAATCGTATTAGGAACATCGTCATTGACCTAAACGTAAACGAATTCCACGAAGAGCTATTACCGATAGAGTTAAACGGTTTCGACATCGTTTTGGGTATGGATTAGCTTAGTGCCAACAATGCTGAGATTCAATGCCGAAAGAAGATAGTAAGGGTGAACCCACCCGGAAAAGAATCATTTATGGTGTACGGGGACAAGCGCAGAGTGAATTCTAGAATCATATCCATGATGAAAGCCAGGAAATGTTTGTCCAAAGGATGTGCATCGTACTTGGCATTCGTAATCGATGCTAAGAAAGAGGTGCAGAATATACCGGTTGTGTGTGATTATCCGGAAGTCTTTCCCGAAGATCTTCCCGGATTACCACCTGATAGGCAAGTGGAATTTCGTATAGACTTGTTACCAGGAACAACACCGATAGCACCGATTAGCACCGGTGGAGATGAAGGAGCTTATGATGCAACTTCAGGAGCTGTTGGACAACGGGTTCATTCGACCTAGTTCATCACCCTGGGGAGCTCCGGTGTTACTCGTGAAGAAAAAGGACGGAAGTATGAGAATGTGTATAGACTACCGAGAGCTGAATAAGGCAAAGGTGAAGAAAGTATCAATTGCCGAGGATTGATGACCTATTCGATCAGTTGCAAGGTTCGAGCTACTTCTCAAAGATCGATCTTAGGTCAGGATATCATCAACTGAAGGTGAGAGAGCAGGATATTGAGAAGACTGCATTCAGGACAAGATATGGACACTATGAGTTCTTGGTTATGTCATTTGGACTAACCAATGCTCCTGCAGCATTCATGGATTTGATGAACAGGGTTTGTAAACCATTCCTCCATAAATTCGTGATAGTGTTCATCGACGACATTCTCATCTACTCGAAAATCCAAGAGGAGCATGGCAAGCATCTACAGGAAGTATTAGAAGTGTTAAAGAAGGAGAAGCTTTTTGAAAAGTTCTCCAAGTGTTATTTTTGGATCCGAGAAGTTCAATTCTTGGGTCATGTTGTTAACCAAGAGGGAATAATGGTGGACCCCGTAAAGATCAAGGCTGTGATGAAGTGGGAACGTCCGAAAAGTCCCACGGAGATTCGAAGCTTTCTAGGATTAGCCGGATATTATCGACGATTTATCCAAGGCTTTTCTTCGATACCTACTCCGTTAACATCTTTGACCCATAAAGGAGCTACGTATACGTGGAGTGAAAAACACAATGAGGCATTCGAGAAGCTAAAGAAGAAGTTATGTGAAGCATCGATACTTTCTCTACCCGATGGAGTTGAAGATTTTGCGGTTTATAGTGACGCTTCTAGAGTCAGTTTGGGTTGTGTTATGACCCAAAGAGAAAAGGTGATAGTATATGCATCTCGACAATTGAAAGAGCATGGAAAGAACTACCCCACACACGATTTGGAGTTGGCAGCGGTAGTTTTCGCTCTAAAGATATGGAGGCATTACCTCTACGGCACGAAGTGCAAGTTGTTCACTGATCATAAGAGTCTCCAGTATCTCTTTAATCAGAAAAAATTGAACATGAGGCAACGACGCTGGCTAGAACTACTCAAGGACTACGACTGTGAGATACTTTACCACCCAGGTAAAGCAAATGTTGTTGCTGATGCTCTCATTCAGAAAGTCAATCATGAAAGGAAAAGGCCAAGAGCGTTGAGAATTGAAGTCGTCTCGACGATTGTGGAAAGTATCAGGAAAGCTCAGGAAGAAGCTTTAGAGAAGAATGACCGAAAGGAAGAACGTTTGGGAAGAACGTTAGTGTTCGGTACAAACAGTCGAGGACTGAAGGTATTCCAAGATCGAATTTGGGTACCTAAGACGGGAGGAATAAGAGACCTTCTGATGGAAGAAGCACATAAGACCATGTACTCAATTCATCCCGAAAGCACTAAAATGTATAGGGACCTAAAACCCAACTACTGGTGGCCGACGATGAAGCTCGATGTTGAGAAGTATGTGGCCGAGTGCGTAACATGTGCAAGGGTTAAGGCACAACATCAAAAACCATATAGGAGTTTAGAACCTTTACCTGTACCCATGGGTAAATGGGAAGACATCACCATGGATTTTGTGACCAAACTATCCAGGACAAAGAGCGGTCACGACATGATTTGGGTGGTCGTGGATTGTTTCAGCAAGAGTGCACACTTCATAGCAGCCAAGGAGAAGTGGTCTATGGATAAGCTCGCAAATGCTTACGTAAAGGAAATTGTAAGACTTCACGGTGTTCCTCTTACAATTGTATCAGATCGTGATAGTCGTTTCACATCAAGGTTTTGGAGGAGTCTACAAGAGGAGTTGGGTACAAAGTTGTGTTTGAGTACTGCTTACCATCCGCAGATTGATGGTCAGAGCGAAAGAACGATTCAAACACTGGAAGATATGCTGAGAGCATGTACCCTCAAGTTCCAAGGGAATTGGGACGAGCACTTACCTCTGGTAGAATTTTCCTACAACAATAGTTTCCACTTGAGCATCAAGATGGCACCTTATCAAGCCTTGTATGGACAGAAGTGTCGTACGCCGTCTTGTTGGCTTGAAGCCAGAGAGAAGCAGTTTATGGGCCCCGAGATAGTCCATGAGACTGCTGAGAAGTTGAAAGTGATTAGGGAAAGGATATTAGCAGCCCAGGATCGTCAGAAGAGCTATCCTAACAAGAAAAGACGACCGATAACCTTCAAAGTTGGGGATTCGGTTTTGCTAAAAGTCTCACCATGGAAGGGACTTATACGATTTGGGAAACAAGGAAAATTGAGTCCAAGGTTTATTGGACCATTCAAAGTTCTTCAAAAGATTGGGAACCAAGCTTACAAGCTGGAATTGCCTGAAGAACTCAATGTTATTCATAACACCTTCCATGTGTGTTATTTGAGGAAATTCGTAGGAGATGTTCCCGACATAATTCCAATCTTAGAGTTGAGGATGGATGAAAATAAAAGGCTGATCGAAGAGCCTGAGGAAATTGTTGACCGTAAGACTAAGAAATTACGACGCAAGATGGTCGACTTAGTGCTAGTCCGATGGAAACATTCGAATGGGCCGAATCTCACTTGGGAAACAGAGGATGACATGATGAGTCGCTATCCACATCTGTTTGTTGATGCATGATTCCGGGACGGAATCATCCTAAGGGGGAGAGAATTGTAACGCCCGGGATTCAGGGCTAAGCATATTTGTCAATGTAATAGTCTAGGTCAACTATTTTAACTCTTTTTGAAGTAATAAAGATGAAATATTTGAGTATTATGTGAATTATGTGTGTTATTGTGCTTATTATTTAATTATAAATGTATAATTAATAAAGAATAAAAATAAGCGTTAAAATTAAAGTGTGAGATAAACCTGATATCTCTACATAAAGTTGTAGTGGTCGAAACACGGATTCCGGGGATATAAGGAATGCCGAAATCCGAGTTATAACGAAGAAGTTATGACCCGTCGAAGTTTCGCGACAGAACCGGCACGATACCGGGAAGCGTAAAGAGTGAATTTACGATAGAGCGAGATTTAGCCTTAGCGCTCTAAACGAAAGTCGTATAATATGTTAAACTAAGAACATCGATAAAAAGAACGCCCAAATCTGACTTCGTATGAGGAAGTTATGATTTTTCTAAGATTTAGCATAACAGTGCACAACCCGAAATCTGAATTTTAGATCGGTCGATTTTTAGCCGACGGGATCTAAATGAAAATTGTAGTACTCGTAAATACCAACTCGTGGATATAAAGAACGTCGATAATAGAGCTCGTATGCGAAAGATATGGACGAAGCTTAGTCTCTACTTTTCGAGCACGGCGAATTCGATACAGTTTTGTAAATCCGAGATAGAATAAGAATTAGCCAACGAGGTCTAAATGAGAGTTGAAGATCTCATTAATAGGAACTCAATGGTAAAAATACAGACAAAAACGGAGCTCGTATGCGAAATTTATGGACGAAGTTTAGTCTCTACTTTTCGAGCGCAGCGAATTCGATATAGTTTTGTAAATCCGAGATAGAATGAGAATTAGCCAACGAGGTCTAAATGAGAGTTGTAGATCTCATTAATAGGAACTCAACGGTAAAAAGATAGACAAAAATGAAGCTCGTATGCGAAAGTTATGGACGAAGCTTAGTCTCTACTTTTCGAGCGCGGGGAATTCGATACAGTTTTGTAAATCCGAGATAGATTGAGAATTAGCTAACGAGGTCTAAATGAAAGTTGAAGATCTCATTAATAGGAACTCAACGGTAAAAAGACAGACAAAAACGGAGCTCGTATGCAAAAGTTACGGACGAAGTTTGGAGACTACTTTACTATACACTTCCTATAAATAAGAGATGAACTCTTCATTATTTCCTCACACCTTCAAACCTTTCTTTCTCTCTCTAACTTCTCTCTAACCTCCCTAAACCCCTTCCAAGTCTAGGGAACCTCCCTATCACGAGAAGAAAGCCCCGGAGCGCCCGACGGCTCCGAGAAGAAAAGCTTTCGGCTCGAAAACGCTGCTCCAGCGAAGCCGGTTTTTAATAAAAACCCGTTGTAAGTGAGTTACGCCTATACTATATTTAATATAACTTTTATTTAATTATAGTAACATTATTAGGACCTTAAAATAATTATTTGGGCTATTATTATGAGTTATATTGAGTGTTATTTAACGCTTATATAATAGTAATAATAGTTAGACTATTAATTAGTCGCGATTAACGTTAAAACTAAACTCTAGTGGTATTAATACTAGGTTTTGGTCAAAGAAAAATTGTTTTAAGAAGTAACGAAGAGCTGTCCGAGTTCCGAGTCACCACCTTACCAGGTGAGTGCATAGTTACTTTCAGCTTACACATAGATATGAAGTATTTTATATAAATTACGTGCTATGTGTGCATATTATCTGAATACTTTCTATCTATGCTGGATGAACATTGTTATACATGTTTTCAATGATTTAAACTGTATATGTATTTTATATCTACGAAAATGTTGGGCTAAAACTATTGGAATAGTGTCTAAGACTGCAACTATATTAGGCAAGTATTTGACTAGATTATGCATGGTCCTTTTGGGTTGCCTTCACCATAGCAACTTGACAGGATGATTTATTATGAGAGAATAAATATTATTAATGTATTATGAGAAGAATATAAAGAATAATAATATTGTTATTTGATTAATATAAGTCATAAATTAATTAGAATTAATTTGGTGACTTAAAGAGATTAATTAAATAAGAGGGTATAAACTGTCAATTGTTTGATAGTTACACTTTGGGCTGTAAATCCTTCTTGGATAGGGTTGGACGATTTCTAGGGCTTGGGATAAGCCATAAATCGTCCAAGGGCTTATCTTGGAAAGGATTTGGATTGCTTTGAGTAAAGATTATCCAACTAGGGTTTAAGGGTGAAACCCTAGGAGCCTTACAAGTATAATTAGACCTTTGGGGCAAGGGAAATCGGCACCTCTGCAAAAGCAAAGAAACCCTGGCCGATTTCTTCCCTCTCCTCTCTCTCAAATCATCCTCCTACTAGTTGGTGTTTGTAAGCCATTGGAGGAGTGACATTTGTGACTCTAAAGCTCCAAGAACTAGAAGATCAAACAAGTGTTTCAAGGTATGCTTCTAATTCTGATTTTGTGTTGTTCTTATACTCCATTAGTCATTAGAAGTCTTGGATCCAATGCATGTTTAATTAGAGAAACCTAGATCCAAGCATTAGGGTTTGCATGTGAACATAGGAATGTTCATATGGCCAAAACCCATCAGTGGTATCAGAGCCTAGATTGGTTTCTATTAAATTGATGCATGATTGTTTGTTTCTTGCGTGCGAAATTCGAATTTTGTGGTTCTGTGTCATGAACTCGACGAGTCCCATGGTGGACTCGACGAGTCCAGTTGGGAACTCGGCGAGTCCGAGCGTCAGGAAGGGCCAAAATCGGGATTTTTTGATATTTATCTTATCGAAACTTGCCTTTATCATATTAGATCAACCCTAATCCGATTTTTTGATATATATGATATGGGCATATTTAGTCATATAATTCATGCATTATCTTAATACTTTATGTTGTTGTTGTCTCATATAATAAATCAAAGGTGCTTAATTAGCTTAAATATTTCACTTTCAGTAAAAAATACATGCTCAGATGGAAAAGGAAGTGGAACTAACGATTGGAGGCTTGGATCTTGGATTTTTAAGAAAGAAGGATGTTGCTGGACAGCTTGACCCCTCGTCAGTGTTTTGGCCACATATCATGAACCGTAACTCCGATTGACGAGATTCAAAATGTTCTGAAAAGTAGACACAATTTCGGACGACTTTCGTGTTTTAAGAAAATTCTGATTCGAAACGTACTCGGTGAGTAGGGTCGATTACTCGGCGAGTTGTATCGAACTTTCGCGATTCTAGACACGCTGACTTGTCGTACACGGGTTTTAAGTGACGGACTCGCCGAGTAGGTCACTGGACTCGCCAAGTAGCCTCTGTTTTGTGAAAATCTATATAAAGGGACTTTCAGATCGATATCATAGGATGGAGAGAAACCCTAGGAGGCTGAGAAACGATTGGAAGTGCTGCTAGGTCGTGAGGGACTGAAGAATCAACCCTACATTCAATTAGTAACTTTTTGATTTGAATCATGTTTACATACTTTAATTTCATTTTTGAGTTTATGTTTACTGCAATCATGAGCTAAAAACTTATTCTTCTGTTAGGGTAGACAATTTTGTGAACATGGATTGATTATTTGAGTAGGATTAATTTTAATTGGTAATTATGTTTTGTTAAGCTTGTTAAAGAGTCTTATGTGTTGACAATAACTATTCTTCTGTTAATAAATCAGTAATTAAGTTGTATGAACATCTCTTAGTTATTAATTTCATATGATTTATTGTGACCACATAGTTGTATGTCTAGGAATAACGAACGTGAAACTAGAATTAACTAGAAGATAGGTAAGTTAATGTGTAAGCTTGTTGGATGAACATCGACAAGAGGTTAATTGAAGGGCCAATTTAGTTAACCACTACAAGTCTTACTTAACCCGAATCAATAATCTAAGAAACCCGTTAATTTAGACAACTGGCCATTGCTTGAATTAATTTGTTTTCTAAGAATTAGGAATAGCGAACGTGAACCTAATTATCTTAATCGGTAGCCAATGAAGAATTAATCCGATACATTAAAATCATCCATGGGAACAAATGAGTCGTACCTAAACAGAAGTCCTCTTTACTATTGAATTTAGTTGGTAATTAATTGTTTTAGTTGCTAGTTATTCTAATTAAGTTTCTAATCTTGTAAAACTAGAGAAAACCCCCTTTTGTTATTTGTTTTATTTAGATAATATTAGCATTTTTTTAATTGTTTACCGTTCCCTGTGTTCGATACCCTACTTGGTTGAACTATATTACTAATCGATAGGTACACTGCCTTTCGTGTGTTTATTTTGTGTCTAAGTTAGTAGGATTAAAACTAGTTGGTTTCACACACATCAATATATGACTATAATCTTGATCTAATTAAAGATATCTATCAATTAATAAAATATTTAATTTCCTTATGTGATAATTAATTAATTATTTTGATTAAATTGGTAAATTATTTTGCAAGAAATCATTAAATAAATCAAATATGGATAATTATGGAATTAATTGTTAATTAAGATTATTTTTTATTTGATCCTCCATGTTTTAAATGTTTAAAACTTGCCCTCAAGTTTTGAAATTTATGTTTTATGATTAAAAGTTTAATTTAGACAATTTAAATTTCAAACAATAGAATTTTACAAGTTTAAAATCCAACCCTATACTAATATAATATTACAAGATTAATATGTATATACATGTATAACTAAAATGCTAGTCTTACCGTTAGTAGGCCTCATTCACGAAGCCGGTCTATAAGGTGGGTATAAGGTTGCTGCCTATAAAATGGCGCTTAATGGGTGTACACTCACACCCACCGTTTACTTGATCGGTGGAGGGTCGTTAGCCGAACGGGTAGGATAGGGCAACCTCATCTCTCATTAAAAGTATAATATGAAATACAAAGTAACTACATGTTTTTCAAAATTTCCCAATCTTAGTTACTTTAGGAAAAGTGAATTGATGCAATACCATGAAATTACACTTTTCACCCTTGCTAAGAAGTTAGTGGAGCGTGTGTGGTTTACCGGCACACTAATTGGTTCTAAGCAAAGGTGGCAAAGGGTGATTCATTGTTTATCATAGTTCGATGGAGCGTGTGTGGTTTACCGGCACATCGAATAGGTGATCGTTACAATGAAGGCACCATGTAAATTTGCATGGTAATTCACACCGGCTTTGTGATCCTCGGTATCCCAGTCACAAACAAGAGGGGCATATCGAGATTTAAACATGCCATTCAAAAGTTTCAATGAATCTCATCTAGACCTAGGAATTCTCAATACATTTAGAACTTAAAGTTATGTTTTCGTGATGGAGAATTAGTGAATCGTCATTCACTTACCTTCAAATTGTTTGCATGTTAGATTACGGTATCCCTTTTCTAATATGTAAATATTGTTGTTGGATCCTAGCCCTAATTTTCTTATTGGGTGATAATTAGGGATTCATATTCTAATCTATCTTTGTCCTTTCTATTTGTAGATGTCGAACGCAAACAACGCTGCTGCTAGTTCATTCACATTGATGAGCCTTTGTCAAAAGGTCACTTTCGATGGGATGAACTTTAGCGAATGGATAAGATACATTCACACTATTGCTCGCTATGAGGACAAGGAGTATGTCCTCGATGAGAAGCTCGAGAAAATCAACCCTGAAATCGCTACTCCGGCTGAAATGACCGCTTTTGAAACACACGAGCGTGATGCAACGAAAGTACATTGCATCATGATAGCCATTATGAACTCCGAATTCCAAAAGTCCTATGAGGACATATACTCGTACGAGATACACCAAGACTTGTTGGAGAGACACCACCAAAACGCGAGACAAGAGCGTTATGAGATTTTCACTAACATGATTTCCGCTAAAATGGGTCATGGAGAGTCTCTTACCGTGCACCTGCAAAAGATGCAAAGGTATGTCGGCCATCTTCGCAAGTTGAATGTTGACTTTGGGGAAGACTTGGCGATCGACATGATGCTTCACTCTTTGCCTCTAAGTTACAATCAATTTACGATGACCTACCACATGAACAAAGAAGAGGTCACCCTAAGCAAGCTCCAAGGTCACTTGAGGGTCGCTGAGAGCAATTTCAAGGACAAGTCTGTTGCACCAACTCCCAATCCACCCGCTGCTCCTGTTTTGGCTATTGGACAAGCAAGGGGAAAGAAGAGGAAGGCTTCATCTAAGAACCATCGCAAGGTTAAGTCCCGAGATGGTGCCTCTTCTAGTGGGACCAAAGTTGATCCTGCTAAACCCTGCCCCAACCCAAAGGAGGCAAAGTGCCACCACTACCACAAGATAGGATATTGGAAGAGAAGCTGCCTAGAGTACCTGCAAGCCATCAAGGAAGGAAAGATCAAGCCGTCTTTCGCAGGTATATACACGATTAAATCTAACGATTCATCTCATGCTGTTTCTTGGGTTCTTGATACCGGTTGTGGTTACCACATTTGTTCTAATGTGTAGGGACTAAGAAGAAATAGGGATGTGGAGCCTGGAAGGATAAATCTAATCATGGGGAACAGAAGATCGTCACCTGTAACCAAGATTGGAATGTATTCTTTAGTGCTTAGGAATGGTTTATCTTTAGATATGAACAATTGTTGCTATTCGCCAGAAATGGCTAGAAACATTATTTCATTTCATGGTTAGTTTAGACAAGGTTTTAGATTTTCTTTTAATAATGAGAATGGTTCTATTTTGGCTTATCTAAATGGTGTCTTTTATTTTGAAGCTATACCATGTAATGGAATTAATGAAACCGTTATGATTGTAGATAACTTAGGAAATGATGTTTTATGCATGGAATCTTCCAATAGTATGGATAGAGCATCCTTTTGGCATTGTCGTCTTGGACATGTCAACAAGAAGCGCATAGCCCAACTCCAAAAGGATGGAGTGTTGGAGTCATTCAACATTAGGGAAGATGACACATGCGAATCTTGTTTACTTGGAAAGATGACTAAGTCACCCTTCACAAGTACGTGTGAAAGGGGTGAGGGACTATTGGACCTAATACATACCGATGTATGTGGACCGTTTAGATCAACCACAAAGGATGGGAACCGCTTCTATGTAACTTTTACCGATGACTATAGTAGATATGGGTATATCTACTTAATCAAGCAAAAGTCAGAAACTTTTGAAAAGTTCAAAGAGTTCAAGAATGAAGTAGAAAATCAATTGGGCAGGAAAATCAAGATGCTTCGATCCGATCGAGGAGGAGAGTACCTAAGTCTTGAATTCCACGATTATCTCAAGGAGTGTGGAATAGTTTCACAATTGACGCCACCTAGGACACCGCAATTGAATGGTGTGGCAGAAAGGCGTAATCGAACCTTGTTGGACATGGTTCGCTCTATGATGAGTCGTGCTTCACTATCTATCTCTTTTTGGGGGTATGCCTTAGAGACTGCCGCCCATATCCTTAACCGAGTCCCTACTAAGAAGGTTGCCAAAACACCTCACGAGATGTGGACAGGGAAAGCTCCCTCGTTGGCACATATCAAGGTTTGGGGTTGCGAGGCTTTCGTAAGACGAGATACGCACGACAAGCTCGAACCTCGTAGTGAGCGATGTATTTTCATCGGCTACCCGCAGAAATCCTTTGGATATCTCTTCTATAGACCGAAGGACAATGTTGTCTTTGTTGCGAGGAGAGGATTTTTCCAAGAGCGAGAACTCATAATCCAAGGAGACAGTGGGAGGCAAATCGAGCTTGAAGAGATTCAAGAATCGATAGATGAAGGAACCTCTACCGCTGGCACTCAACCTGAGGAGGAAACTCCGGTTGAACCGATTGACGAATCCTTACCTCTTAGACATTCTGAAAGAGTTAGAGTTCAACCCCAGTTTTATGGTTTTCATATTACTACCGAAGGGGACACGTATATTAGTGATGGTACACTAATAAACCTTGATGAACCTAATATCTATAAGGAAGCCATGGCAGGCCTGGAGTCTGTAAAATGGAAAGAGGCTATGGACAGCGAGATCCAGTCCATGTATAACAACTAAGTTTGGAGTTTGGTTGATAATGTGCCCGGACGTAAGACCGTTGGGTGCAAATGGATCTTCATGAAGAAGACCGACGTGGATGGAAAAGTACACACGTATAAGGCGTGATTGGTTGCAAAGGGCTTTACTCAAACTCCAGGAGTTGACTATGATGAGACCTTCTCACCAGTTGCGAAGATAAAATCTATTAGAGTGATGCTAGCAATTGCCGCATTTCATGATTATGAAATTTGGCAAATGGATGTCAAGACCACTTTCCTTAATGGGAAGTTGGCTGAGGATGTTTACATGGCTCAGCCAGAGGGGTTTGTGGATCCAAAGCATCCGAATAGAGTGTGTAAGCTTGAGAAGTCCATTTATGGACTTAAGCAAGCATCTCGCAGATGGAGTCTTTGCTTCGATGAGAAAGTCAAAGAGTTTGGATTTGTACGAAGCGAAGATGAATCGTGTGTATATGTCAAAGCCAGTGGGAGTATAGTAAGCTTCCTCGTTCTATATGTCGATGACATATTACTCATAGGAAACGACGTCCCGACTCTGAAGGAGGTTAAGTCCTGGCTCGGGAAGTGCTTCGCTATGAAGGACCTCGGAGAGGCTTCTTATATTTTGGGAATAAGGATAGTGAGAGAAAGAAGTAAGAGACTAATAGGACTTAGTTAGAACACTTATTTAGAGAAGGTACTAAAACGTTTTAGTATGGAAAACTCGAAGAAGGGAGAATTATCGACACAAAGTAATGCCAAGTTGAGTAAGACTCAAAGTCCGAGTACCGAAGCTGAAATAGTAGAAATGAGTCGAGTACCATACACTTCCGCAGTTGGCTCAATCATGTATGCTATGACTTGTACTCGCCCTGATGTAGCCTTTTCTTTGAGCATGGTTAGCAGATATCAAGGGAATCCTGGCAGAGCCCATTGGATTGCGGTTAATAATATCCTTAAGTACCTTCGGAGGACGATGGAATGGTTCTTAGTCGTCGGAGGGAGTGATGACTTGGAGGTGCGAGGGTATAGTGACGCCAGCTTTTAGACCGACAGGGACAACTACCGTTCGCAGTCGGGCTGGGTCTTTACCCTAAATGGAGGAGTAGTGACTTGGAAAAGTTCCAAGCAGGAAACCGTAGCTGATTCAACGTGCGAATCAGAGTACATTGCAGCGAGCGAAGTGTCAAAGGAGGCGATATGGTTGAGGAACTTCATCGGTGATCTTGGAGTTGTACCTGCCATAAAGGAGCCTATGGAAATTTTCTGTGATAATGAAGGAGCGGTTGCCTTGACCAAGGAACCAAAAGATCATGGTAGATCACGACACATCGACAGAAAATATCACTTTATTAGACATCGTGTAGAAGAAGGACAACTTGTAGTAAAGAGGATATCATCAGAAGATAACCCAGCAGATCCGCTTACGAAGGGACTGAGTAGGGTTAAGCACTTGCAGCAAGCTAGGAGTATTGGGCTGAAGGATGATATTAGCATAGATTAGATAGTAGTAGAAACGTGTAATAGATAAATGTAATTACCATTTGATGATTAAACAAAATAGTATTATTTATGAGTAATCTTTATGTCTTATGTTAATTGTTTAACTATTGTTTCATTTTGCATGTTTTCACTTCCAGAATAATTGAATTTATTAAGAATAATCGAATTATTCAAATTGTCCACGACCATTCATATGTTGGAAGTAGATATGAATGAAGATTGTCATGAATCGGTGTGTAGATTGTCTAAATGGTTTTAGACATAGCAAAGGGTTGCTGCAACGTTCATGAGTGCTTATGAACTAGTTTTGAGCATTGGAACAAACCCGCGCTTGCTGGAATCACCTTATGGAATATGATATAAAAGGGTGATCGCAAGACAATAATATCATATAGTCTTAAAACCTAGATATATGGTTTGTTATTTGTTAATTGGTTGTACATTGATAACACGAAAACGCATCAGTAACTCGGTGTTATAAAACGCATTGTTGTGTATGGTCGATTAATGAATAAGTAAATGCATATAAGTCGAAGTTTATCTGTAACTTTTATCCCAAGAGGGTAAAAGCGATATCTCGGCCGCTCGATGATTTGATTTGACTTATGTGCCGGGCCCAGTCAGAACTGAATTGATGTGTTCGATTATGTTCTATGTCAAATGAATCGGAGATCGAGAAACCAAATGCTAGACTAATTATTCCATAGAATTGTCAGCATGATATCTAACAGAGGACTGTACGATCCCTTATCTAACTGACAAGATTGATTAGATCAGAGTTTGACAGCGTCTTTGAGAGCTACGATTGCAAATCGAATTGTACTTGTGCATATAGTTACTAGACTTATCCAAGTGGGAAACTGTTGGAATAGTGTCTAAGGCTGCAACTATATTAGGCAAGTATTTGACCCGATTGTGCATGGTCCTTTTGGGTTGCCTTCACCATAGCAACTTGACAGGATGATTTATTATGAGAGAATAAATATTATTAATATATTATGAGAATAATATAAGGAATAATAATATTATTATTTGATTAATATAAGTCATAAATTAATTAGAATTAATTTGGTGACTTAAAGAGATTAATTAAATAAGAGGGTATAAACTGTTAATTGTTTGATAGTTACACTTTCGGCTGTAAATCCTTTATGGATATGGTTGGACGATTTCTAGGGCTTAGGATAAGCCACAAATTGTCCAAGGGCTTATCTTGGAAAGGATTTGGATTGCTTTGAGTAAAAGATTACCCAACTAGGGTTTAAGGGTGAAACCCTAGGAGCCTTACAAGTATAAATAGACCCTTGGGGCAAGGGAAATCGGCACATCTGCTAAAGCAAAGAAATCCTGGCCGATTTCTATTCCCTCTCCTCTCTCTCAAATCATCCTCTTGCTAGTTGGTGTTTGTAAGCCATTAGAGGAGTGACATTTGTGACTCTAAAGCTCCATGAACAAGAAGATCAAACAAGTGTTTCAAGGTATACTTCTAACTTTGATTTTGTATTGTTCTTATACTCTATTAGCAATTAGAAGTCTTGGATTCAATGCATGTTTAATTAGAGAAACCTAGATCCAAGCATTAGGGTTTGCATGTGCACATAGGAATGTTCATATGGCCAAAACCCATCATTATGGACTTAAGCAAGCATCTCGCAGATGGAATCTTTGATTCGATGAGAAAGTCAAAGAGTTTGGATTTATACAAAGCGAAGATGAATCGTGTGTATATGTCAAAGCCAGTGGGAGTATAGTAGGCTTCCTCGTTCTATATGTCGATGACATATTACTCATAAGAAACGACGTCCCGACTCTGCAGGAGGTTAAGTCCTGGCTCGGGAAGTGCTTCACTATGAAGGACCTCGGAGAGGCTTTTTATATTTTGGGAATAAGGATAGTGAGAGAAAGAAGTAAGAGACTAATAGGACTTAGTTAGAACACTTATTTAGAGAATGTACTAAAACGTTTTAGTATGGAAAACTCGAAGAAGGGAGAATTATTGACACAAAGTAATGCCAAGTTGAGTAAGACTCAAAGTCCGAGTACCGAAGCTGAAATAGTAGAAATGTGCCGAGTACCATACGCTTCCGCAGTTGGCTCAATCATGTATGCTATGACTTGTACTCACCCTGATGTAGCCTTTGCTTTGATCATGGTTAGAAGATATCAAGGGAATCCTGGCAGAGTCCATTGGATTGCGGTTAAGAATATCCTTAAGTACCTTCGGAGGATGAAGGAATGGTTCTTAGTCCTTGGAGGGAGTGATGACTTGAAGGTGCGAGGGTATAGTGACGCCAGCTTTCAGACCGACAGGGACAACTACCGTTCGCAGTCGGGCTGGGTCTTTACCCTAAATGGAGGAGCATTGACTTGGAAAAGTTCCAAGCAGGAAACCGTAGCTGATTCAACGTGCGAATCAGAGTACATTGCAGCGAGCGAAGCGTCAAAGGAGGCAATATGGTTGAAGAATCGGTGATCTTGGAGTTGTACCTGCCATAAAGGAGCCTATGGAAATTTTGTGTGATAATGAAGGAGCGTTTGCCTTGACCAAGGAACGAAGAGATCATGGTAGATCACGACACATCGACAGAAAATATCACTTTATTAGACATCGTGTAGAAGGACAACTCGTAGTAAAGAGGATATCATCAGAAGATAACCCAGCAGATCCGCTTACGAAGGGACTGAGTAGGGTTAAACACTTGCAGCATGCTAGGAGTATTAGGCTGAAGGATGATATTAGCATAGATTAGATAGTAGTAGAAACGTGTAATAGATAAATGTAATTAACATTTGATGATTAAATAAAGGAGTATTATTTATGAGTAATGTTACTGTCTTGTGTTAATTGTTTAACTATTGTTTCATTTTTGCATGTTTTGACTTCCAGAATAATTGAGTTTATTAAGAATAATCGAATTATTCAAAATTGTCCACAATCGTTCATATGTTGGAAGTAGATATGAATGAAGATTGTCATGAATCGGTGTGTAGATTGTCTAAATGGTTTTAGACATAGCAAAAGGTTGCTGCAACGTTCGTGAGTGCTGAACTGGTTTTGAGCATTGGAACAAACCCGCGCTTGCTGGAATCACCTTATGGAAAATGATATAAAAGGGTGATCGCAAGACGATAATATCATATAGTCTTAAAACCTAGATATATTGTTTGTTATTTGTTAATTGGTTGTACATTGATAATGCGAAAACGCATCAGTAACTCGGTGTTATAAAACGCAATGTAGTGTATAGTTGATTAATGAAAAAGTAAATGCATATAAATCGAAGTTTATCTGTTACTTTTATCCCAAGAGGGTAAAAGCGATATCTCGGTCGCTCGATGATTTGATTTGACTTATGTGTCGGGCCCGGTCAGAACTGAATTGATGTGTTCGATTAAGTTCTATGTCAAATGAATCGGAGATTGAGAAACCAAAATGGTAGACAAATCATTCCATAGAATTGTCAGCATGATATCTAACAGAGGACTGTACGATCCCTTATCTAAAGGTCAAGATTGATTAGGTCAGAGTTTGACAGCGTCTTTGAGAGCTACGATTGCAAATCGAATTGTACTTGTGCATATAGTTACTAGACTTATCCAAGTGGGAGACTGTTGGTATAGTGTCTAAGGCTGCAACTATATTAGGCAAGTATTTGACCCAATTGTGCATGGTCCTTTTGGGTTGCCTTCACCATAGCAACTTGACAGGATGATTTATTATGAGAGAATAAATATTATTAATATATTATGAGAATAATATAAGGAATAATAATATTGTTATTTGATTAATATAAGTCATAAAATAATTAGAATTAATTTGGTGACTTAAAGAGATTAATTAAATAAGAGGGTATAAACTGTCAATTGTTTGATAGTTACACTTTGGGCTGTAAATCCTTCTTGGATAGGGTTGGACGATTTCTAGGGCTTGGGATAAGCCATAAATCGTCCAAGGGCTTATCTTGGAAAGGATTTGGATTGCTTTGAGTAAAAGATTATCCAACTAGGGTTTAAGGGTGAAACCCTAGGAGCCTTACAAGTATAAATAGACCCTTGGGGCAAGGGAAATCGGCACCTCTGCAAAAGCAAAGAAACCCTGGCCGATTTCTTCCCTCTCCTCTCTCTCAAATCATCCTCCTGCTAGTTGGTGTTTGTAAGCCATTAGAGGAGTGACATTTGTGACTCTAAAGCTCCAAGAACTAGAAGATCAAACAAGTGTTTCAAGTTATGCTTCTAATTCTGATTTTGTATTGTTCTTATACTCCATTAGTCATTAGAAGTCTTGGATCCAGTGCATGTTTAATTAGAGAAACCTAGATCCAAGCATTAGGGTTTGCATGTGCACATAGGAATGTTCATATGGCAAAAACCCAATTAAAACATGGGTAAATGTAATAGGTGATGTGTGATAAAATGATGAGAGGCCTCGATGTTGATGTTGTTGATTCTGTCATCTAGCGGAGTATGGATGACGACCACGGACTCTTCTAGACAGTCCAGTGGAACACTAGCAGGCTCGCAACCTGTAGGTGTTTGTGAACGATGTGTTCATCGGTGTACTCCATCCCCCACATGGTTGCCTTTAGGACATTTATTGTTAAGGAATCCCCTTAGAAGTAGTGTCCATCCCGATGATGATCCTTAGACTAGGTCCCTTATGATAGGTGTTTAGGGATGTAAAGTGAGGATAACGGGAACGGGTAATCGGGTTATTGTTGATTGATGAAATTAATAAACTTATTTATTGTGGGTTGAAAACCCTATGTGCTCACCAGGCTCCCAAGCCTGACCCACTCAGTTTTATGTATTACAGGTAGTGGCGCTTGAGCATAGATGTGATGCTTGGACGAGGAATTACGGATATAGGCCTATAGATATGAAATAATATAGTAAGGCTTATATTGTACTGTTTATGCCTTTGATCTGTATGAACATGACACCCCAAGTCTTTTAATGAAATACATTTCTATGGAAATGCTTATGATAAATCTTTATCATATTTTGTCTTAGGACAAATTCAACAACACTTTTATTTAAAATGTTACTCTGATTTTCAAACATAGCATAAACAAAATCGGTCTCTTCTGGCCGTGAAAATGGGGATGTCACAATCACTAAGCATGGCATCATCCTTTATACTAGGATACCGATCTAATAGATCACTACATCATGATAACATACTATCACATAACATGATATCTAATCCAATAGGCCGACCTTGGTGCCTTCGATACGCAAGTACTGTGAGGAAAACTCACCTCACAGACTGGACATGTAACATCCATAACATTTTGAAAATTTTAAAACTTTTAAATAAATCCAAAAACCATCATTTATTACAAATTGTTTATAAAATAAGTTCAACTTCATAGAAATCCCAGAAATCATGAAACAAATATGAGGAGGCGCACGATCTCGCCTTTGCCTTCCCACAATCCTTAGAAGTACCTGAAACATAATCCAAAACTGTAAGCCCGAAGCTTAGTGAGCTCCCCCAAAATACCAATCACAATACGAAAACCAGAATAATATCACAAACAACATGCATTTAGAGCCTTCAGTCTAACTGGAACGCCCCACCGGCCTACAATCTATTTGGTACGCTCTCAGAACCTACAACATGATTGGTACGCTACCTCAAGCCTTCAGCCTATCTGGAACGTTCTCCAAGCCTTCGTCCTGATTGGTACGCCCCATTGGCCTTCAGTCTATCCGGGACGCCCTGGGTCTGTTGGCCTTCAGCACAAATCAAGTCTGCCTCAACCCAACCACACATAACATGTCGACATATACATAACAATTAAACATATCACCAATCAATCAGGAAAACAGACAGATCTTACAAATCACTAAGTATGGAATCATCCTATTATCAGGATATAGATCTAACAGATCGCTACAATACTCAAACATACAATAATCAGGATAACAATCCAAAAGTGTCGGCCTTGGTGCCTTCTACCCAATAAGTACAGTGAGGAACACTCACCTCACAAGTAGTGCTGAACCGGTAAAATCCAACTCCAAAACTCAGCTCCGGACTCAAAAGCCTACAACCACCATGTGACCATTTCTATCAAAACCCCGAAATACCCAAAATTCCTTCAAAGTTAAACTTGGTCAACCATGGTCAAAGTCAAAGTCAACAGTCAAGGTCAATAGACCATGTTGACCCAACTCGTCGAGTTACTACAACACTCAAAGAAGCGGGGGGAAAACCCGAGCCAACTTGCCGAGTTGTCAGGACAACTCGTCGAGTTCCTACAGTATCCATAGAAGCGGGAAAACCCAAGCCAAGTCACCGAGTTTTCAGAACAACTCGTCAAGTTTTCCCAGTCTTAACATATTCAGCCCCTTCTTTTCGAATCTAATGCCTTAAACTATATATCTGATACCCAAGAGCTGAAATACCACGTAAAGTTGCTAACTTTACGTCCATGCATGCCACAAGGAGGCTCCAAGACTCAAGAAAGGCTTAATAAAGGACCTAAAGCATGAAGGAGGCCTAGAATTTGATAAAGCTTGCAACGTTAAGTCCAATGAGGCCATAAAACATCCAGATCTAAAGTGATAACTTCATGCAAGGCTCAATCCCAAGAACGATCCCAAAATGAGCCAAAAATGACAATAAACTTCCAAGGAAGAGATCTAAGCAATAAATGAGCAAGTTTTCGACTTTTTACTTCAAAAGAGTAGCTAAACTCAAGGAGATTGTGGATCTAACGCTTCCGCCTTCAAGCTAGGCACCATTAACTTCTAGTTCTTCAAAAGAACACCAAGAAAACACTCTTAAAGCTCACACACACACACACACTCAAATATGTGAGAGAAAGCACGAGACTAGGGGTTCTGGACAAGGGAGACGGGTAAGGAGGCCACCCAAAGGGTATAAGGCCTTTAAATATGGTGCAACACCCGAAAAAAATTAGGGTTTCTTAATCATCCACCAACTCTTTGAGTTTTCCCTAACTAACTCATCGATTTGGTCCAAAATATACGCGGCCTAAAAGTGTTCAACACGTTGAATTGAGGCCATTAACTCGACGAGTTCCAAGGAGAATTTGACTTTTGAGGAATAAATTTCATACCTAGAATTCGGGATATTACAGGACAAAAGCTGATGAGGTCTCGACTCCGAATTTCAGCTCTAACCGTAACCTATCCCAGCAAAAGACCAATCACAATCAAAATCCCAAAATATCCAAAATACCCTTAGGTCAAACATCGTCAAACTCAAAGTCAACTCACATCACGTCGTGGCTAGGCATTGGTCACATCGTGACAGTGTACCCAGTCCGATTCCCACTAGACTCGAACCAAAATAGTCAACTCAGTCAAAGAAACCATCTAAACTGGCATCACGACGTGAGTACCCATTCTCATGTCATGAGCTTCAAGGGTTCTAATAGAAGACGGGGGGTGCTCCGAATTTCCCATCGTGAGATCTTACATCTTCACGTCGTGAGTGTTTTCTGGGGATAAGGGTCAACATTTTTACTCCTTTTTCCATTAAGTATTTGAGTCTACTTCATCCAGAAGTTAAAGGGGAGCCCTAAGGTCCATAAAAATGTTTCCTTTATGGCCATGCATGCACCAAACATGATCATCCACTTTCTAGGTAAAAAAAGGGAAGAAATGAGCTTCAATCTTTCATGCATGCCTCAAATCCATACCATCTTTCAGATCTGAACATTATTATGTTGGGTTTTAAGCACTATAACACTTCTATGGTACACATGCAACCCTAGATTCTTTGGATCTATGTTTTCTCTAATTATACATGCATATTTTCAATTTTCCAAAGCATACATCCTAACTAGCATACAAATTGACATTTGAGCAATACAACTAGTTAGATGACTTACCTCTTAGAAGGACTTGTAGTTCTTGACCTTTGAAAGCTTGAGCACCTCAAGTTTGATGCCTCTAATGGTTCACAAACACCAATATGCAAGAGGAGGCTTGAGAGAATAAGTTACTTAGCACAAAATCAATATCAAACTTCTTAGAATGATGATGTATTGGTGTAACCAATTTTGGTCATGAGGGGTTCCTTTTATAGTGCTAGGGTTACATCTTTGCAAACCCTAATGACCTTTCATATTACTTAGGCTCCATGGGTTAAAACCTCTATGGACTATCTATGGACTGTCACATTGGTTTAACCCATCCTAAATAACCATGGATCATTGGCCCACACTATAAGAATCATTGATTTACATAATCAATCCCCAAATATTTTATTAGTCTCTTTTGATCACAAAATTAATTCCAAATTGATTCTTGATCAATACTAATTAAATAATATGATTTCTCAATTAATATATTATACTTATACTCCCTCCGTACCAAATTGATAGTCCACTTTTGACTTTTGAAGTCTTTTTTCTTCAACTTTGACCTTAAATATTTTTATTTGTGTTATATATTACTTGATTAAACTTATAAAAATGAAAAAACATTTAAAATAAAATTCATTCATATATTTTGCATCAAGTATTATTTATCAAACAAAATAATATTTAAGGTCAAAATTGAAGAAAAAAGACTTCAAAAGTTAAAAGTGGACTATCAATTTGGGACGGAGGTAGTAATATATTAATAAATCACAAATAACCTTATTCTCAAAAGTCCATCCTATCAAATTGCACTGATGAAGGCAACCCAAAAGGACCATGCTACAATCGGGTCAAGTACATCCCAATTATAGTTATGGGCTTAGACACCAAATCCAACATATTATGCTCTAGGGAATCCTAGAATCCATAAAGTTGCCAAATTTGTGGATTTACTTCAGTCAAGCATGCAATAACACCAATAAGATAGACAAAACTCAAGATCTATCCATGATACGCAATAAAGTTGGAGCCTTTGATACTTACAAGGGTCTAAAGGCAGGAAAAGATGGTGGTGATGATGATGATACTTTGTCCACACTACCACTAGAACACTTCCTTCTTCTCCTTTTCTTCTTCTTCAAGCTAGAAATGCACCAAAATGACAAAGGATCTTAGGGAGGAGTAAGATTAGGGTTTATGGAGATTTATATAGTGAGAGAGGCTGAGGGTGAGCAACCCTAGCTCTCTAATTCCTTTAAATATTGAAAACTTAGGGTTTTGGTCATCAGCCACCCTCATGTCGTGAGCACCTGGTTGCTCACATCGTGTGCCTTAAAATGATGCACGTGTCCAAATCACTCCTCACGACATGATAAGGCATTCCTCACGTCATGAGAAGGGCTAATATTGAAACTTTTAACTTTACAATATTAAAGATAATGTGCACTTGATCTGAGTGTTACAATTCTCCTCCACTTGAATTAGACTTCGTCCTCAAAGTCAGCTGATGTGAAAAATTCCGTTAATGCTCCCGTATCTCTGACTTAGGCTCCCAAGTCCATTCGGAACCCCTTTAATGTTGTCACTGAACCTTTACCGAAGGTATCTCCTTGTTGCGCTTAACCTTCATCCTCCTTTCCAGGATAGCCACTGATCTCAACACAGTTTAGGCACTCATTGACCTGAACATCATCCAACGGTACCACTACCTCGCTGTCCAACACACACTTCCGCAACTGAGAGACATGGAAAGTGTTATGGATTTGACTAAGCTCGCTTGGAAAATCTAACATGTAAGCTACCTTGCCAACGCTGACAATCACCCAAAAAAGTCCAATAAACCAGGGACCCAAAAACCTTAACTGACTCTTAATCAAGCAAAGCTATCTCGGAATGAAGTTATTACAATATCTTTACCATCCGAACCATATTGAACCCTTCTAAACCTGACTTACCTTGTTGATTCCACTGGGGAATCAAGACTACTGACCGTTCTCTACTACTGAACCCTTCATCCGAAATTAAGGTGGCTCCAAACACGATCCTCAGCTAGATAACCACTGCAAAAAGGCACAAACATTGCTAGCATATTTGACAACTTTATGGCTAAGACCGAATGTCGAGAGATAGATCCACAAAGTTGGGGACTTTCAAATCTACAACCGCAGAAAAAACTCCATTAGTTTGCTTCCCAGGAACAGGAACCCATCAGTCCTAAACTTCTAAACCCAAAGTCCATGGCTGATATTCATCCATTCGTTGGACCTACCCCTTATCTTGAATAAAAACAGCACCCAACACAACGAACGAAGCACTAAAAACACATTGATTGCGAATTCCACTAAATCCTGAAACTAGAAGTTGTACCAAAAGCCCTAAATACACCCTTGATTCTCTGACACGCCATTACCAACCCACTACTCTTATAGACAAGGATGGTCAATCCTAAAATTTTCATGTTGTATCCCACCCTTATCTACCTAGGTGTACCTCCACGTGACAATTACTTGAGATTTTTGGACCTATTCCCTATACCGAAAGCCAGACTCATAAAAGTCAGCCCACAAGAAGATAGGGCCCACCATATCTCTTATTCAATAAGCAACTTCCGAAACAACATAATATACTATTCTATATAACTTTCCCTGACCCATGATCCAATCTAGCTTGTTACCGAGTCTCCCGAATCCCAAGATCAACGCAATGACAACCAACCATACCAAAGAATTCGGGCCAGGTGTTCACATGCCACCTAACCCAGTTCATATACGCCCCCTTAGGACTAGATTGATGAGCTACTACAATATACATCCCCAAAGAAAATTACATAACCATTCTAGGCCTATTGCATTCCTTCTTCCTTGCAACCTTTATCCTTAGGAAACTGAAAAACACTACCCCAACATCCGAACTTCTGGTTCCCAAGGTCAACTGCCAAACTTGAGCCTACTGAGAACCAAAATTCCACAGCACAATCGAGGCTAACATACCGAAAGACTAAATAAACATAAAACATACAGATCGTGACAATAGGTTGACACTTCCATTTAACTTCAACTGCACAACTTGAAACTTTAGGAGAACCTCCGCTTGATGAAGAACGAGACGACCAATGATTGAGGAAACATTGACACTAATTCTAATGAATCAAAACCCACACGAAGTTGAACACACTCAACCATGAGACTGATTTCCTGATCAACATCTGCCCAATCTAGCTTATAAGTTGTAATCCATACAACGAGCTAGCAATTCTCTGAGAAACCGATACTCAACCTAAGTGATCCTAGTGGCTCATCATCTATTCATTGGTATCCCAAAAAGTAACTAATGGCTCCAACTATCTTCTTGACCAACTGCTTCCTACTAAGAGACATTTCGTGAAATTCCAAAACACATGCATCTGATAGCCAATAACTCCACACCCCTGACTTGACTAAGTCTTAAACCGAAATCCTACATACCTGCATTGCAGATCCCTATGAACCATTCTTTCATATCACTAGCTCAAATAGATCAGAGATCTTCCAAGAAGAATACCTAGTTCTCCCCAACTTGGGTTCGAACTATCAACCGTTGACCCTCACAGTCCATCATAGCACCAACCTGCCCAGCCAATCCATCCCCACTACTATTGTAACATCCCGAATCCCAGTGCACTTTTGGAAGGAGGTTGGAGAGCAAAAAGGCTTGGAACGAGGAGGGACTTTTGGATCCAGTTTTCTTTAGTGTTAGCTTCTATTTGGAGGGGAAGTCTAGACTGTTTGTGGGGTACTAGGTATACTTGCTTACTTACGAGGCAAGTCTTCTCACTATACTTACCTGAGTGGTAACACAGAGTGGCCAGAGGGTGTTATTTGAGTTATCGACCTGAGGGTCCTATGTGCTTATATAGAGTTGTGTGATATTATGCATTTTATCTTTGTGATATATGCTATATTATTCTGTGCCTTACTGAGCTAAGACCGGAGGGTCCAAACCGAGTTGTGAGGCCGGAGGGTCTTCACTAAGATACAGGACTGGAGGATCCAACCTGAGCTGTGAGACCGGAGGGTCATCACTGAGACACATGACCGGAGGATCCACACCGAGCCATGAGACCGGAGGGTCCTCATAGAGATGCATGAGATTGGAGGGTCCATGTCGAGTCATAGCCATGAGAGGCTCATTATATGTATATGTGTATTTTAGGGAACTCATTAATCTTTGTGCTTACTGTGTTGTGTGTTATGTGTTTTAGGTACTTCTTAGAATCGCGGGAGGGCTCCGTCTTGATTGTACACACCTATTCGAGACTATGTTTGAGGATTCTGGGATACTATTAGTTATTTTGTTGATTTGTGTTTGAAATTTGAGACAATTGTAGTTTTTGAAAAAATGTGACATGAGCTCTTATGTTTTTTAAAAATGAAAATTTTGGTTGAAAATTTTATGGTGTTACAAGTTGGTATCAGAGCCTTGGTTTGAGGGATTCAGATGTACTCTCGGGTATCTCTGAACTCAAACTGAGGATTTGAGAATTTTTTCTAAAAAGAAATGATTTTTCTAAATGAGTAAGAGTTTTAGAGAGAAAACGAGACGGAGCAGTGTGTACAATCAGCCAGAGCCCGAACGGTGATTTCCCAAAATCCCATTATCTACTTGTATTATGAGATATTTATGAGATATTAGAGTTACATGCTAGAGGATAGGCTAGGTACTTCATAAATTAGGGCTAGAGTTGCCTGATTCATGATGCCTTAGCCTAGGGTATGCTATTGATTGATTTTATCTGCTATTTGCTCTGTGTGTGAAATGAGTAGGAAGAAACATAGCAGGAATCTTTGGAGAGAGAGTTTTGAGTAATCTAGGAGAGGTACCTAGATGAGCATTAAGGAATCTACCGAGAGAGTAGTGAGATCCGTGAGGGATAGAGTACTATGAATTAGGATCCTAGGAGGAGGACTTGGGACAATTACAGGTTAGTGTGGAAGGTAGTATTGGGCTCGTACTACTAAAAGCACCGGATCTGTATGCGACCCAAGTAAGAATCTTAGGATGCTAAGGAGCGTGTAGGGGTGGGTAATCGAGTATGTGTGTATATTGAGCTAGTCTCTGGTGATTTTGTGTTTGCATTTTATAGACACTATTGTGATTACCCGGAACAACCTCGGGTGGGGGGGAGGGGTACTAGTGATGAGGAGATCCACAAGATCATTCATGAGGAAGTGGCCGCAACTATTAGAGAGGACATACCGAAGATGTTTGGGTCTATTAAGACCATGTTGATTGAGACATTTGATGAGCGATATGCTGCTGTTACAGCCACCGCGGTCATAGTTGCAGCCCGACCACAGGGAGGTGACTCGTTGTTGTTCTGTGAGTTCAGCAACACGAAGCCACCAAAGTTTGACGGGACATAGGATCCGATCGCTGCTATGAGATGGATCTCCGATATTGAGGGGTGTTTTTATACGTGATCATGTCCAGAGCATCTGAGAGTCCAGTTCGCGCTTAACCAGCTTCACTTGGGAGCAAAGGACTAGTTGAAGTTTGTGACGATTGATTTTACCCCTCCAGATCATGCTGCAGTGACTTGGGAGAGGTTCAACAGGTTATTCCGAGATGAGTATGTTCCCCGGGTGGAGAGGGAACGTTTGGCATAGGATTTTCTGTCTCTCAAGCAGAAGACAAAGTCAGTGACAGTGATTACGAGGATGTTCCATGAGAGGATGTTGTTCTGCCCTAAGCACGTGTCTACTAAGCAGGCACGTATGAGTCAATATTTAAGCATCTTGAGGAGGGATATTTGGGAGTTCATGGCGAACTCGTCTTACCGGACATTGGCTAATTTGAAGACCAATGTTAGGAGGAGGGAGATTGAGCTGGAGATTCAGACCAGGGAGGAGGGAGAGCAGTAGGGGAGAGATAGGAGACCCGTACAGTCGTAGCTAGCGAAAAAGCGTACTAAGCCTGCTGATTTGAGAGCTAGAGGCTAGAAGGGCCGCACTTATAACAAGTGAAGAAAGAGCCATGAGGGGTCTTGTCGAGAGGGGATTTGCTACAAATGTGGCAAGGAGGGGCACATGGCGAGGGATTGCCCCAAGGTATTTTCGATTTGCTTTCATTAAAACTAGACGAGCCATCGAAAGGCCGAGTGTCTCCAGCTTACACAGGGATCAACCCAGACTGTTGCTCCTGCTGATGTATGTGTTACTGATGGCCGGCCGGAGAAGGCCGAGCCCCCGAGGGCTCGTGTAAGATTTGACCGCGAAGGAGGTCCGCGCAACACCTGATGTCGTTACTGGTATGTATCTCCTTATTTTTATTATTTTGAGATTTGTTTATTCTTATATTGTACTGTATATTGGTACTTTTATTGTGAGTTTTGTGCCTGTTTTGGTGATATTTGACTCGGGTGCGAGTCGAGCTTTTGTGTCTCTATCCTTTAGTTGTCACATTAGTGTTAGATGCAAGGCGTTGAGTTGACCACTGAGGGTTTTATAGCCGACGAGCATGTGGTTTTTGCCATCGATGTATTCTGGGGATGTGTGTTAGAGATTTCAGTATCGAGTTCCCTATAGATCTGGTGCAGATAGCGATGGGTGATGTCTGTGTCATAGTGGGCATGGACTGGTTGAGCCGGTTTAGAGCTGTGATTGACTGTGAGTGTCAAATGGTGACCATACGAGACCCTAGTGGGGGAGTGCTTACTGTACATGACGAGGGGACTAGATCTGGATCAGCTTTCTGTTCTGCCACCAGGGCGAGATAGAGTTTACAGCAGGGATGTATGGGCTATCTAGCTTATGTGATGGATACGAGAGTCGCAACTGAGAGGCCGAGTTCTATTTCTGATGTTCCAATTGTGTGTGAGTTCCCCAATGTTTTCCCAGAGGAGTTGCCGGGTGTGCCTCCCGAGAGGCAAGTGGAGTTCTGTATTGATTTGATTATGGGTGCGACGCCTATTGCCAAGGCACCTTATCGCCTTGCGCCACCTGAGATATAGGAGTTATCCTCGTAGCTCCAGGAGCTGCTAGGAAAGGGTTTTATTAGACCGAGTAGCTCGCCGTGGGGAGCGCCTATCCTTTTTGTCAAGAAAAAGGATGGTTCACACCAGATGTGCATTGACTATCGGGAGTTGAACAAACTGACGGTCAAGAACGGTTATCTACTACCGAGGATCGACAATCTATTCGATCAGCTGCAGGGGGAATCTTGGTTTTCCAACATTGATTTGAGATCCGGGTATCATCAGATGAGAGTTTGCGAGGAGGATATTCAAAAGACGACCTTTAGGACTCGTTATGGGCACTTCGATTTTGTGGTGATGCCTTTCGTACTCACCAATGCACCAACAACATTCATGGATCTCCTGAACCGGGTGTGTAGGCCCATGTTGGACATTTTGGTGTACTCGTGGTCCAGAGAGCAGCATGAGGAGCATCTTCGGAGACTCTTGGGGTATTGAGGACGGAGAGGCTTTATGCCAAATTCTCCAAGTGTGATTTCTGGTTACGAGAGGTCCAGTTCTTACGACACCTCGTTAACCAGAATGAGATTTTATTCAACCCGACCAAGATTGAGGTAGTTATGCGATGGGAGGTGCCGAAGTCCCCATCCAAGATCAAGATTTTTCTTGGCCTGGTAGGCTAATATTGGAGGTTTATGAGGGATTTCTCCAAGATTGTCGTTCCTCTTACCAGATTGACCAAGAAGGGTATTACTTTTGCTTGGGGGGCCGAGCAGCAGGCCTCATTCGAGACTCTTCACCATAGATTGTGTGAGGCTCTAGTGTTAGCCCTTCCCGAGGGAGTGGAGGACTTCGTATTTTACTGTGATGCATCTATATGCGTGATGGGTGCGGTGTTGATGCAGAGAGGGCACGTGATAGCAGATACATCAAGGCAGTTGAAGCCTCACCAGACGAGGTATCCCACCCACGATTTGAAGTTGCGGGCAATGGTGTTCGCCCTCAAGATTTGGCGCCACAAACTTTATGGTGTCCGGTGTACCATATACATTGACCATAAGAGCCTGAAGTACCATATGGATCAGCCTAACCTGAATATGAGACAGAGGGGGTGGTTGGATGTAGTGAAGGACTACAACTGCAAGATCTTGTATCACCCTGGCAAGGCTTATATGGTAGTCGATGCCCTGAGTCGCAGAGTAGTGAGTGCTCCGATCTGAGACGTGTTCATGAGGATGACGGTGATGACTCCAGTCTTAGATACCATCCGAGAGGCTCAGGTGGTAGCTATGAGACCCGAGAACCATAAGAGAGAGCGAGTGATCAGACAGACTTCTGAGTTTGAGACGGATAGTCGGGGACTTATGACCTTCCATGGGCGTATTTGGGTGCCATATATTGGTGGAGCTCAACGTATCTTGATGGAGGAGGCCCATAGGTCGAGATTCTCGATCCATCCGAGAGCCACCAAGATGTATTTGGACTTAAAACGAGATTATCAGTGGCCCTACATGAAGAGAGACGTGGCATGGGTAATCGAGAGATGCTTGACTTGTCGTCAGGTCAAGGCAGAGCACCAATGTCCACATGGACCGTTGCAGTCTCTAGAGATTCCCCAGTGGAAGTGGGAACAAATTTCCATGTATTTATCACCAAATTACCGAGGACCGCGTGAGGTGTCGATGTGATATGGGTGATTATAGATCGGGTCACGAAGAGCGCTCACATCCTGGCTATCAGTAGGATCTCTTCTGCGGAGAGATTGGCCGAGATCTATGTTCGAGAGGTGGTAGCATGGCATGTGGTGCCGACATCGATAGTGTCAGATCGAGATCTGTGTTTTACTTCCAGGTCCTGGAAGAAATTTCACGAGGAGTTGGGTACCCGGTTGCACATCAGTACCGCTTATCACCCACAGGCAGATAGGCAGAGCGAGCGAACGATTCAGACGCTCAAGGACATGTTTCATGCATGTGTTATGGACTTCGGTGGAAGTTAGGGCACTTATTTGCCCTTTCATGAGTTTTCATACAACAACAACCATCATTCCAGTATTGTATGCCTCCCTTTGAGCTTTTATATGGGAGGAGCTGTCAGAATCCCATCTGTTGGGGAGAGGTAAAGGAGAGAGTGATGGGGGGGGAGGGTACTGAAATAGTGCTCAAGACGTCAGAGCGGATCCAGTAGGTCAGACAGAGGTTACTGATGGCCCAAAATCATCAGAAGAATTACGCCGACCGGCGCCGTTCAGAGCTAGAGTTTCAGGTCGAATATTTTATCCTCCTAAAGGTATCCCCATGGAAAGTGGTGATCCGATTTAGGAAATGGGGCAAGCTGGGCCCTAGATACATTGCCCTTTTCAGAGTGATCGCCCGAGTGGGTAAGGTAGCTTATCGGTTGGAGCTTCCTGCAGAGTTGAGTCAGATTCATAACACCTTCTACGTGTCCCAGCTAAGGAAGTGTGTAGCCGATGAGACGGAAGTGGTCCCTTTAGAGAACATTCAGCTAGATGAGAGCCTGAACTATATTGAGAGGCTGATAGCAATCTTGGATAGGAAGATGAATCTCTTGAGGAATAAAGAGGTGCCCTTGGTTCAGGTTCAGTGGCAACATCAGAAGGGATCCAAGTGTACTTGGGAGCCAGAACTCGAGGTGCAGGAGCAGTACTCAAAGTTTTTTCCAGAGGATGACTTCGAGGGCAGAGTCTGATTCTAGTGGGGGAGAATTGTAACATCCCGACTCCCAGTGCACTTTTTGAAGGAGGTTGGAGAGCAACAAGGCTTGGAACGAGGAGGGACTTTTGGATCCAGTGTTCTTCAGTGTTAGCTTCTGTTTGGAGGTGGAGTCTAGACTGTTTGTGGGGTACTAGATCTACTTGCTTACTTCTGATTTGAGTCTTCTCACTATACTTACCTAAGTGGTAACACTGAGTGACCAGAGGGTCTTATTTGAGTTATCAACCGGAGGGTCCTACGTGCTTATATTGAGTTATGTGATATTATGCATTTTGTCTTTGTGATATATGCTATATTATTCTATGCCTTACCGAGTTAGGACCGAAGGGTCCAAACCGAGTTGTGAGACCGAAGGATCTTCACTGAGATATAGGACTGGAGGCTCCAACCCGAGTTGTGAGACCGGATGGTCTTCACTAAGACACATGACAGGAGGGTCCACACCGAGCCGTGAGACCGGAGGGTCCTCACCGAGACGCATGAGACCGGAGGGTCCATGTCGATTCATAGCCATGAGAGGCTTATTATATGTGTCTGTGGTATTTTGGGGAACTCACTATGCTTCGTGCTTACCGTGTTGTTGTTGGATTAGGTGTCTAAGATCATAACTCTAATTGGTATGTACTTGAATTGATAGTAGCAATTTCCTTTTGAGTTGCCTTCAAACCTGACAATTGAATAGGATAACTGTTGGAGAGTGAAGAATGATTTATTAATTTATTACTTGGTTAATAAATTAATTTGAAATCAAGATAAATGATTTATTAATTTAATTGATGGATATAATATATTAATTAGAAATCATATCGTTTAATTAATACTTAATCATAAATTAATTTGGAATTAATTTTAGGATTAAAGAAATTAATTGAAACTGCAGGGACTAAAGGTGACAACGTTCAAATGCTGAACATTGAAGCATTCTAGAACCTCCCTTAGAGGTAGGGAACGAAATCTAGAGTGTCCTAGAGTTTCCTTGGGCTCTAAGGGTGCCTTGGAAGTCTTAGGGAGGAAGTTAAGGGATTAGGGTTATCTAAGATACACCTGCCTTATCCTAAACCTTCCTTATCACCTATATAAACCCTATAGGGTTGGATTTCGTCCCATGCACTCCAAGAATGGCTTAGAGCCGAATTTTCACTTCCCTTCTCTCTCTCTCTCTCTCTCTCTCTCTCTCTCTCTTTTTCTCCATAGTAATCCTTGGTTGCTAGGTTTGTTTGTGAGCCATTAGAGGCGCGACACTTGTGGCGCTTGCTACCAAAGTTCTACATCTTCCAGGATTTGATTGTTATTACAATATAGCAATAAAGGTATGTATCCTAACCCTAATTATACATTAATTTCAAAAATTACATGTGCCTCCTAGGTTTTCTAGTTTTTGTGTTTAATGCTTATATGTCTAATAGTGAAAACATAGATCCTCAACTTGGGTTGCATGCACACATGATTGGTTGCTATGTATAAAACCTATCAGTTGTGTGTTATGTGTTTCAGGTAATTCTCAGGATCGTGGGAAAGCGTTAGCTTGATTGTACACACCTGTTCAAGACTATGTTTGAGGATTCTGGGATACCTTCAGTTATTTTGTGGACTTGTATTTGATATTTGAGACAATTGTGCCCTTTAGAAAAATATGATATGAGCTTTTATGTGTTTTAAAAATGAAAATTTTGGTAGAAAATTTTACGGTGTTACAACTATGCACATATCCCCCAATGGAATAGGGATCAAATCAATTAGATAAGGCACCTCGAAGATCTCCAATACACAACCCTAGAACACTCTGGATGAAGAAATCCCATGATCGTTAGCGATAAACACTCGCAACGGACTTTCCATTTCTCGGTATACCAAAAAGGACCATGACAATTCTTGAATAATAAAAAATCATGAGGAAATTCGAAACCCGTTACAGCCTAAAGGTATTAGCATAACAATTCTAACAAGCTACACACACATGGCTATCTAACCAAAAATTAAACTGAGAATCAAAATTTCATACCTGCGACTTCTTGCATTCCGACCTTGACCTCCTATCGGACAGTGGACATCTAGTTTGCACTCCCTCTGTTACTCATGAGGGATAATTAGGTTTGGATGAGCTGGTTGGTGATAGTGGAAACACATCTGATCCTTTTAATAGTCGCGAAAAATATATCCTCTCTCTCCACACTTATAACATCTGAACTTGTGACAAGCAAACCCATGGGTTCCCCCACACTTCTCGCAGATATAATAGCCCTCTTGATTTCCATTACCCAAGTTAGCAGCCTCAAATTCTGAATCTAGTGCTAAAAGATCCCTCTTTTCTCTTTCCAAGTCGTGTCCTTGCGTCAAGTTCTCCCCTAATAGTCATCTTGGATGTCCCTACTTCAGGCTGCAAGGTTGCTGTTTGCTCCTCGAGCATGGCAATCAGCTTGCCAGGGATCTGACCTGACAATATTTCCTGCAATATCTGTGACATCTCAGTGGAAATCATCTCCCACGTGTGATCAATAGTCCACCCCTACCTGTCCTGGCCATCAGCTCCAAATCTCAAACTAAATATGTTGGTGAACTTCATACTGAAAATGAACCAAAAGCATTAGAAATGTCACGATGCACATTGCTATGACCACACGTCATCCCTCAGGGTTGTAACTTCCTTGCTAGACGTACGGATCCTGTGCTTTCAATAGTACGGGCCCATACTACCTTCCACACCTACCCATATTTGTTTCAAGGATCATTACAACCACCCAAAACTAATACAAAAATGAAAATACACATACATCCTATCCTTACTCTCTCGAGAGTGGCTAAAACATTCCTTCTTAGGCCAACCGCTCATACACATACTCATCCACTATGATACTCCCAACACTTGCTAAATGCAAATCAGGAGTACTATGTACCCCCTAGTCTATCCTAGGTTCCATACCTCACCCTGTCATCAATTGCCAAATGACTCCCCTTGGTGCTAGTTAACTATTGCATGAATACAATCACGTAAAACATGATTTAAATAACCTTAGAGTAAAAGATTCAGCCCTACCACGATTGGAATCAGACAAGAGCTGCGTAGTAGAACCAAATCCTTTACCACAAAATCGTTTAACCCATGCAGCATGTGACTTAACATATTCAATTAGTAGTTGGTTCACACCCAAAAGAGTCATACAAAAATCAACAAGGAAACTCTATAGGGAATAATGCATCATATATCAGACAATTCATGAAGATCCCTATCCTACATCTAGCAAGTTGTTCTAACATATCACAATATCAAAAAACCGTGTGGTAATTTGGGGTCTACTTACTGGCTCCGACTGATCGTACACATCGCATCCTCTTTTGATTATTTTGAAAACAATTTGAAAATCATTTTTAAAACCTTTTTCTTTTCCTTAGTTTGAGACTGGATTCACACGAGTGCTCCTCCAATTCACTCAAACCAAGGCTCTGATACCAACTTGTAACATCCATAAAATCACAAGAAATTTAAACTTTTAAAAATCCACCCAAATTCATAATTTGTTTACAAATCATAATTTTGAAAACTTTTCAAACCTCAGAGTCTCTCCAAACCATAAGTCATAAACAAGAGGATGTGTACGGTCACGCCTTCGCCTACTCGCGGTTATCCGAAGTACCTGAAACATAACCCAAAACTGTAAGCCAACGCTTAGTGCCCCCCCCCCCCCCCACCCAAAGAACCATCACATAAACATAAACATAAACATGGTAACAAACAGCATGCATACAGAGCCTTCAGCCTGACTGAAACGCCACATCGGCCTACAGATTATCTAAAACACTCACAGAACCTTCAACATGACTGGAACGCCTCACCGGGCCTTTTTCCTATCTGGACCATTCTCTGGGCCTTTGGCCTGACCGTTTCGCCTGTCAGACCTGCAGTCTATCTAGGACGCCCTGGGTCTCTTGGCCTTCAATCTACACTAGTCTGCCTCAACCCAAACACACACTACATATCGACATATACATAACACATATACATACATATAACCAGTCAACAAATAATCAGACAGATCTTACAGATCACTAAGCATGGCATCATCCTATATACCAGGATACCAGTCTAACATATCACTACCGCACGATAACATACTATTACATAACATGATATCTAATCTAATGGGTCGGCCTTGGTGCATTCGACTCGCAAGTACAGTGAAGAAATCTCACCTCATAGACTGGAAAAAAGTTGATGAGGTCTCGACTCTAAATCTCAGCTCTAACTGTCACCTATCCTAGCAAAAGACCAATCATAATCAAAATCCTAAAATACCCTTAGGTCAAAATTGGTCAAACTCACACAACTCACCTCACGTCGTGGCCAAGCATTAGTCACGTCGTGGCAGAGTACCCGGTCCGATTCCCACCCGACTTAACCCAAACTAGTCAACTCAGTCAAAGAAACCATCTGAACTGGCATCACGAAGTGATCACCCATTCTCATGTCGTGACCTCCATGGGTTCTAACAGAAGACAGAGGGGTGCTCCGAATCTTACGTTGTAAGATCTTACATCTTCACGTAGTGAGCGCTGTCTGAGGTTAAGGGTCAACATTTTAAGTCCTTATTCCATTAAGTATTTGAGTCTACTTCATCCAGAAGTTAAAGGGTGTCCCTAAGGTCCATACAAATGTTTCCTTTATGGCCATCCATGCACCAAATATGATCATCCACTTTCTAGGTCACAATGGGAAGAAATGAGCTTCAATCTTTCATGCATGCCTCAAATCCATACCATCTTTTAGATTTGAAAAATATTATGTGTAACATCCCAAAATTCAGGTACAGCTATTTAACCCTTCTCTTTTGTCAAGTTGTCAAGATTAGCCCTTGAGTGGAAATTGTAGCAAATGAGTACATTGGGCGTACTGGAGAGTACGTTGCGCGTAATCATGCGCTTAATTTGGACGCGGACTCGCCTAGGTACGTTGGGCGTACCCAGGGTTACGTTGGGCGTAGCGGGCCCAGATGCAAACCCTAATATTTGGCTTGTGCACTATATAAGGAATGATAAGGCTTTATCCTCAGCCACCATATCAGAGAGTGAAACACTAAGAGAGCATTTCCTTCTTCCTTAAGCTTGTGTGTGAGTGTTTTGAGCTAAAAGTGCCTTTGTGTGTTAGTAAAGAAAAAGGAGAGGAGCCTGTGGAGGCTAGGGCTTGAAGTTCAAGTTTGGATCTGAGTTCTTAAGAGGGAGGAGCTTCATTTAGAGGTAAAAAGCTCAGAACTTTCCTCTTTATTTTGGTTTGGTGTTGCATGGACCATTTCTAGGGTTAAAGTCCCAAAGGTGGAGACTTTTTGAGCATAAAGGACTCCATGGACCTAGATTTGTCCCATTTCAGTGGTATATGTGTTGTAGATCCATAAAAATCCCAACTTGGTCGTTGTTATGGGGTCATGCTTGAGTTATGAGCTTTTCTAGGGTTGGAAATGGAAAGTTATGGGTGTTGGTGACTTTTGCAGCCATGCAAAGGCTTAAAGTCACCAACTTTATGGATTAAGAGGCTTAGGGATGGTCAGATCTGAAAGTTGGACGTGTGTCTTAACTGTTTAAGACCCCAAAAGCTAAGGAGTCTGAAACTGGGCGTTACGCGGGGCGTAATCCCAGTACGCGCGGCGTAGGGGGTCGCGTTCCCCGTTTCTGTGAGGTCGCCGGGTACGCCCAGCGTACAGAGTTGGTACGCGCAACGTAACCCAGAGAGTTGACTTTTGTTGACTTTTATGGTTTGGTCAATGTTAGAGTCTTTGAGCCATGAGAGGATAAAATGGTCTTTTACCCCTCTGAGAATGCTAAGAGAGGGAATAGGCTAGCCTTGAGAGTTGTATTGATTAGAGTGCTTATTCTATGTGATTAGGCGGAGGCTAGACCAGATTTTACCGAGTTCGAGATTACCGAGTTACCCGAGGTGAGTCTTCTCACTATACTTTACCTAGAGTGGTAATTAGAGTATCTTGTATGTTATTTATGTGATTGTGATGCACTACATTATTTCTATGTGATTCATGTCGTGTATGTTCCAGAGTTTACAGAGTTAGAACTGAAAGGTTCACAGAGTTATAACCGGAATGTTCACAGAGTTAGGACCAGAGGGTCCACAAAGTTATAGCCTCGAGTGGCTATTATGTGTTATATGTGGTATTTTGGGGAACTTACTAAGCATTTATGCTTACAGTGTTGTGTTATATGTTACAGGTACCAGCGAGGATCGCGGGAAGGCGTCAGCATGATCAGTACACACACGAGGAGTTTTTATATATTATGATCTTGGGATGTGTTTCTATGGAGTGATATATGATACAATGACATTTTTATAATATTCATGAAAGTATGTTTTTGAAATTGTGAAAAATTGTTTGAAAATTTTGGGTGTTACATTATGCTCTAGGGACTCTTAGAATCCATAAAGTTGCCAACTTTATGGATTTACTGCACTCAAGCATGCAATAACATCAATAAGCAATAAAGTTGGAGCCTTCGATACTTACAAGGGTCCACAGGCAGGAAAAGATGGTGATGATGATGATACTTTGCCCACGCTACCACTAGAGCACTTCCTTCTTCTTATTTTCTTCTTCTTCTTCAAGTTAGAAATGCAGCCAAATGACAAAGGATCTTAGGGAGGAGTAAGATTAGGGTTTCTGGAGGTTTAGAGAGTGAGCAACCCGAGCCCTCTAATTCGTTTAAATACTGAAAACTTAGGGTTTTGGTCATCAGTCGCCCTCGCGTCGTGAGCACCAGACTACTCACGTTGTGAGCCTTAAAATGATGCATGGGTCCAAATCATTCCTCACGACGTGAGAAGACATTCCTCACGTCATGAGAAGGGCTGATATTGAAACTCTTAAGTTCACAATATTAAAGATAATGTGCACCTGATATGGGTGTTACATTAAAGCTAAAGCTTATTTTATATTTAAAAAAACAATAACTTGCTTGGATGACGTATTTTGGCTATGTTAGCAGACTAGCTAAAAAGCTAGTTAGTAGCTAAAAACCAACCTGATATCTGAAAAGGTATCTGTTAGCTTATAAGTTTGCTGACAAAAAATAATGTTTGGTAAAAAACTAGATGATAAACTAGTTGAAAATATAAAATTATATAAAAGAACATTTAGAAGAATATTTTTTATAATTAATTAAGGGTATATTTGAGAAATTTTAAAAAGGCTCATTAAAAGCTAATCAAAGTAGATTTCTAAACAGCTACCTTGTAATCTAGCTAATCAACTACTTTTTCACTCGATAAACATGACAATTTATAAAATCTCAAAAATAAGTTAGCTTATCAGCTAGTTGTGGAGAGCCAAACCCAACCTTAAAAGACAATGAGATAAATTTTTTTTTCTAAAAACATATTAAGTCACCCTAATTATTTGTCTGCCACGCAATTAATCGTTTTTTACCAATAACGATCAAGGTGTAGCATTTTTTACAATTTTTTTTGGTCGAAGTGTATTTTTGTATATTTCTGTATTTTCAAAAGTCTACGTAAACCTGTTCACTTATATGCAAAATCCAAAAACCCTTCAAACATATGACAATGTCGCTTATAAGAAATTTCATTTGTATATATATAAAATAATCAACGATGACATGATAGAAATAGTTATAGAGCAAAAGACAATTTATCATAATTTAATTTTAAAAAATAAAAAATAACTAGAAGATTAAGAAAATATCCATATGGCACTCGAAATCACAATTGGAACTTCATGGTCCATGAATATGATGTCACCATTTAAAATGCGATTTTGAAGTCCGCTTTAGCAAGATGAAATCGCAGATGACACTTAATCATGTGCGATTCCCTTTTCTCCATGTGTGATTTTATTTTCTTTTATATATATATATATATATATATATATATATATATATATATATATATATATATATATATATATATATATATATATATATATATGTTCGGGTTCATTTGAGACCATTCTAATTTTATTAGAACGTGAGACCAAATCTAAAAATAATTTTAAAATGCAAAATAAATGGAAAAATCCAAAAATTCTTTTTTTAAATATTATTTTCGGAACTTGAATTAACTAAAAAAAAATAAAAATAAAATAAAAAAAATCCCGTTTTTTTTTTGAAAAATACGTGAAATATTCTAAATAGAATATTACACTGACATATTCTAAAAAATAATTTTAAAATGCAAAATAAATGGAAAAATCTAAAAATTCTTTTTTTAAATATTATTTTCGGAACTTGAATCAAATAAAAAAAATAAAAAAAAAATTCTATTTTTTTTTAAAAATACGTGAAATATTCTAAATAGAATATTACACTGTACATATTCTAATAATAATTTTAAAATGCAAAATAAATGGAAAAATCAAAAAAAAAAATTTTAAATATTATTTTCGGAAATTGAATTAACTAAAAAAAATAAAAAAAAATAAAAAAAATAAAAAAATGTGTCTCACATGAACCTAACCATATATATATATATATATATATATATATATATATATATATATATATATATATATATATATATATATATATAAGACTTTGTAAATTGTGAGACGATTCTAACTATTCATCTTGAAGATTGAAATAAAAAAAAACTTAAATGTAAAATAAAAGGTAAAATCATTTTTTTTTAAATATTACTATCATCATATTTAATTTACCCAAAATAAACTTAAAAAAATATAAAAAATAAAAAAACAATCTTGTTTTTTTGAAATATACGTGAAATATTCTAATAGAATTTTATATTGTAAATATTCAAATAAAATTATTAAAATGAAAGAATATTCTAATATTATATAAACATTGTTAGATATGTTAAAATCTTATATTATTCTATTAGAATTTTTATAATATTCAAATATTCTATTATAATTTTTTGAATATTTATAGTCTAATATTTTTTTATAAAAAAAGAAATTCATTCATTGTTCATTTAATTATTATCGTACAATGAATGAGATGACAAACGAGCAACAAGCTCCGTTAAGCCTTTTTGTATGGTAAAACTAATTCTTTGAAAGACTACATCTGAAGATCTAAGGGATATAACATTACTATCCATGATCCGTTGTACTCTATTAAGAAGCTATACTGTATCCGGCGCAAGGAAACCAAACGTATCAAATGAAAATGGTATGAACACGTGTTGATTTTCCATGCACGATTTCTCATGTTTGGTGACTTTGTCTGTAGCTACTTTTAAAGCAGTTTGTCCCGCCGTGAAACCCCCAACCCTCAAGCCCACGAGAAGGGATACCTATGTAAGATCCACACATGTGTGTTTCCCTCCGACACATCCAAAAATCAAATTGTCAGTCGGTCTGAGGGTTGACCTTCCATTTGTCGGGTCAGTCAAGAAATTAACAGGTGTCTAATATTCGAGTAGAATATTTGAGTATTATAACAGTTTTGTTTTAATATTTATAATATAATATTCTATTAAAATATTTCATATATATATATTAAAAAAACGATAACTTTTCTATTTTTTTAGTATTTTATTTTTTTCGATGATCTAAATGGCGAAAATAATATTAATTTTTTCTTGAAAATTTTCATTTATTTTGCCTTCTAAAAATATTTTTTTGATCTCCAAAATGGATGGTTAAGATTGTGTCTTATGTCTTACAAAATACTTATGGTTTTAAATGAACCTAACCCTATATGCTTAGTATTCAACTACGGGCGTTTCTTTTCAAGTTCTCTTAAATATTTTGGTTCTGACAATAGCTCTACCATATATATATATATATATATATATATATATATATATATATATATATATATATATATATGTGTGTGTGTGTGTGTGTGTGTGTGTGTGTTTCTTACATTTATTATGTGCTAGAACACCAATAGGATTTTAGTAAAATTAAATAATTATTTAATCAATTAGAGATAGATATTAAATGATTTTCATAGTTGTATGTATGTTAAATGATATCTATCATTATAATTCTCTTTTTTATGGAAACAAATTAAATTCATCATTAATTAATGTCAGCAATAACATTCTTTCAGAATGATTTCGTATCTAGGTTTTCATGTATGGGTTCGTGTTTTTTGTTTATGGACCCACTCCCTTAAAATACAACAAAGATGCATGAAATATGAAGAACGAGAGTGTGTTCTAATAGAATACACTTTCATTCTGTTAGAATATACTCACAATCTTTTAAAATAAACTCACATTCTAATTAATGTACTCTCGTTCTCCATGTTCTAGGCAACTTTGTTGTATTTTGAGTGAGTGGGTCATGAAACAAAATACGAACCAATACATGAAAAACTAGATACGAATTCATTGTAAAAGAATATTATTGTTGATATTAATGACAAATTTAATTAGTATCCATAAAAATGAATTATAATTATAGATATCTTTTAATATACATATAATTATGGAAATAATTTAACATATATTTTTATTTGATTAAATAATAATTTCATTTTTACTAAATTTTTATTGGTGAATTCTGTCATACAATAAATATGAGAAACATTTGAACATAACTCTCTATCTCTCTCTCTCTCTCTCTCTCTCTCTATATATATATATATATATATATATATATATATATATATATATATATATGTCAAGGTTGCAGAAAACGCTAGACGTTAGCTAGGCGGTGGACTGGGGTCTAGGGATTAATCGGTTAGACGGGGATTAATCGGGGACCATTAATTATTAAAAAAATAATTCAAATTTTATAAATCTAACTTTAATACTAAGAATATAAGTAAATAAGCATAAAATTTCAATAATAACTTAATAAGTTTACCAAGCACAACCATTTATCATCAAAAATAAGCATAATCAGTTTAGAATGAGACTGTTCTTCAATCAGGAATGAGATTGAGCACTATGGTCATTCTTGTGATTAACCCAATATCAAGCTCTCTCCATAATAATGGTATACCAAATAATTCAACACAAATCCTCCAAACAATCTAGTAATAACTAATAATGTATGCTATCCATACCAAATCTATGTTTCTATATGAAGGTGTTTTTTTTCACAAGTAGATAGAAAAATAAAGCTATGAAATATTAAACCACGTGTTTAATCCATCTCCACCCCTCCCACCCCTATTGTTTATTAAGGACCAAATGGTAATTTGCTCCCTCTACACGACATATCTGGATACGGGTACATGACAACCTACAAAAATTCATTACAAAAGTGAGAACAAAAGGAAATATTACAGAATGAATGAATGAAAATGTAACTACTCACTTTTGCAGACAACCACTGGAATCTTTGATTGATTAGCCGAGTTGAAGATATTAGTTTCGAACTATGAAGGAATTAGTGACTTTGTCCAAAATCATGCCATTTTTAGGAAATCCTAACCTCATTGAAATAGAATTAAATCTTGATTTCCATGAATTTGTAACTGTTTGGAACTATGAAGGACCTGCTTGATCTTAATCAGGAAGAGATGATTGACTACTTGAGCTTCTATAGGAAGACCAAATGATTCAGTCAAGAAATACAATTTGATTCCCAAAGTTGAAAAACAAATATGGGTTTTCATTCCTTTCGTAATAATAACTGTTATGTAAACAAATATGGGTTTTCAATGTGAAGCAACAGGTTCGACTATATACATCATCACCAGTTCATCACAAATCGGTTAATTAACAACTTAAATCGACGACAATAGACTAAACCGGAATTTGACAGCACAAATCAGTTGATTAACAACATAATTTAACTAAATCGACGACAACTAACCTGTGTAGATTAGGCGGAGTTCACAGATTTCGGCGATGGCGAGGGTGAAGTTCACAGATTCCGATGATGGCGAGGGCAAGTCCTTCGGTTCTTCACAAATCAGTTGAGGACGAGTCCTTCAGTTCTTCACGATATTAATAGAGGTTAATCAGTAAAGTCGAAGTTTGAAGAACTAACCGTGTAGATGATAAAGACTGATGTTGCTATCGGAAGAAAAATGAGGCTCTAACAGCGACGAAGGCGGAGGAGAAACGGAAGGGTGCGCTCGGATTTCACAGATTCCAGCTTCAAGAGGTGATGGCAAGGACGAGGGTGAGCTTCAAGCTCTCTGATTTCGGTTTTGAGTCGAGAGAAAAGTGAGAAATCACAGAAAACGTTTTCACAGGGGACGATAGAATGAGAAGTGAGAACGAACCCTAGAAAAACTTTTCAATTTTGACAATTTTGCCCGTAATTTTTTTTGAAAATCCGTTGACCAAAGTTGACCAATTAAACCGCCTAGACCGATTAGCACTGATTAGACCCGATTAGCTCCAAGTTTGATCGACGTTGACCAGCCTCGATTACCTTGAAACGTAGTCGGTTGCAGTCCGCCTAGCGCCTAGGCGCCGATTAATCGGCCACCTAGGCCGATTTTTACAACACTGCTATATATATATATATATATATATATATATATATATATATATATATATATATATATATATATATATATATATATATATATATATATATATGGTCCGGTTCAGGTGATGACTCTTTTTTCGGTGAGGACACCTTAAAAATATTGAAAAAAATATAAAAAAAATACAAATCATAAAATCGAGCATAGTACTATATCAGAGAAAAAAAATTGCAAATTTTTATTGGATCATTAAAATTGAATCATAGATCATAAAAAGTGAATCATGGATAATAAAAATGATCCATGCATCGATTTTAATGAAAAAAAAAATTCCAATTTTTTTCACTCCAATTTAGTATTATGTTCAATTTTATGATTTATATTTTTTTTTCAATTTTTAAGGTGTCCTCACTGTAAAAAGAGTTCTCACCCGATCTCTCTCTCTCTCTCTCTCTCTCTCTCTCTCTATATATATATATATATATATATATATATATATATATATATATATATATATATATATATATATATATATATCAACTATAATAAATGAAGACTCATTTTGCTATATGTCAATCTCTCATGAGTTTTGACACTTTTCATTTTGTATTATTTTTGAAATAAATAATATTCGCATGTCAATTCTTAGGGTTTTTCAAATTTTAAAATTAAAAAGCCACATAATATTTATATATTTATATATATGTTAAGTATTAAATGTCATAAATACAATACTAAATTGCAATTAATAGGTTTTCTTATTTCTTATTTCAAACTTTTATTTTGAAAAATATTTATTATTTATACTTTAATATTTAATCTCTTTTTTAATGAACCCGTGTAATAAATGGGTTTTACACCTATTATATATATATATATATATATATATATATATATATATATATATATATATATATATATATATATATATATATATATATATATATATATATATATAAACAAATTCTTATTCATGGCTTTTTCCACATTCCAAAATAACAAACAAAATAAAAATTAAATATATTTATCGGATTTTTCAGATATCCAAAATATTCGATAATTTACTAAATGACTATCTAATTTCGAATCCGAAAAATGGATATACGTATTTTAGATTTTAGGATTTAGGATATTTTTAAACACCGACGCGTGCCCGTTGCCAATGTTTAACTGCTTAAATTATTTGTTTTGGTTTTGAATAAACTACTTTTGGAAAGATAATCGATTTTAAATGAAATGCAACATGTTTTATTTTCAATTGATTTAACTTCAAAATGTTATAATTCAAATTCAAATATCTGTCGGTTATAATTGTGATTACATACATTGAGATAATGAGATGATCAACTATGATCTGTAAAGTCTTTAAATTATTGTCTAGTAATCAAGAATTTTGTTTATATGAAATATAAAACAAAAATTTATTTGTATACAAATACAATAGTAATAACGAAAAACTGATTAGAGGCAACGGAAAGCAAACAAACAGAAGATTCTTAAAAGGACTCGGTCAGTCCCAAAAGCAGAAGGTCACATGGTAATGTGTTATGAAAAATACACAAAATGGGGCCACATTTGTTCGTACAATAACAATTAACAAACAAGTATCTCCTTCTAAGGTCGGCCCACGAGACATGAAAATCGTCTCTTACCCCCACCACTGACAACACTATCAACAATTCGTATCTTGATTTAATATCTCTTTTATTCGAGTTTTACATGTTTAAAACAAACATTAGTTATGTCGAACTAGATGGAAACAGATTCATAATAGACACTTTATTATTATAACCACATGGACCTCTACTTTACTTTCTTTTTAACAGCTTGAAGGATTGTATAGATATATGTTATACATAAGCGCTTTATAAATATGTGGTATTTTTTATTTTAAATAAATAATAAGACTATAAAATGATGCAACAACTGCAAACACAAGTAGGTGAAGACCTTAAATTTCAATTTTATTCGAATCTGGTATACGTCTCGTCTTCTAACAAATGCTTGGTCTATGTTGGAGGTGAACCTACGGACCCTATCAGACAATGTTGTCTTGGTTTTGTTATAAACTGATTTAACTTAATAACTCTTTATATTTAGAGCTCTGTAAAAATATAGTCTGTCTTGTCATTTGGGTAGCTTGTGTAGTTAATTTATAGCAATGTGATGTAATTCAATACAAGTTCTCAAAAATTGGGTTGACAAGGTTATACAGTTTTTAGATTCATGAATTTATGACTTTTTAGATCTTATGAAGATATGCATTTGGTCTTCTTTTAGCTATATATCCCTCAAAGTCTTCCAGTAATTTTTTTGGTCCCTCCTTTTTGTTGTATAACTGATTTAAACAACAAAATAGACCATTTTTAGATACTTTGTATCAACCTATGTACATTCGTAGTAGCCTCTCTTTTGTAGGGCATGCCTTCTTTCATCTTATATTTCCACAAATAAGACTTGTACGTAATCAAGTATTCATTTTCCACCCTCGATATGAAACGATGAAACTTGGTTTTGGTACTTTATTTTATGAATTAGTTATAATACACACAAAAAGATGCGTCAATTTCTCTATGTAATGTATATTCATATCAAATTGAGTAGTCAACACCTTCTTTTTCCCCCTTAAGCATATGTCTTCTTCATACACACATCATTCTCTCTCTCTCTCTCTCTCTCTCTCTCTCTCTCTCTATCTCTATCTCTCTCTCTCTCTCTCTCTCTCTCTCTCTCTCTCTCTCACACACACACACATACATATACATGCATAGTTGCATACTAGTACACAATCATAGGCCGTTGATGTTGATTCTATTTATCTAAAGTTCGATGAATTTTATCCTCAATTTTACGTGAATAAAAACCAGATAAAAGAACCTCTTTTGAGATACGAAGGGCTCCATATATATGAAACCGATTTAGGACAACGTACGTGGGTTCGTTCCTTCCCATGCTACTGGATCTTAGTCTTCATATTGGCTCATGTCAATGCTTTATTTATGTTTTTGGCTATCAAATCAATTTAGCGTGTTTTTGTTGGATTTGAATCTTATACCTTCCTTGGATTTCTTAATTTTTTAATTTTATTTGTTTATTTATTTTCATATATATATATATATATATATATATATATATATATATATATATATATATATATATATATATATATATATATATATATATATATATATATATATATATATATGCCTATCAAATTCTATGTTATATCACCTTTGATGTTTTTAGTGTTGATATTGACCATACAGTATAGTATAACGACCATGAAAATACAAGTTGAAAACCAATGCAGCAGAAATTGCCATTCCTTCATGTGGTGGGCGCTGCTCGAGTCACCATCAGTTTGACTATATCAAGTTCGATTATTAGACCAACTACAGGTATTGAATACATAAAGCACATAAAAAATATAAAGCGTGGTATTCCTAATATGTATAAAAAATATTTTGATATTAGGATTAAGGACTTTGATAATAACACAACATATAAAAACGATAGTTATAAGACGCGAAGAAAATAATCAACATAAGGATTTAATATGGTTCATTATGAGAAATCTAGCTATGTCCACGGACAAACTAAAGAAAGATTTTATTAATATAGCTGATGTCTCATATGCTTTCTGTCGCTAGGGTTACAATATTCATACGAAGGGGTTCTATTTATAGACACGAGCCGACCTAAAATCTATTGTATGATGGGCTTAAGGAAACGTCACCTAGTCGACTGGGTTATTGATCACCTACATCAACCATTGATCTAGCACTACTATTGCTCCTCGAGATACTTCATAGGCACCCCACAACCTATTATTTAATAATCTAATCCAAACCAATTCTTAGATTTTGATTGGAAAGTTACATTAATTAAGTTCATTGCAAGTTTTACCAACAGCTCAATACTTCTCATAAAATTGGAAGTATGAAAACAGATGATTTAGTTTAACAATGAGATCAAATCCGAACGATTAAATAACATGTTTGTTACTTGTGTTAATTTTTAAAATGATTACAGATCCTATAAATGGACTAACTTTAATATAACTTGACTAATTCAAGAGATCAATCATGAAAAAAAAAAATTGAAGAGATTTGATTAAGAAAAGATTGAAATCACTAGATTAACAGACAACTCCAAACTTCAATTCAATGAAATCAAATACACATAGTCGAATGTTGAATAAAATCAAAAAAGTTAGGGTTTTCAGTCGCTCATGGCTAAAAACACAAATTGTAATTAAGAAGTTGTAAACTGATAAAAATATTGAATTTTTTATCTAAATTAAGTTCTCCGGGTTCCTTCTGCTCCAAGCTTTGTTACCTTGTGAGAAAGTTGACAGATGCTATATGAATGACATATGATCGTATTTATAGGCCTCTGAATCAACTTTTACATTCACTCGACTAATTGGATTTTATAATGTGATTCCACTCGACCGAGTGAATTTCAAAAAACACATGAATGATTTTCTTCGATGACTTGACCGAGTGGAGGCTGAGAGGAATTCCCATTCGGCCGAGTAGCTTTTGTTTGCTCAGTTTTCTTCAAAATTTACAGCTTCTACAATTTTGTTTCAATCTTCACGAATCTTGAATCGCAACCCCCTAGTAGTATCCTAAGGGTGATTCAACCTTCAAAAGCTTTGAAAACCAACAAAAACAAAATGCACAAATCAAAAAGTTACACAATTTTTCATAATGTCATGAAGATGTAAAATGCATGAGTTATAATGACTAAATGTAATGCAATATGTTCAATTACACATGCTAAATGATGCATAAAATGCATCTAACAAAACTTTTCAAGGAAAATAAAAGAAAATTAAACATTATAAAACATGGAAACAAAACAAACTTTAAGCACAAATCAAGCACGGAAAAAAAAGAATTTTAATCCTCACAACACAACTTTACCTTCAACAAACAATAAGGATATACTTTTTTAATTACTATATGAGAAATATTAAACAAAATCACGAACTTCAACAACCCCTCAATAATAAGTCGCAGAATCTGAAAACAAACGAAATAATATGTACGATTTTGGGTAAATAATTACTCGTATGACATTTTACAAAATGTAACACCTTTGATATCAATATGTTATGTTCATGAAATCGTCTTTTTTCCAAAACTTGTGTCTAAAGGTTTCTTTGTTGTTTTGGTCAAAAATTACACAAGTATAAATCAACCAAGTTGAATGAGAGGCTGTTGTGTTCGAATTGTACAATAGAGAAAGGTAAGAATTACACGATTGTTTACAAGGAAAGTCATTGATCCTTGCTAGGATCTCCGACGCAAAACCGTGGGAGGTGATAATGATTACTTGCCTTGATAATTTTATTAATATAAAATGATGATAACAGAGAGTATTTCAGTAAGAACAAGTGAAAAAGTTTGTAGAGTAAGCTAAGAGTACGTAGAGTGTGTCGTGTGCGAGATACATGTGTTAATTTATAGTCTAAACTAGCTAACAAGATGTCTGATATTCCTGGGATCCTCTATGACCAGCTTTGTGAACGTTGTTTGACTTGGTATTCCTAGTCTTTAGCATAGTTGAGACGACTCTCTGTTGAGAATAAGTCTTCTCTTGACTATTTTTGCACATATGTTAATATAGAATGAAATATAACTGTTATAAACATTAGTAAATAATAATAACAGTAATATTCGGGATCCCAAGATAGTTGAGGATCCTGAATATCTGATGAGGTTTGAGGATCCTGAATGCTTTGAGGATCCTAGCTCTAACATTTTCCCCCAAGTTATTCCTGAAAATATAGGAGTTAATTTCGAGAATATTAAAGGAATAAATTAAATTAAAAAGGTAAAAGGAGAGAGAGAAAAGTAATTTTCAAAATTAACCCTTAACGGCTAGGTAATTTTGAAATCTAACTGGTGGATATCTAGCCGTTAATGGTCAAATCAACCTCTAATCTTCAGTATAAACAGAGGTGATCAGTTCCACAATTCTCTTTACTAGTTTCGATTTTCTTTGCTTTCTTTTGTGCTACCGATGATTTCGATAAAGGTAACATCCTCCCTGCCTCATCTCCTTTCTATCAAATTTTCGATCATGGGTAAAAAGATGAACCTTTCTCGCAAAAAGATCATAGGTCTTCCTGAGGACGATTTCATCGATCAAGTAGTCTTGTCTTATGACGAGACGGGCTCCTTCGATGATGGTGATATCGAAGCATTGAAGGCTAGTGGTGCCTTCCCTCCTGAAACAGTCTTCAAGCCTTATGGCCCTTTGATCCAACCAGGAATTCATATCCTCTTCTTGGGTGTGCTTTCCGGAGCATCCCTTCTCTATTTTAGGCCTTAAATTCCCTTTTTTCGGAGTTCTCGTGGAGTTTTTTGAGATCACGAAACTTTCTTTCATCCAAGTGATACCTCTTATTTGGAGGATCCTGTACTGGGTTAATTAGACATGGGATCTTGGCATGGGTCTGGCTGAATTAGCCCATGTCTATGATCTCTCAACTTTTGGCAATTCTCGCTTCCTATTCAAGGTCAAGAGTGGCAAGCCTCCTCTTGTGTTAAAAACAAAACCCAATGATGGGACTTGGAAGGGGATATACTTCTTTGTCAGGCGTGACTCTATTCCTGGCGGAGATCTCTTACCCAAAGATTAGGTTAAGAAGGGTAAGATTTCAATACTTTTCCTTGTAATCCTGAAATGTTATTCTTATTTTGTTTTTTCTGTTACAGGTTTCAAGCTCGGGGAGCTCGTTGCAACTGTTGAGGACATAGAGGATAAGATTGTTAATTTTCTTTCTCTCCCAGAGGCAGATAGATCTCTGACTTGATCAATCCAGTTTTCAAGAAGGATCTTCCAACACAGCTTCTATGGCTATAGGTATATCTTTCTTTCTTTTTGATTTGAATTGTTGTCTTAGGATCTTCGATCTCATCAGGATCCTTGTTTCTTGTGCAGGTTGCAGGACTGTCTGCTCCAGTGCTCGCTTTGCTTTGGCTGACCTTGAGGATGACATGACTAGTGGCTTGGCCAGGATCAAGCAGGAGAAGCCCTCTGCTCTGCCTCCTTAAAAGAAAGCCCAGGTTGACCTGGTTGTGAAGACTCCGGGATCCCGAAAGAGGAAGACTTTTGAGGCCACAAATTCCATCCTAGAGAACCTCGAATTAGAGGATGCTCTTGGGAAGTTGACCTCATTTTCCCAGGCTGTAAGTTTCCTGTGTATAAGAATTATTTTTGTTAGTTTATCATACATGTTTCTTCTTTTGTTGAAGTTTGCGTTTCTTTTAGGTCTCCACTCATGTTTGTCAATTCACCAATGATCTCAGGATCCATGCTGAGAAATCTAAGTCTGCTCTAAAAGAGCAGGAGAAAATCTAAAGGACCACCAATGAGGATCTTCTCCAGAGGGTGGAGTTGTTGAGCAAACAGAAGGCTGAAAAGGAGGAGGAGCATTCCACGGAGCTTGAGGAGGTGACTGCCGATGCGAAGGCAAGTGCTGCGGTGGCTATCCTGGAGGCTAAGATCAACTTGGTAGAGGATCTTGAGCATTCAGGATCCTGTAATGTAGTAGGATGGCGCGTGGCACTAGCCAAACTAACTGACAATCCAGTCACTACAGCTGAGGATCCTACACCACAGCCAGAAGTGGAGAAGGAGAAGAAAAAGGTCGATGATGACCAGGCTCAGGTCTAGGCCTTTTAGGTGGTTAGGGTAGTGTAGTTTTTTTATGTAACCATTTGACTCATGTAGGGCTGTAAGCCTTTTATTTTGAATACAATGGTTAATCTTTCCTTTATCTTTATATGTTTCCTTTACCTGCATAATATGATACTAAGATCTTTGCATAGTTAGGATCCTGAAAATAATGAATAATTTTCAAGATAAAGGTATTTTGGCAAATAATCAATAAAATGATTTGATAAGGATTGTATTATTTAAACAACTAAAAGTAGTAACTTAAAATAATAAGATTTGACTTTGTTAAACAATTTAAAATGTTAAAAGTTTCTTTAAAAGTCTGATGACTGACTTGTAATCCTTAAGAGTTTCAAATAATTTTTATAATAAAACAAGTATAAAAGAATTTGTTAAGAACTAATTTTGGTAAATCTAAGTGCTTTAAAACTTCTTTAAAGATATCAATTTAAAATTGTAAATGACTCTGAAGTAATGAAGGTTTATAAATCAGCAATTGGTTTAGGATCCTGAAAAGTTTAAGATCCTTAATTTTACTTAAAAAAATTCAAATTTAAGAACAAGGAAAGATGGAACCTGATTGTCTTCGAGTTTTTCCTTAAGATTCATAAGTTTTTCAATCCTAGAATTTACTGAGGATAAATCTCAACTTAGGAAAGAACTTAGGATCGGTGTTGACTTCTGATGATAAGATTCTTACTGATGAGGATCCTTAAGATGAGGATCTTTAATGATAAGGATCCTTAATCATAGGATCATATGGGGGAATCCCCTTCTTAGGATAACCTGTTTAGGTTATAGACTTTGAAAAAATTCTTGGGTAACACGATAAGTTCAATTGATAACATGTTAATGTTATATACTGGGGAGGATCCCAACTTGTGACATGTTTCATGGAAAAGATCCCTACTTATGATAACATGAAGTTGACGCCCATTTTATCCCAATTTAGGAGAGCATCTTGGCCGAGAAGTTGGCGTACGTCTATATCCGGGAGGTAGTAGCGCGGCACAGTGTGCCAGTTTCTATGATCTCAGACAGGGATGTGCAGTTCACTTCCAGGTTTTGGAGGAAGTTTCATGATGAGTTGGGTACTCGTCTACAATTTAGCACCGCCTTTCACCCGCAGACGGATAGTCAGAGCGAGCGGATCATCCAGACCCTGGAGGACATGCTGCGAGCATGCATATTAGACTTCGGAAGTAGTTGGGATACCTACCTTCCATTGGCAGAGTTCTCCTATAACAATAGTTATCATGCGAGCATTGATCGTCCTCCCTTCGAGATGCTATATGGGAGGAAGAGCAGGACACCGATATGTTAGGGCGAGGTTGGCCAGAGGGTGATGGGGAGCACTGAGGTAGTGCTTAAGATGACAGAGAAGATTCAGCAGGTCCGGAGCAGGCTTCAGACTACTCAGAGTCGGTAGAAAAGCTATGCCGATAAGCGCCGATCAGACCTGGAGTTCCAGGTCGGGGATATGTTTCTCCTGAAGGTGTCGCCATGGAAAGGCATTATCTGATTCAGGAAGCGAGGGAAGTTGGGCCCCAGGTAAATTGGACCGTTCAGGGTTGTAGCCCGGGTGGGCAAGGTGGCGTATAGGTTGGATTTGCCAGCCGAACTCGGTCAGATACACATCACTTTCCATGTTTCTAAGCTGCGAAAGTGCCTAGTGGACGCCTCAGCAGTGGTACCTATAGAGGACATTCAGATTGATGGCAGGCTGAACTACATTGAGCGACTGGTGGCAATCCTCGACCGGAAGTCGAAGGATTTGAAGAACAAAAGAGTGGAACTCGTGAAGGTGCAATGGCAGCACCGGAAGGGGTCAGAGTGGACTTGGGAGCCGGCGGACGAGATGATGGAGCATTACCCCGAGCTGTATCAGGATCAAACAGCAGACTTCGAGGACGAAGTCAAAAATAAGTGGGGGAGATTTGTAGCACCTGGTTCTTGTTATGTATTCTTTTATTAATATTTTTGCATTTTGGCCTTGGACTCGGCGAGTCGAATGACCAACTCACCGAGTAGAAGTAGGATGAGACGCGGGGTTTAAGCTGTGGACTCGATGAGTCGGGTCCCGGACTCGGCGAGTAGGCCCTGTCTGGACAAAAACCCTAACCCAAGGGTTTACACCCTATTTAAACACCTTAACTCGGCCTCCTTCGTCCTATTTGCTCCCAGAAGACCCCCATAGCAAACCCTAGCCGTTATTGAAGCGATCTAAGGCTTTTGGAGTGATTTTGGTGTTCTTGTGACCCAAGGAAGGAAGGAAAATCTTGAAGGATCAAGAGGAGGCTAGAAGGATCTGATTTTGAGCATCAATTGCAGTCTACAGAAGGTATAAAGTCTATACCTTGTTTCTTCTTTTGATAGATCCCATTTTGTTGAGTTCTAGGGCTTTTCTAAGCCATTTTGGTCACCAACCATGATTGCAAGCATGGTTTTGGGTTGATGTTTCAGATCTGGGTCCTTAGAGGGGTTACAAGGCAGAAAAGAGTGGCTTTGGCACTCAAAGAAGGCCCCATGCATTGTAAGAGCTTGTTTTAGGACCTTTTGAGCTCAAAGTCCCAAGAAAGCACGTAAAGGTTGTAACTTTACGTGCTAGATCGATTGTAGAAGCATAGATCTATCTTTTGATCAAGGGTTGTACATCATAAATTGAAGATTTAGTGAGTGGATGTGACCAACTCGACGAGTCCATTCTTGGACTCGGCGAGTCCAAGGTTTCTGTCCCATATCAGTTAAGGATCAAAAGGACCCAGTTGAGTGTGGAAAGATTTTAGGGAGTCCCGGGGAGTGACCCAACGTTTTGGAATGAGCCATTGTTTAGGAAGTTCATGGGACTCGGCGAGTCCAAGGCAATCTTCTAAGGATGAAGATGAACTCGACGAGTTGTTCATATAACTCGACGAGTCAAGGACAAGACCTATGTATCAGTTGAAGATGAACTCGACGAGTTGTTCATATGACTCGGTGAGTCGGATGAGGATTCAGTCGATGTTCATTTAGAAGGAAAACTCGTCGAGTCGTCGCCTAACTCGACGAGTAGAGGCGGGTATAAGGACAAATGGAAGGATAGGGACTCGGTGAGTTGGTAAGCCAACTCGGCGAGTCAGGTCAACTGGAAGTTGACTTTGACTTTGACTTGGTCAGGGGTAAAATGGTCATTTTACCCTAAGAACAATTAGCAGTGTATGACTAAGTGTTTTGTGGGAATTATAGCCGGAGGATTTCTGGAGCAGCTGCGGCAGCAGTCAGAGGATTCGTGCACAGATCAGCAGCTATTACGAGGTGAGTTACCTTCCAGTAGCGGTGGGTCTACGACCACAACATCGGCCCACCAGTAGGAGTTGTATGTTATATGATTGTCTTTGTGATATCATCTAGCTTTGCTACTACCTGATATGTTATATGCCGGCATGATATGTTATATGTGATAGTAGTAGAGTTTGATTGTTAGGACCGAAGGGTAGGTCAGACACCACAGATATGTCTGACAGTATGTGATGATATGTTTATATGCTGGCATGATATGTTATATGTGATAGTGGTAGTAGGAGGGGAATAGTCCTCAAGTTCGGTTGTTAGGACCGAAGGGTAGTTCGGACACCCCAGATATGTATGATAGTATGTTTATGTTATGATATATGTGATAGTAGCAGTAGGGGATGGAATAGTCCCCGAGGGTCGGTTGTTAGGACCGACGGGTAGGTCAGCACCCTAGAATGGCTTGACATTGGTAGGTTAGCACCCCAGAATGGCTTGACACGGGTAGGTCGGCGCCCCAGAATGGTTGTACGGGTAGGTCGGCACCCCAGAATGGTCGTACTGGGAAGGTCGGGCACCCCATAATTGCCCGACAGTATGTATGCTATATGATTGTATGGTATGTGGTACGATGGGGGAACTCTCTAAGCTTCGTGCTTACAGTTACAGTTTTGGTTTCAGGTACCTCTTCAGCGAAGGGGAAGGAGCTGGCGCGGTAGCGGCACATCATACACAGATAATGCTTTCCGCACTATGAGTTATTCTGGGATGTGTACTCTGACAATATTATGTTTTCACGATTCGGCTTTCAGACACGAGACATGTTTTTATGAAATGATATGATCGGTTAATATTTTGTTACAAATGTTTTCAAATCACTTAATCAAAAAATGAAATTTTTGGACATGAAAATTGGGTCGTTACATAAATATTAAGGGTACTAAGTATATTTGCATGGTTATTCAGACCTTGTTTTGTGATCCTCGGCATCCTAGTCACAGAACTTGAGAGGTCACAATCGAGATTGAAACATGTCATTGATGTGACATCCCCAAAATCACGGCCAGAAAAGACCGATTTTCATTTATGCTTTTAAATAATTTCAGAGTAAATCCTTTTGATTTGAAAGAGTTGCGGAATTTGTTCCCAAAACAAAACATGATAAAATAATATTTATCAAAGCATTTCATCAAGAGATGCATTTTCATTATATAATCAAAACTCGGGATGTCATGTTCCGATACAGACCATAAAGCATAAACGATAACATTACAAGTCATTCAACAAATATATACATATACAGACTTGTAAACAAAACAACAAGATGATCCATCCATCTTACGCCCTTGCGCCACTACCTGTAATACAAATAAAACTGAGTGGGTCAGGCTTGGGAGCCTGGTGAGCATATAGGGTTTTCAACCCACAATAAATAAGTTATATTTAATTTCACCAACCAATCACTATCCCGATTACCCATTCTCGTTATCCTCACTTTACGTCCCTAAAATAACATCTATCTCAAGGGACCTAATCTAGGATTTTCATCGGGATGGACATCACTGCGAAGGGGTTTTCTCAGCAATAGATATCCTAAAGGCAACCATGAGGGGGATAGAGTACACCGGTGAACACATCGTTCACAACACCTACAGGTTATGAACCTGCTAGCGTTCCACTGGACTGTCTAGAAAGAGTCCGTGGTCGTTATCCATACTCCGCTGAATAACTAGATCAACAACAACAACAACAACATCGAGGCCTCTCATCTGTTTATTACACACCAACTATCTACCCATGTTCTACCCAACATATTAGTAGATAAAATATATATTTTCATACATAGTTTAAAACATGTATATCATTTTCATTAAATATATATTCCACATAACAGATGAGGCATACCACATAACACGTATTTCATAGAAAGCAATTCAGATCTATGAGATGGAATAAAGTGAATATCCATTCACGCATACAATCACGAAATATACACATAACAAGTATATCGCATATAATACTTCATAGTTACTTGTTAGAAGAAAGTAACCGCACCCTAACACATATAAACCACCATTTACTTAATACATTCGAACCATACTTGTATTATTATCGTGTTTATGAAAGGTAGTATACACTCACTTGATCAGAAGATGATCGGACAGCACTAAAACTTGCAGAAGTAGAAATCCTCAGCAGATCTGGAAGATCTTCACAAAAATCGAACTTCTTGCGGGCAGAGCTTCGACTCGGGAACGACACTTCTCGGGACCTTCGGGATCTCGGGACTTGCCTTGGGGCTCGAGAATAATACCGGGGCCTCGGGGTATTTCTGGCACGTAAAACGATGCAAAACGAGAGAGAGAAGAGAAGAAATTGGCAAAAGACTCGGCTGCCTTCAGAATCCTTTTATAGAGGCTGAGCCTCGCACGTACGCGGGGCGTACGCCTATACGCGGGGCGTATTGGTCCGAGAAACGTCACTGTTTACGTATCCGAATCTACTTGCTGCGATGTCGACACCTTCGGAGTACGCGGGGCGTACGTCGGATCGGACTGGTGACTCCTCTTCGGATAAAGCTTCCGATTTTTTTCAATTAAAAATAAATACAATTTATTTATCAAACTTCGGAAATTCATATCTTCTTCATACGAACTCCGTTTTCGACGTTCTTTATATCCACGCGAAGGTGAGACTACGCTCTAAAACTTTCGTTTAGACTCTGTCGGCTAATTTTGACTTTATTTTTATTATTTATTTTTAATAGGCCACGACAGAAAAACTTCGTTATAAATTCATAACTTCTTCATTTGACGTCCGTTCTCGCCTAACTTTTTATCACTTCGATACCAACAATGAGACCTTCGATCCTCGTTTAGAATGCTTCGGCTAAAAACCGCTCGATCGCAAATCGAGTATTTCAGGCTGCATACTGCTAAGTCGAAACTTCGATAAATCATAACTTCCTCATACGAAGTCAGATTTGGGCGTTCTATATATATTCGGAAACCTCGTTTCAACTACTACAACATTAACCAAAGATATTAAGTTTATTTTACACTTAAATTTTGGCGCTTATTTTTATTCTTAATTAATCAGACCACATAATTAAGCAATTAAGCACAAAACACATAATACTCAAATAATGCATTCTTATTATTTCAAAATGGGTTACAAAGGTTAACCTAGACTATTACATTGCTAAAAATGGCAAGCCCGGAAACACAGGCGTTACAATTCTCTCCACCTTAGAATGATTCCGTCCCCGGAATCACACATCAACAAACAAATGCGGATAGCGACCCATCATGTCACTCTCCGTCTCCCAGGTGAGATTCGGCCCATTCGTGTGTTTCCATCGGACAAGCACTAACCCAACCATCTTGCGTCGCAATTTCTTAGTCTTTCGGTCAACAATTGCCTCTGGTTCCTCAATCAACCTTTTGTTCTCATCAATTCTCAATTCAGAAATTGGAATTATGTCAGGAACTTCTCCCGTGAACTTCCTCAAATAACACACATGAAAAGTGTTATGAATTCCATTCAGTTCTTCTGGTAATTCGAGCTTGTAAGCTTGGTTCCCAATTCTCTGAAGAACTTTAAACGGTCCAATAAACCTTGGACTCAACTTTCCCCTTTTACCAAATCTTATAAGTCCCTTCCACGGCGAGACTTTAAGCAAAACCGAATCCCCAACCTCAAAAGTCATCGGTCTTCGCTTCTTGTCAGCATAGCTCTTTTGACGATCCTGAGCTGCTAACATTCTTTCCCTAATTATTTTCAACTTTTCAGCAGTTTGATGAACCAACTCCGGTCCCATAAAATGCTTTTCCCCAGCCTCAAGCCAACAAGACGACGTACGACACTTCTGTCCATACAATGCTTGATAAGGTGCCATCTTTATGATCGAGTGAAAACTATTATTGTAGGAAAATTCTACCAAAGGTAAATGTTCATCCCAATTACCTAGGAATTCCAAGGTACATGCTCTCAGCATATCTTCAAGTGTTTGTATCGTTCTTTCACTCTGACCATCAGTCTGCAGATGGTAAGCTGTACTTAAACACAACTTGGTACCCAGTTCCTCTTGTAGACTTTTCCAAAAACGCGAGGTGAAACGGCTATCACGATCCGATACGATCGTTAACGGAACACCGTGAAGCCTCACAATTTCCTTCACGTAAGAATTTGCAAGCTTCTCCATAGACCATTTCTCCTTGGCTGCTATGAAATGCGCACTCTTAGTGAATCGATCAACGACCACCCAAATCATGTCGTGACCATTCTTTGTTCTGGGCAGTTTAGTGACAAAATCCATAGCAATGTCTTCCCACTTACCCATAGGCACAGGCAAAGGTTCTAAACTCCCATACGGTTTCTGATGTTGTGTCTTTACTCTCGCACAAGTCACACACTCAGCCACATACTTTGCAACATCAAGCTTCATCGTCGGCCACCAGTAGTAGGGTTTCAGGTCCCTATACATTTTAGTGCTACCCGGATGAATCGAGTACATGGTCTTGTGAGCTTCTTCCATCAGAAGATCTCTAATTCCTTCGGACTTAGGTATCCAAATCCGATCTTGGAACACCTTCAGTCCATGACTGTTTACACCGAACACCAACGTTTTGCCCAAACGTTCCTCCTTTCGGTCATTCTTCTTAGAAGCTTCTTCTCGCGGGCAGAGCTTCGACTCGGGAACCGCACTTCTCGGGACCTTCGGGATCTCGGGACTTGCCTCGGGGCTCGAGAATAATACCGAGGCCTCAGGGTATTTCTGGCACGCAAAACGATGCAAAACGAGAGAGAGAAGAGAAGAAATTGGCAAAAGACTCGGCTGCCTTCGGAATCCTTTTATAAAGGCTGAGTCTCGCACGTACGCGGGGCGTACTGGTCCGAGAAACGTCACTGCTTACATATCCGAAGCCACTTGCTGCGATGTCGACACCTTCGGAGTACGCGGGGCGTACGTCGGATCGGACTGGTGACTCCTCTTCGGATAAAGCTTCCGATTTTTTTCAATTAAAAATAAATACAATTTATTTATCAAACTTCGGAAATTCATATCTTCTTCATAAGAACTCCGTTTTCGACGTTCTTTATATCCACGCGAAGGTGAGACTACGCTCTACCACTTTCGTTTAGACTCCGTCGGCTAATTTTGAGTTTATTTTTATTATTTATTTTTAATAGGCCGCGACAGAAAAACTTCGTTATAAATTCATAACTTCTTCATTTGACGTCCGTTCTCGCCTAACTTTTTATCGCTTCGATACCAACAATGAGACCTTCGATCCTCGTTTAGAATGCTTCGGCTAAAAACCGCTCGATCTCAAATCGAGTATTTCAGGCTGCATACTGCTAAGTCGAAACTTCGATAAATCATAACTTCCTCATACGAAGTCAGATTTGGGCGTTCTATATATATATTCGGAAACCTCGTTTCAGCTACTACAACATTAACCAAAGATATTAAGTTTATTTTACACTTAAATTTTGGCGCTTATTTTTATTCTTAATTAATCAGACCACATAATTAAGCAATTAAGCACAAAACACATAATACTCAAATAATACATTCTTATTATTTCAAAATGGGTTACAAAGGTTAACCTAGACTATTACATTGCTAAAAATGGCAAGCCCGGAAACACAGGCGTTACAATTGAAAAGTTCAATGAATCTCAAAAGATCTAGGAGTTTCAAATCCAATTAAAACCTAATAAATTATTTTGTTTTTCATGGTGGAAATTGGTGAATCGTCATTGTAACGACCCGTCCCCGGTATGATGATTCCATAGTATTTAATTAGAAGTTTGCAAGAGGGACTCGGCGAGTTCATAGCCTGACTCGCCGAGTAGGGACAGGATTTCGAGCACGTGTTAGTCGGCGACTCGGCGAGTCCACATTTGGGACTCGGCGAGTCTGCCTGCCTGGGAAAAACCTTAAATCCCCGGGTTGCTCACTATTTAATCCACCTTATAGCCCCCAATCTCGCCTCCTTCACCCTCAGAAAGCTGTGAGAAAACCCTAATCCATCCTTGAGTGATCTAAGTGTTTTTGTGTTAAATTTTGAAGGCTTGAAGAAGGAGAAGAAGAAAGGAGCAAGGAGAAGAGGTGTAGAGCAAAGATCCAAGGGCAAATCAGAGTTCTTTGAGGTATTCTTCGGATTCCCTCCTGTTTTATGCTTTTAACCTCCATTAGAACTCTTCTAGATCTAGTTTGATGCTTCTCTCAAGCCTTATGATTGTATGGATGCCCTATTATGTCGAGATATTCTTAGATCTGTTCATTTAGGAGTTGTAGAGCCCAGATCTATTGCCTTTTTGAAGTTATCTTGCATGAAAACCCTAGATCTAGCCTTTATTATGCTTTTTGAGCCATTTTAGCTTCATGGATGCATTTGGGCACGTAAAGATAGAATCTTTACGTGCTAATCGAGTTAAGGGAGTCCAGATCTATTAGTTTTATACACTGGATTCAAGCAGAATCGAGTTTTGAGTTGCTGCATGCAAGCGACTCGGCGAGTCGAGTCGCGAGTCCCCATTTTCCCCCTTTTGGTGATGACGAGTGGAAGCCTGTGAGTAGTAGAGTGGACTCAGTGAGTCGGAGAGTAGACTCAGTAATGGAGGGACTCGGCGAGTTGTTCATACAACTCGACGAGTCCAAGGCAATCTTCTTAAGCTCAAGAACAACTCGTCGAGTTGTTCATATGACTCGGCGATTCGGATGAAGATTGTCTGAGTTCTGGGATAGAGAGAGTACTCGTCGAGTCGATGCCATACTCGACGAGTAGCCACGAGTGGGGTTGTGAAATGAGATTAGAGACTCGGCGAGTTGGTGGCCCAACTCGGCGAGTCAGGTCAACTGTGGGTTGACTTTGACCGGGAGAGTTGACTTTGACCAAGGGTAAAAGAGTCATTTTACCCCAGTGTAGTGTTTAGTATTTGATTGAGTGTGTTTATGGCCTTGTAGCCGGGGAGATACCGGAGCAGCAGCAGTTAGCTTCCAGAGCCATTCACACAGCAGTCAGTTCACGAGGTGAGTTTCCTTCCAGTAGTAACGGGTCTAAGGCCACAATGCCGGCCCGTTTAGCTAGCAGTCAGCTTCGGACCCCGATCCGATGTAGTAGTTAGTATGTTTGATGCCTTCGTGGTTCAGACAGGATATGTGTTTATGCCAGTTGATATGGTTATGCTATGTTTAGTCAGCTTCGGACTTCGGTCCGATGTAGGGGACAGAGGTCCAGTCAGCTTCGGACTCCGGTCCGATGTAGGGGACGTAGGTCCCAGTCAGCTTCGGACTTCGGTCCGATGTCTCAGTCAGCTTCGGACTTCGGTCCGATGTCCTAGTCAGCTTCGGACTCGATTCGATGTAGGGGACGAAGATCCCAGTCAGCTTCGGACTTCGGTCCGATGTTCCAGTCAGCTTCGGACTCCGGTCCGATGTAGGGGGCAAGGCCCCGGTTAGCCGGACTTCGGTCCGATGCAGTGGGAAAGGCCCAGTATGTGCTTTATATGTTTGTGTGGTATGTGGTAGTTTGGGGGAGCTCACTAAGCTTCGTGCTTACAGTTTCAGTTTTGGTTTCAGGTACTTCTGCAAGCAGAGGGAAGGGCTCGGGATGATGGCATCGCACACACCACAGCCACAGTTTTTATCCTGGGAGTTGATCAGTTATCTTATATATGTTTTGATACAGTCATGACACCGTTTTCTCATTTGTATTTTAGTATGGTTTTGAGATTTGCAACGCATGGTTTTATTATGATATACTCCGTTTTATGATTATGGTTATATTAAAAATGAAATTTTCGGGCCGTATTTTTGGGTCGTTTCAGTCATTCACCTACCTTCAAATATTTTATAGCTTGGATTACAGCATCTCTCTTTCAAGTTATAAAATATTGTGTTAGGTCCTAGCCTTAATACTTCATATTGGGTGTTCTATTAAGGATTTAAATCAACTAACTTGAATTTCTCCCATTATAGATGTCTGGTTTAGACAACTATGATCTTCCCAAATCTCATAGATATCATACTTCTCTACCTCCACCTCCTCCAATTATTCTCCCTAACCCACAAGTTCAAGGTCACTCAAGCCCAATTGGCAAGCAAAGTGTTGAGAGAAAAACTTGGAGACACACTTGAACAAACGTTAGAACAAGTATATTGCAGAATAGTTAATCTCAAGGATCTAAAAGCTCAAAAATAATATAGTTAGTTGCGGAAAGTAAAGAAATATAAATGACAACAATTGTTATATCAAGAATACACTTAAGCTTATTCGTAACAAGGAATGCATTCACTCCGAGTTAATAAGGAAGATCAAACTTAGTGATTAAGTCTTAAAGACTTGCTCCGGGGAGAGGTTATAGTCAGATATGTTTCAGTAACAATTTAGAATAAGAAGAGTAGAAAGATAGAGAAATGAAGAAGATAACTTAGAAATATATTCAGAATAATTCACAAGTCATCAGTGATCAAGAGATGAGAGTATTTAATACAATAGAGTGAGTCTCTATTTATAGAGTCTCGGAACTAAACTACAAGTCTATAAGCAGCCGTGCAAGGCATACTGGATAATAGAGTGTATTACATAGAGACAAGTAAAGTAATCTTGTTAAGTAGACTGCGGTGGAAAAAGACGGATTGCGGTTGCTAAAGAAGAACTGACTCCGGGTGTTGAATTGGCTGCGGGTGTTGAACCGTTGCGGTAGAGAGATGATTGTGGTAGCTGAGTTCAAGAGGGTCACTTTTATGATTCAACAATTTCCCCCTAAGTGACATCTTTAACTCTGGTTCAGCTATCAAGTTTGAGGAACTTGATCAAAATCCACCAAAATTTCCTGACATTTTCCAGCCATGTGATTCTTCTCAAAATTTCAAATTTGACTTCTACAGTAGTATGCTTCGATTTTTCAACTGCGTTCTTGCAGATATCAAGTTGTTTCTTGGGCAGGCGGTGCATGGCATTCATAGGAATGAAGTATTTGACGTTGTCAGTCTTCCGTTTGAATATGATTCCAAGTTCAGGGAAGTTTGTTGCACCTAGTGATCTTTCTTCGAAGCCTTCGGTAGGCATTGGCACAGGTTCAAGTGGTGGGAGATCAAACTTCTTGATGACGGTGGGGTAGATATCCACATCTATCTTGGCAAAGTCACAGACTATATCCCTCAGAAAAGATTTGGCTTTTTCAAGCGCTATTTGCATTTTCGGGTGCTTTTCTGCCTTGTTCTGGAACACCATGGCAATAAGGAAGATTTCTTCCGGATTCATGCTTGGGAAGTCTGCCTGAGTGTGGATGTAGTCATGCTCCCTTCTGGTGAGGGTATACTGAACGAAATCAGCCTTCATAAACTTCCGCATCTTGTAGTTCTTGACTGCAGATGGTCTATCGTTAGACCAAATGTTCTCAATGGAAGAGCCATTCTTAGCATAAAACGGTTAAGTCTTTCAAACTCCATTGGCAGTCGTTTGTGAGCAGGGAGGCTGCAGTCAAATGACTCAAATACAGCAAAGTACTTGGCATTTGGAGAAATTGGAATATCCCAGTATCCATCAGTAGGGGGTTCAGCATATGTGAGGTGTGGGGTGTAGTCTTCATCCAATAACCTACGGTGCGGATTGACCCATGAGTTAATAAAGGACTCATCTATCATAGTGTCGAATCCGCATTCTCTCCAGATAAGTTCAGCAAGCTTGGCCGCCTTCCAATCATGCTTTCTCTGAGCTATGGCAGGGGAGTCTGTGGAGCTTGCGGATGACATGTTGTCCTCAAGATTTTTGAGGTGAGGAGGAGTCTCAGGCTTTTTGGGAGTGTTTTTTAGAGGTGAAGAGTGGGGAGATGGAGTATGTTGAGATGGTGGTGGTGAGGGCTACAGTGTGGGGATTTTTTTAGTGATGATGGGGGGACTATGATGAATGGAAGTATCAGAGTGGTGGACTTCTTCATCTTCACTTCCCCCTCTTGAGGGATGTAACGGAGGTGCTTCCTCAAGCCATTGCTTAAGTCCATCCGCCTTGGCACAAACTTCTTGAAACTGAGCTTTGATAGCCTCTACCAATTGGGAATTGTTTGGAGTGGAGGAGTTGAAGAGCAGCTTGTGTATGTCTTTGGTAAGTTGGAGGATCTCAGGGCCATGGAAATTAGAGGTAAGGGATTTTTTCATTCGGTTGATGGTTGCATGAAGAACAGAGATAGTGGACTCATAAGCAGTATGAGTCTCATCTATCACTTTCTGAGATTGTGCAGTTTGATCCGCGATGGCTGCTTGAAGATCCTTTTTTATTACGGTCACCTCAGTAATGAGGCATTCCGCAGCAGCCATGAAGTCCTTATGGTTAGCCCTCCGGTTGTTGTTAAGGGACCGGATCCCCATCTCTACTTTGAGAGAGATGCGCTCAGCATCCATACGCTCACTTGTCTCCAGTCGTTCAATTCTCTAAATCAATGACTGCGGTCTTGGAGCGTCTTCTGATTGAGGTTGAGTAGGTTTAACCACAGCCAAAATTTGATCTATTTTGGCTTGAAGACTCATGAACTCCTTTCGGGTGACAACATCCTTCTTCTTCTTCTTCTTCTTTAGGCTTGGAAGTTGAATGCTGAGAACCAATGGACTCCTCTTCTTCTTCAAACATCATCAGGTCGTCTTCTGAAGGATTTGGTTTATTGACCTCTTAAATGTCGTCATCATCAAGACCGAAGGTAGGGGCTGAGCTAAGTTCGATTGCAGGCCCTTCGTCTTATGATGGGTTGACTGTGGGAGATGGAATAGGAGTTGGAGTAGGAGGAACTTTGGAGGTAACTACCGCTGCGCCTGAAGCTTGAGCTTTCAACATAGGTTCTCCCATTTGATCCATCCAGTTTTGAACCTTTTGGATTGTGGCTACGGTATGGGCATTGCTGATGGCATTTGCCCAATACCTAGCCACGGACTGGATCTCTTGTTCTTTTTGTTGCTACTGCTTGATATGTTGCTCCTTGCGGGCTTGGAAGGCCCTTCGAAAGGCAACATATTTCTTGATTTCGGCATCAGTAGTTGGTTGATACCGACTCCAAGAATCACTTGAGTCATCTCCGTCAATTCTTCGAGTGCGCACCAAGGTGTCCCTTGGGTTCATGGATCCTTGCACATGTGTGCTCACCGTGCCTAAACCACCTGTAAAGGATGGAAGCAAAGTAGGATTTCCGGAGCTTCCGTGGTCTCCGTGACCCGTGGTTACGTTTGGCCTTGGCTCCGTTCTGGCATGAGCGATAGAAGTGCCCTGCAGATGGATTAGTGTTTGAAGTGTTTGGGATATATTCAATAGGATGGACTCTAACTCCTCGGAAGAAAAAACGTGCAGTCGAGAAGCCCTGGAGCCCTTAGGGCGATGTCCAGATTTATCTGCTTGAGATATAACTGGGGGCTATCTCCACGTTCAGATGATGATGATGATGATGATGATGAAACAAGCTCACATGATGAGCTTGAGTGGTATTCGATTGTGGTATTGAATGGATGTGCGGCCACCCCAAGGACTACCGGAGCCTTTTGAGAGGCTACAGTATCTGTCCGGCCACGCATATGGCTGGAGGTTTCAGTTGTTTTTCTTTTCTTGAGGATAGATATTGGTTGTCTATCTTCCTCAGAATCACTGCTCGATACAGTGGTGGGTTTGGTTTTGCGTTTCTTTGAGGGTGCGGTTTGTTTTGGAGCATCCTTCCTAGGTGTGCTATGTTTCTTCTTGGATACCACCGTTTTTCTCCTTTGAGAAAGGTTAGATAATGTAGTAGTAGAGGGGACTGCGGTACCCTCAGGAATAATAGTTGCGGATGGAAGAGGTGGGGTAGAAGGGTATAGGGCAATACCCTTCGTAGCCTTAATGTGATCTGAGACATCAGCAGTCTCAAGACCAAGAAAAGTAAGAATATGGGTGGGAAGCCTGCGGATAGGTCCAAATAAAGTTTGGTCAGAAGAAGGGTTGTACCTTTTTAGATCCTTAGTGACAAAGAAGTTGATGTCACTACCCATGTCAATGCCAGCATCCGCATGCAAGTCTGAGATGCATAGTCACCAGAATCGAGCAAATGTGAGCTCTGTTGGGTTCTCCCTTGGGTGTTCTTTGGGGATATATTGAAGGAAATCGTCCCAAAGAATCTGCCCATAATTGACATCGTGGCCTGTGTAGATGCTGCACACCAATTCTAGCAGCTTTAATCCGATGTTGTCGATGCCTCCAGTTCTGCCGGATAGACAACGGATGACGAAATGGCACACAAACTGCCAAACCGCAGGCAGTTGATTCTTTTTAAACTCACCAATCCCTCGGATTGGTTTCTGATACCCTATCTGGTAGAGTGCGGTTGTGATATCAGACAGTAATGGTGAGAAAATCTTGATGGAGGGATGAATCAGAAGATTAATGGCGGATAAGAACTTCTCTTTGGTCAAGATGACCAAAGAATCATTGATGAGGTTGAGATGCACTTCCTGGGGATTCTCCAACGGACGATATGCAGAAAAAGCACATTTGAAGAGTGTTGAAACAGGTACGACGTTTGTAAAAGCATCAAATGGACCAAACAAAATATGGTTCTTGAGAAACTTGATCATCAACTTGGTTGGGGCATTGTATGACGGGTGATCTTCAAAGATTGCTCTAAAATTGCTTGAAGCTATTGTTGGAGAGTCAGAACCAATTGGATTCATAGAACCTGAAGCCTTAGATTGCTTCTTAGATGCACCTGATTTCGCCATTGAGAGAAGGAAAACAGAGTTCTTGAAAGTTATGGGGGTTTTGAAGGTTGAAAGAGAACAATCGATAATCAGAAAGCGTAAAGGATTATTAGGGAAGAAGACGGGTTTATAAAGGGGGGTGAAAAAGTTTTAACCCTAGGTAAATAGGTAGAAGAGGGTAAGAAGACGAATGGGTTTTTTGGGGGGGGGGGGGAATCGATGTTTTTGGATTAAATCTCAGCCACACGTAAGTAAAACAGGTTCAAAAAGATTTTGAGAGATTTCCAAAAGGGGTTTCATTTAATGTAAGGTCAGACGCATGTCAATACGTCAGGTAATCGTGGGGGTGATGAGAGAGAAATTTGTAACGGATGGGACGTGATAGGGAGAGGAAAGGACAAATTAAGGATGAGTTTATTGGAAAATCGTTCATTTTGTCATCATCCCTAAAATAGGTCTGATACAGGGTTTATTAAAAAAGAGAATGTGACGGTTTCTAAAGGGAATGTTTTATTTTATTTAATAAAGGATCATTAAATAGCACACAAAGATTCGAGAGTTGATGAAATAGTTGGGAAATCATCATGATGGTCGAGGATGGAAACGTCATTGCGGTTGAGAATCTTCACAGCGGATAAAAGCATTACGGTTGAGAGTCGTCATTGCGGATGAACAAGGAAAGACTGTAGTGAGGAACTGAGAGGAAAACACTTGTAGAAAAATTAGTAATAACAAACCATTAGGACCCATGAGAGATACGTATGACATATGGTTGCGGTACCTAGACTGCGGTACCAAAACCATTTATCATATGTATTTCTCAGTTAGAACCGCAACAGAGACCAAGAATGGTCTGCGGTAGCTAACAATTCAAAAAGAATTGCGGGTCTGGATTCATCATCCCTAGCATTTGCAGGAAACTATTGAGTTTTGTGGAGTCGAGCGCTTTTGTGAACACATCAGCAATCTCTTCATGAGAAGGGACAAAGATGAGTTCAATGTTACCTTTCAAGATGTGGTCTTTGATGAAATGATACCGTAGTTCAATATGTTTGGTTTTTGAGTGCTAAATCGGATTGTGAGATATAGCAATAGCACTTTCAGAGTCACAATATATCGGTATCCGCAGCATTCTATACCCGTAGTCCATTAGTTGAGTCTTCCTCCAAAGGACTTGAGAGCAACAGCTGGCTGCGGCCACATACTCGGCTTCTGCAGTTGATAGAGAGACACAACTTTGTTTCCTTGAAGACCACCTGACAAGACGTTCTCCCAGAAATTGACATCCACCTGAAGTGATTTTTCGATCGAGCTTGCATCCGGCATGATCCGCATCTGTGAAGGCTTGCAGACTGAAGTCATTGCCTGCGGGTTACCATAGACCAAGAGATTTGCTTCCTTTCAGGTACCGTAGAATCTGTTTGGCTGTGGTCAGGTGAGATGCTTTCGAGTCAGCCTGATACCTTGCACAAACACCAGCTGCAAATGCAATGTCCGGTCTGCTTGCGGTGAGATACATTAAAGAGCCTATGATGCCTCTATAAGCCTTGTGATCCACAGATTCGCCTGAGGGATCAGCAGAGATCTTATAACCGAAGGCCATGGGGACCTTAGCAGATGAACAATTGTCCATCGAATATTTCTTTAATAGTTCAGTGGTGTATTTCTCTTGATGAATGAATATGCCTTGCAGTACTTGTTTCACTTGAAGACCTAGAAAGAAGTTAATCTCTCTATTCATGCTCATTTTGAACTTGTTGGTCATCAGTTTAGCAAATTCATCTACCATGCCTTGATTAGTTGAACCGAAGATGATGTCATCCACATATATTTGTACCATCATAAGATGATCACCATTTGCTTTTCTGAATAGTGTGAGATCAATCACTCCTCTTTTGTACCCGGATGAGACGAGGAATTTAGAGAGTGTCTCATACCAAGCTCTTGGGGCTTGCTTCAGACCGTAGACTGCTTTTTCAAGCTCGTAGCAGTGGTCTGGGAATTCAACATTTTCAAATCCTGGAGGTTGTTGAAGATAAACCTCTTCCTTTAGTTCCCCATTGAGAAAGGCACTTTTAACGTCCATCTGGTGTACCTTGACGTTTTTCTGGGCTGCGTATGCTAGAAAGATCCGGATGGCTTCCATGCGTGCTACCGGAGCATACGTTTCATCGTAGTCAGTGCCTTCCAATTGACTATAGCCCTTGGCAACAAGCCTTGCTTTGTTTCTGATTACCGCACCAGATTCATCTAGCTTGTTCTTGAAAACCCATCTAGTGCCAACAATGGAGTGACCACGTGGCTTCGGGACGAGCTGCCATACTTTGTTTCTTTGAAATTCTTCAAGCTCTTCTTGCATTGCGGCTATCCAGCCTGGTTCAAGCAGTGCTTCTTTGATCGTTATGGGCTCTACCGAGGACATAAATGCTGCATAGTGGCAGTGATCAGATAAATCCTTGGAAGACCGAGTCTGGATACCTACGGATGGGTTGCCGATGATTTGACCTGATGGGTGGTCTTTCGTCCATACATGAAGACATGGCAGTAGATGATCAGTAGCTGTGGTAGAAGGAATATCTTGGATATCAGAGGAATCTGCAGTTGGAGATGGAAGTTCCCCCTGGATTTGAGAACATCCTGCTGAATCATCTTGATCTATTGGAACATAATTTTCTTGAGTAGCCGGGAGAGGTTCCCCCTGGATTGCGGACGGGAGTTCCTCTGGAACCAGAGAAGGTTCCCCCTGGACTGCAGATGGGAGAGTGACAATCCTTGGATTGGTTCTAGTGTCAATATTCTCTATGAGTTCATCATCCGAATCCGAAGATGCGTTTGATGGTAATGCTTCTCTGCGGGCAGGAAATTGAACAACATCAAGTACTGGAACCTCAACGGTTGAGACTAGATCTGGAGTAGAGCTTTCCCCCTCAACCGGAGAGGTGGAAGTATTGAGAGATACTACTTCAGATAGAGACGGTCCAAAAACATCAGCATGTTGTTGTTGAGCTGCAGGTGACACAAGAACTTCGGATAGTTTAGCCGTTTCAACAGGATCGAAAATATCGTCATAATTGACTTCAACTAGATTTAAGGGTCCTGAAGAGGCAGGAATGTCACATTCCATGATCGTGGTGGTTTCTGAGGACGGAGGGGCGTTGCGGATGTGAGAATCATCAAATTTCACATCAAATCTTTCAATGATCAGCCTTGTACGTCTGATGAGCACTCGATAAGCAACCTTGTTAGTGGAATAACCAAGGAAGATGCCTTCGTCAGACTTTGGTGCAAACTTGTTGAGTTGGTCTCTGTTGTTGATCACGAAGCATCTACATCCAAAAATATGAAAGAAGCGAACATTTGGTTTGCGGTTGTTAAGACCCTCATATGGTGTTTTATTGAGGCGTTTGCACACGATACTTCGGTTTTGAACAAAGCATGCGGTTGTTACTGCTTCAGCCTAGAAGTAGAGAGGAAGTTGGGCGAAGTTGAGCATGGATCTGGCTGCTTCTACTAGTGTGCGGTTCCTTATTTCTACTACACCATTTTGTTGCGGTGTATAGGGTGCTGAGAAGTTGTGAGAAATGCCTTTGGAAACCAAGAAACTGTTGAGAAGATGATTAGTGAACTCGGTTCCATTATCATTGCGGATGCATCTAACTGGAAGCTTGATTTGAAGTTCGATTTCTTTGATGAAGTTGATGAAGATCTGTGGTGTCTCTGATTTGAGTCTAAGAAAGAAGACCCATGTGAAGCGTGTATAGTCATCAACAATAACCGGTATATACTTTTTGTGGTGAAGATTGGCTACGGTTGAGGGACCGTAGAGATCAATGTGTAACAGCTCCAGTGGTTCAAAAATAGAAGAGTCCATTAATAGAGGGTGACTTGCTTTTGATTGTTTTCCACATTCACAAGCTGGACAGAGAGTATCGTTGCTGAATTTGAGAATAGGGAGACCACAGACTAGTTCACTAGTGACCAAGTTGTTGATGTACCGGAAGTTGAGATGAGCTAGCTTGCTGTGCCAGAGCCAGCTGACTTCAGATACAGTTTTGGACAGGAAACACAACTGCGGTCTACCAATGATTAGAGAGACATCCAAAGGATACATGGTACCTTCGGATCAAGATTTGATCAGACATCAGCTCCTATCACTTTTCATTACGTAACAAAACTGATCATCAAATTCAACACGATGTCCTGCTTTACATAGTTGGCCAACACTGATGAGATTGTGTTTAAGGCTTTCTACATAAGCAACCTTCTGAATGGAAAAGTTCCCCGTAGTGAGTACACCGTAACCTCGGATGACACCGTTTGCATTGTTTCCAAACGTGACATTTCCACTATTGCATATAGGCGTGAAATCTCGAAGGTACTCTAACCTTCCGGTCATGTGCAAGGAGCAGGCACTGTCAATTAAGCATTCTTCTTCTTGTTCCTCCTTGAACAAAGCCTGAGAATTACACGCTTGGTTTAGGCATCCAAACAAGTTTGGAGCTAGGGATAATTGATGTATTTCTGAGTGATGCATAGTCTGAGGTTGCATGGACAGGTCTCTTGTCAACTTTTAGACCTAGTCCTGGGTGTTTGTTCATATTTGGATTGTTGTGAGTTTTTGAAAAAATACGAGGTTTCTGACTTTGATTCGATTTGACATGAGATAAAACCTTTTGACGATTTTGTCATTGAAACTGACATTTTGCTTGGTAAGCGGTTTATAGAATGAATTGGACTTGGTACCGGTCTGAGGTGAGTAACTTCTGACATGCGTGTTGTTTGGTTTCTGAAAAGTTTGTTTTGAACGAGGTTTAAGACATGTAAATATTTGAGTCCCTTTAGGTGGATTTGGTAAGATACCCTTCCATTTGTTGAAGGTTTGTCGTGATTTTAAAAGTGTTGGAGTGGGTAAAATTCCTTTCCAATTAGGGTCATTTGAGGAATAGACCTGAAAAACGTAGTTTCTAAATGACTTGACACCTTTTTGGGTTGTGTCAGAAGTAGTAGGAATGACTTTTGAAACGGGACTTTCCTTTTTGCTTGTTTTCATGACAGAAGAGTTTTTTGAAATGTAGTTTGTGAAAACAAATTTTTCTGGACTCTTAGATTTTGAAATTTTGACATGTTTCTTATTTTTCGAAAAACTTTGTCTGTTTGTGCCTCAAGATCTAATTTCTTCTTTGAAAGCCTTTTTTGCCAAAGATTTTGGTGAACCGCAGTCATAGTTATTCAATTGCGGTTTCCTGGAATTTTTTGAATGATTTTGAAAATGTGGGCTTGAATCATCAGAACTTGAGGATTCTAGGATTTGAGAGCATTGACCTACTTCAAAATTTTCTATGGGTAACTCATGAAATATTGGATGAAGAATTGCGGTTCCTTGAACTGATGACTGCGGTAGAGATGACTTAACTACCGCAGAGTAGGTTTTAGATGGAACTTCGGTGGGACACTTGTGGGAAATTTGACTACAATGAGAGACACTGTGGTTTGAGGACAGAGATGGAAAGTCTTTTGAGACTTCGGGGTCCTCAACAATAATCTCTTCATCAATTACGGATGAAGTCTGAGAATTTGGATAAATGGTGTCACAAATAGGAGTTTGATCACATGTGTGACCCGAAACCTCAGGCACAATTTCCTCAATGACACAATTATTGCTTAAATTGAGCAGTCTACCGAAGTGAGTTTTGATATCTTCGGGAAAAGTCTTGTCAATGACAGGGAAATGAAATTCTTTATCAGGAGGGACATACAATCTGTCTTTGTTGAATTGGGGTGAGGAATCCATTGCGGTACGATATCCATTTGACCAACCCCAATTATATTTATTGTCCACGGTTCCATTGTTTACTAAATTTTCAATAGCCTCACTTTCATTAAACAAATTTTCAATTAAGAGATTAAAACGTACAATTTCTCTCTGAGCTAAATCTCTCTGGTTCAAAGCTATCTCTAATTGGGTTTCGCTTAACATTCTAGCATCTTTTTCTAACTCTAGATCCTTCTCTAACATAGCCATCTTAAGTCTCTTGTTATCCAGTCGTCCTCTCACATGGAACATCTCTTGGGACGCAATGTTCTTCTCATTTAAGGCTTTGTTATAGTCTGTAAGGACGGCAGCACAAGTTTCATTAAGATCATCTATGTAGGGTTGACAGTCATGCATACTATAATTTAAAGTTTGGATCATGAGTTTTACCTGTTCGAAGATGCTTAGAGTCTCATCTTGTTGAACTGTTGATTCTTGTGGAAGGAAGGAGGTGGTATACGGTTGAACTGTTGGCCAACCAGATCAATAGCCTTCTGAAATTCTTCTTCATCATGATACTCAGAATCTGCTTCGTATGACTGTGGTGGAGTGTCATACGATGAAGAGTAAGGTGACTACGGTGGGGCTTGTGCTATGAGAGCAAGCGATCCTCCGAAGTCAACCCAGTCTTTGAGTACAATGGATTCTTGTGCTTGAAGTTCTCCATAGAGCTTGTAGAGTGACAAAGAGTGAATCTTCCTGTCGCCTTGGACTATCATCTTAGCCGTAGTCTAATGTCTTCCTAAGCCATTAAGAAACTGGAGATTGGTTTCATGGTTACTGCGGATGGTACCCGCATTGGATAACTTGGTGACTATCAGGTTGAACCTTTTGAAGGAGTCTTCCAAACTCTCACCAGTATGAGCTTTGAAGTTGTTGAAATCATTGAGTGTGGTAGTGAGCTTCTTGTCTTGTGCTTTTTCTGAACCTTCATACAGGTTCTTGAGAACATCCCAGATCGCTTTTGTTGATTTGCAATTTATGATAATATCGAAGTTGTCAGGAGAAACTCCACAGGAAATTTCATAGAAAGCAACAACATCATTTTCCATTTTATCGAGATTATCTTTAGTGGGACGGCTCATGGTTGGTTGACCTCCTCCTAGCCTGGTTGCAGCGCCGTCAATTTGGACTGGTGTAAGGACTGGAACATGTGGTCCTTCTTCTACGGATCGCCATACATCTATTCCCAGTCTTCTTAAGTACCTCTCAATTCTTTGTGACCAGTGATGATATTCATTTGCTACCAGTATTGGAGCTCGGTTAGAACCACCAACACTGTTGGAGACATTCAGAGATAACGAATGTGCCATTTGAGATTGTTTTTGTTTTTTTTTTTTTAATGAGCTTTAGTGGTATAGAAGGCTTTTTGAAAAATCAGAGTTCCGATATCCAAAAAGCAACCACTTTGGCTCTGATACCAATTGTTGAGAGAAAAAGTTGGAGACACACTTGAAAAAACGTTAGAACAAGTATATTGCGGAATAGTTAATCTCAAGGATCTAAAAGCTCAACAATAATATAGTTAGATAGTTATTTGCGGAAAGTAAAGAAATATAAATGAAAGCAATTGTTATATCATGAATACACTTAAGTTGATTCGTAAGAAGGAATGCATTCACTCCGAGTTAATAAGGAAGATCAAACTTAGTGATTAAGTCTTAAAGACTTGCTCTGGAGAGAGGTTATAGTCAGATATGTTTCAGTAACAATTTAGAATAAGAAGAGTAGAAAGATAGAGAAATGAAGAAGATAACTTAGAAATATATTCAGAATAATTCATAAGTCATCAGTGATCGAGAGATAAGAGTATTTAATACACTAGAGTGAGTCTCTATTTATAGAGTCTCTGAACTAAACTACAACTCTATAAGCAGTCGTGCAAGGCATACCGGATAATAGAGTGTATTACATAGAGACAAGTAAAGTAATCTAGTTAAGTAGACTGTGGTGGCAAAAGACGGATTGCGATTGCTGAAGAAGAACTGACTCCGGGTGCTGAATTGGCTGCGGGTGCTGAACCGTTGCGGTAGAGAGATGGTTGCGGTTGCTGAGTTCAAGAGGGTCACTTTTATGATTCAACACAAAGTCTATGTGTGCGCACATCTTGGAGATGAAGTCCCATATTGACAAGCCGGGAGAGTTGGGTGTCAAAGTCTTGAGGAAGTTGGATGTTTACTAATCACTTCCTAAGTCACATAGTGAGTTCTTTAAGGACAATTATGTAACAAACTATGACATGACCCTTAATGATCTTATCCATTTGCTTGGTGCTGCTAAATCAGCAATGATTTGGAGCACTAGTAAAGAAAAGTTGATTAGAAGATCAACTTCCCAAACTACCATGGACATTGACAATGGTAACATTGAATATCCAGAAAAGATTTCTCTTCCCAATGGAAAGGGATCGGCCATAGTCAACTCGGTTGACCTAATGGTAAAGAGAAAGGCTAAGTCTGAGATAGTCTCATGTACCATTACCAAAGAGTCCATATGTTTCTATTGCCAAAGGAAGGGGCATTGGTTGTGACGTTGCCCTAACTACCTGAAAGATCAGAGAGAAGGTCAAGTCAAAAAGTTTGACTCTGCTTCAGGTAAGTCCACTATCTAACTCTGTTAAGTTCCTAATTGATGATTCTTAATATAAAATGTGACTCGGTTACATTTTGATGTTTGGCAGGATCAAGCAAAGGGAAGGAAACTTAAAGGAAGAAGTATGTTGAATCTGATCGCGAAGATGGATTTCACTCGCATGGTTCGAAGATCGGATTCTTGAGCTACTACTTAGGAGTTATGATAGATTGTTAGGAAAAATATGTAATAGCATAGTTTCCATTTAAAGTTGCATTCTAAGGAAAAAAAATTTCCGAATTTTATAAATAAATAAAATTTTATTTTACTTTATATCTCCTTGCAAAGGCATATATGGAAAACTGATGTTTGTATGTTTCTAGTAATGATGAAAATATGAATTTGATTCTTTCATTTGTGGTAGTGTTTAAATTTACCAAATAAAGGAAGATTCTCATCACCCAAGTTTTCAATTGGACCGAAACTTGGAATCATGCAAGTTTTATACTATGATGAATGAGAATTTTCATCTTTGGAAAATTAAGACTAATTCCTTGTTTATATGTATATGTGAGTCAAGTGAAGGACTAGGGGATCGAGTACACATTCGTGTGCACTGGTCAAGTTCACTGCAAAAGATCGATAAGACTATTTGTCATGATTTACTAAATTTTAGTAAATATGGTTATACTTAACAGTTTAAGTATAATTCTGAAACATTGGAAAAGTTTCGATGTATGGCAGAACGAATGGGAAGAATCAAATTAGGTAGAAAGATAAAAGTTTCTCAAATCTGAAAAGATGGGAGAGTACTTTAGTATCATGTTTTGTGATCATCTTAATTATTAAGAAACCATATCACAATTGGTCCTCTAAGGACATCTTAGTGCATTCCTATGGCTAAGAAGAGGAATCGTGAATTGTTGAAATGGTTAAATCAAGAAGATGAGTCATACTTCGTTCCAAAACAAGTCTTAGAGTCATATTCCAAGATTGTAATTTGAGTGACACATGTTAAAGAAGGTTTATTAACATTTGCCAAATGTAAGAGTAAAATGTGCCCTACTCTTGTTGTAACAGCCCGGAATTCCAGGTATTGTTATATTTATGATTTTGGGTGTTTTAAGAAGGGACTCGGCGAGTTGGAGCCCAGACTCGCCGAGTAGGATCGCAGATCTGGTCGCGGGTTCGCGACTGGACTCGGCGAGTCCGGATATGGACTCGGTGAGTCCGCGCTGTTTAGCGAAACCCTAACTTCCCAGGTTTGGGACATATATAAGGGGCCTTATGGCTGTCGTTGTTCACCCTAGTCCTTTGAGTGAAACCCTAATTCGATTGTGAGCATCTGGAGCAAGGTAGAAGACCATTATTGATCTTGGAAGTGTTATTTTGCAAGGAGGAGGAGGCTTGGTTAAGGGAACAACAGGAGAAGCCATATTCTGAGGGTTGGGGACACAGAGCAACGTTATTCAGGTAATATTTTCGAGTTGTTCCCTTCTATGTTGATGTGTATATGGATTTAGGGTTTATTGAACCCTTTTGTGGCTAGATCGAGTGTTTCCTTAGTCCCCCAAATGATTGGAACCCTATATTGGGACCCTTGGAAGTCCAGAGTGTCCCATGCCTGAGCTTTTCGGGAATCAATGGAGGTTTTGGATTGGAATCCTTATGCCTTAGGTCAAAACGTCAATTATGAGTCGTGGGGTGTATTATGAGCACCGAAATAAGGACTTTACGTGATGAACCAGTCTAGGAAGGCCAGACCTATGAATTGCCGAAGCAGATCTGACCTTAGAAAGCAGTTTGAGCGGTTGCATGGCATGGACTCGCCGAGTCCAATGAACAGACTCGGCGAGTAGCTTGAAGATTGCCTTAGAATGCTCCTGTTCGGGTTATGGGTTGGATCGGTGGGTCAGGGCGAGTTGAGTCGGGGTGGCCCCGCGATTCTTCCAGGAGGAACTCGTCGAGTCAGGGGGGATACTCGACGTGTAGAAAGGGAATCTTAGAGAATTGGTGAGAACGTCTAGACTCGCCGAGTCGCCCTAGCGCTCGCCGAGTCCGGTCAAAGTTGACCGTTGACCGTTGACCGTTGACCAGAGTGGACCTGTGTTGACTTCTTAGGAATAGTCAACATTAGAGATATAAAGTGTTAACTAGGGACATATAATGTTATAGGAGGATTAGCGTTCGGAGAATCGGGCACGAGGGATTCCCAGGGTTGTGAGATATCGAGACACGCGAGGTGAGTCTTCTCACTATACTTTACCTTGAGTAGGTAACCAGAGTTATGTGATAGAGTATTTGTATGCTATGTATGTTATGTGTTGCACTGCATTCTTCTATGTGATTTATGCTATGCTTGTTACAGAGTTAGAACCTGAGGGTTCACAGAGTATGGGTGCACGGACCCACAGAGTTATAGCCTCGAGTGGCTAATATGTTTTATGTGGTATTTTGGGGAACTCACTAAGCTTTATGCTTACAGTGTTGGTGTTATTTGTTTCAGGTACTAGTGAGGATCGCAGGAAGGCGCCGGCCTGATCAGTGCACACACGCGGGATTTTATATTATGTGATCTTGGGGTTTTTATATTTTATGAAATGAATTACAAACAATGATGTTTTATGAATATTAAATGAATTTTGCCTTTATAAAATGCGAAAAATTGTTTTTAAATTCTTGGTGTTACAATTTGGTATCAGAGCCTTGGTTTGAGGGATTCGAGTACACCTCCGGGCGTATTTGAACTCAAACTGAGGATTTGAGATGTAATTTTCAAAAGATTAAAAGATTTTGAAAAGGCGCAGAGCAAGAGATGTGTGTACGATCAGCCCGCGCCCGAACAGTGATTTCCCAAAATACCCTTACATTATGTGATGTTAATATTGATATGATGTATCTGCATGCTAGAGTAGGCTAGGCATTGCTATTAGAACTAGATTGGCCTGATTTGTGATGCCTTAGCCTAGGGAGAGGTGAGCTGCTATGAGATGCTTGAGAGTGAGTAGGTAGCAGCGAGGGACTTATGAGAGATCTTTTAGAGAGTGGTCTACGGATGATAGGGTACTTGAGACCTGGAATCCGAAGAGGAGGACTTGGAGTGTATTCTGGTGCGGTGCGGACAGTAGTATTGGGCCCGTACTACTGGAAGCACCGGAGCAGGGTGCAGCCCAAGTAAGAATCTTTGGAATGCCAAGAATCAAGGAGGAAAGAGTTGACGAGTGTGAGTGTGTTCGTGGGGATTCTAAATTTATTTTATGTCGTATTTCAGCGGTAGATCATGGTGAGGACACGTTTCACGTCCGAGAGCAGTGGTACCAGTGAGGAGGATATCCGTCGGATCATCCAGGAGGAGGTAGCTGCAGCCATCAGGGCAGAGATTCCGGAGATGTTTGGGTCCATAAAGACCACACTGATTGAGACGTTCGACGAGCGTTATGCCGCTCTTACTGAAGCTGCTGCTGCAGCGGCTACCGCAGCGGTGACTGCTGCAAGGCCGCAGGGTGGGGATGCGTTACTATTCCGGGAATTCAGCAACACAAAACCACCAGAGTTCGATGGGACCCAGGATCTGGTGGCAGCGATGAGGTGGATATCTGATATTGAGGGGTGCTTCTTCACTTGCTCGTCTCCTGAGCATTTGAAGGTCCGATTCGTGCTGAACCAACTTCGCTTGGGAGCGAAGGACTGGTGGAAGTTTGCAACGGCGCATTATACACCTGCTGAGCTTTTGGCGGTGACCTGGGAGAGGTTCACCACCATGTTTCGAGATGAGTACGTTCCCCAGGTGGAGAGGGAGCGTTTAGTGATGGGTTTTGGTCATAAGACATCCTATGTGCTCATACAAACCCTAATGCTTGGATCTAGGTTTCTCTATAATACATACTTTGAATCCAAGACTATAAACCCTAATTCTAGCATATGGAAATCAATATTAACATATAATTAGGTTTAAGAACATACCTTGATTGTTATATAGAAATAACATTCCAATTCCTCCTTGAATTGACCTTGGAAAGCTGAGAGTCACAAGTGTCACTCCTCTAATGGCTTACAAACACCATAAGCAAGTAGAGAAGGTATAAAGAGAGAGGAGGGAGGTTAGAATTCGTCCTTAGGACCTCTTGGGAAGGGTTAGACGAATTCCTATGCCTTAGGGGGTTTATATAGGTGTAAAGATTAGGGTTTTAGTCCTTATCCTTATCTAGTTGCTTGTCCACCAAGCAACCACAAGATAAGTCCTAGAAATCCTTATCCTAGTCAAATTCTAAGGGATTTACACCTCAAATTCGTTCACCATATATATAAGATAATCCTTACCTTATTTTGTAACTATCACATAATTACAATTCAACCCCTCAAGTTTAATTAATTACACTTGATCACAAAATGAATTCTTAATTAATTATTGACCAATATTAATTAAACAAATATGATTTCTCCTTTAGTATATTATCCTTATAACATATTAATAAATCATAATAACCTCTTTCTCTTTATTTATTTCTCCAATCAAGTTGCTTTGGTGAAGGCAACCCAAAAGGACCATGCACCATCGGGTCAAGTACATACCAAAATAGTTATGGACTTAGACACTAATCCAATAGTCTCCCACTTGGATAAGTCTAACAACTATTCTGCGTATGACTTCGGATCCCGATCTGCAATCGTAGCTTTCCAAAGCCGCTGTTAACTCTGATCATATCAAATACGCGTGTCCTTAGATAAGGGATCATATATTCCTCCATTCTAGATATCATATAAGATATGATTTCAAATCATTCTCTTTGTACTATATCTCGATTTCTGATTTATGACGACTGACTAATTGAACAAATCAAATTAGCCCTAGCCCGGCCGAGCATTTACGTTTGTCATCACTAAACCATCGAGGGGCCCAAAGATATCGCTTTTATCCTACTTTAGATAAAAGGAACGGATAAACTTTGATACAATGTTTGCTTGTACTCACGCACCGAATCACACACAACAATATGTTTTATAACACCAAGTTACTGGTGCGTTTACATATTATCAATGTGCAACCGATTTTCAAGATACAACTCACACATCTCGGTTTCAAGAATATAAGATGTTATCGTCTCACCAATCACTCATGATACAATCCATGGAGTGATCCAAGTGAGCGTGGGTTTAATCCAATGCTCAAATCATATTCGTAAGCACTCATGAACGTTACAGCAAACATTTGCTTATGTCTAATACTTTTCTAGACAATCCACACACCAATTCACGACAGTCTTCATTCATATCTACTTCCAACATATGAACGACTGTGGCCCGTTTGAATAATTCGATTATTCTTAATAAACTCAATTATTCTGGAAGTCAAAACATGCAAATGTGAAACACAAGAATAATACTAATCCCATATGGCCTCAAACCTTTGAGTATAAATAAAACGCCTTTTATTTATCACCATATTGATTACTCATTATTTGTCGTTTCGGGTAATCAACTTCTTACTTGAATTACAACACTTGTCCCATGCTCCTAGCATGCACACAATGTTTACCTATGGTTCTTACTTTGTGAAATAGATCACATTGAACACATTTTCAATCATTCTCATTTCACAACTCCAAATCCTTTTCATAAGTGAAAGAATATCAAATTCTTGCTACTTATAGAATATGCTAGATTCTAACATTTTATGCAATGATCTCCTTTTGTAATGTCACTACACCAAAGTCACAAAGACTATTGCCAATGATATTACAAAGTCTTCTATCGAAGATTGTTACAAGACAATTCCATAGATGTGATGTCTCTCACTCAAAGTACTTTCTTTGAACATCCTTTTGCATAGAAGTTTCTAATCTAGTCATAGATTTCTCAATATTCAATTCCCAATATGGACACACTTCCATATGTTCCATATGACAACTCATTCTTAATAGAATCTTATCTATTCGTAACGATGTCGATATAGTCCATCCAATGTGGAAACATTTCCATATTTTCCAATACTATACTTCCAACTACTCACAAGCGACCAATCCTCGTCGAACTTGGATTGTCCTTTGATAGTTGTTTAATTATTTTAGTCCAAACCGATTCTAGTCCTTTTTCCCTCTAAATGTGCTCGACATTTGGAAAATTTTAGAATGGTCAAACATTAAAGCATTTGCAATCGATCCTATACCCGAAGCGTATGGGACACGACGCATAATGTTTTATTTGCTATGTTCTCAAAATTCGAATTGTGAAGAAGGATGCCGTAATCATAATCGAAATTTTAAGAACACACTTTGTACCTTTGACTAAATTTTATTAACATTTCTCAACCTAAACCTTTAGATTTGAAATGAAGCATAATATTCTTTCCCTTAATTATAGCAAAACAACTCTTCAACTATTGCGACTTTGCAAAGTATGACTCTTGTTTTCTATAATTAATATTGCTAATCTTGCAATACTTTCCTTAAGAATCATACAATCATAACTTTTATGCTCCCACTATCTTGATGATTATTATAAAACATAACACTTATGCTCCCACTAGCTTCGACATGTATTCATAAACATCTTAACTTTCAGAAAAACAATGCTTATTGAATTTCTTAAGTTCATGTTTCTAATACTTAGTGCTTTGATAATCTTTTATCAACGTTTCTCGAACTTATACACATTTTCCTTCGATAGTTCATATGTGTGTCTAAACAATTAAGACTAATTGCCAAACCTCACAATTCAAATTATGGAAAGGGATGCCGTAACCATAATTGAATTCGAGAATGCAATTTTACAATCACTATCTTCTTAAAATTTGTCTTAGTGAAAGCATTTCCTCAAAATCATTTTCATGAAGGAGGAAATCTTATGACACTTAGATTTGAACAGTGTATTTGTTCCTATCCATGTGAATTTGTCAAAACCAAGGTTTACGACAAATTCAAACTCTTATGGATCGAACTTTCTTGATCTTGATTTCTTGCCTTTATGGTAGCACAGCTACCCACCATGTCTTCCAAGTAGTTAAGCAGCTCACCCTTTCCTATCAATGTACCTTTCATTGATTAAGGTGCTTTGCCTTTTATGCGTTCAAAATGAGAACTCACAGAACTCACATGCATAATTAACTCGATTGGATTGGCACATAATCAAAATAATGTCAACACGATAGGTTTTAAACCTCAACTCGTGTGCTAGTGATGATCGATAAGGTTTATTTGATTTGTTCTTGAAACCTTTCAAGACCATTAAGACTCCCACTGACTCCTTGACATATAAGATTCTCTTGTCAAAAACCATTTCTTGACAAACAAATATTCAAGAGTTAGTGTAGCTTTTATCAAAAGACTTCATAAATTGGTCCTAGTTGGTCTTTGTCTTATCCAAGACATCACAACTTTCCACATTTAATGAAAGTTACAAACCTTCTTAATACCTTTCACTCAATGTCACAATCTTAACTTTAAGACTTGTTATTGGAATGAAGTATGATTGACTTATTGATTTAACCATTTCTTCAATTCTTGATTCCTCTTCTTAGACATACAATTGTACTAAGACTCACTTAGAGAATCAATTGAGATATGGTTCTTAATCATTAAGACCTATCATAAAGCATAAAAGGTACTCTCCCATCTTCTTAGAATGGAGAAACTTTTATCTTTCTGCCTACTTGATTCTTCTTATTCGTTCTGCTATTGATCTAAACCCTTTAATCAATTCAAAATTACACTTAATCTTGTAAGTATAATCATATTTACTAAACCTTTAGTAAATCATGACGAATATCATTGTTACTCTTATGGTGGTCTTGATCAACACGCAACATTGTGTGCTCGATCTCTTAGTCCTTCACTTGACTCTTTGTTAATGAATTAGTCTAATTTCCAAATACGAAATTTCTCATTCATCGTGTAACCAAGTTGCATGATTCCAAGTTTCTGTCCAATTGAAACTTGGCCGATGAGAAACTCTCCCTATTCGGTAAATTCTCGACTTTCCATGAATAACATAAGAATCGAATCCATTTGTTGTAGAAAAATGCAAACACCAATTTTCATAACGATTTCATTGCAAGGAAATAAACAAACAAATAAATAAGTCAAACGAAAATTTATTTTATTTATAAAGCAGCGGAAAACATTTGTCCTTGCAAAATCCATTGAAAACTATGTATTTCAAAAGGAAATTTCTAACAACTCTATCATAACTATCTAAGCTCAAAATCTAATCTTCAAGTCCATGCGATCAAGATCCATTCCTTGTGATTAGATTCATCTTGCTCTTTTCACCAAGCTTCCTTTCTTTTCACCGATCCTGCAAAACATTCAAATGCAATCTTATCACATTATGTATTAAGAATCAATGAATAGGAACTTAATGAAGTTAGATAGTGGATTTTGCCTGAAGCGCAGCCATACTCTTTGACTCTCCCATCTTTTGGACTCTTCAGGCTCTTTTGGCAGACTTGTATCCAACGCCCTTTCCTTTGGCAGCAAACGCATGTCGGTTCTCCTAGAACGTCCTCGGAAGTATGGTCAGTTGACTCTCCCAACAAATACGCTCCATTGCTTCGCCAAATCATTTCTGATTCTGCAGCAATGAGCATGTAAGTTAGGTCAATGAGGTTGTCGTCATGATCCATCATATAATACTTTCTTTTGAACTCATTATATGATTCTGGAAGTGACTGCAAAACCCAATTCACAGCCAACTGATCTGGGAATGACACACCCAACATTATCAACCTATCAATGTGTGATTTCATTCCTAGAACGTGGGCACACACGGGTTTACCATCTTCATGCTTCATTTCCAATAGGGCTTTAGTGATATTGAACCTTTCAATTCTTCGATCTTGTGGGTTGGGGAGAACAATAGGAGGAGCAGGAGGAAGTGAAGCATGATTTCTTGTTCCTCGATTGAATCGTGGAATACCATCTTCATGTGGAAAGCTTGTTCCACAGGATTTGGGAAAACCATAGTTGTCGAACTTTGACATCTACAATACGGGAGAAAACGAATTCAAGTTAGTTGATAGATTGAGTCCTTAGTAAATCACCCAAATGAGATACTAAGGCTAGGACCCAACACAATATTCTATAACTCGGGAGAGGGATGCCGTAACCCTAATTGCAGAATATTTGAAGGTAAGTGAATGACGATTCACTAATTTCCACCATGAAAAACGAAAAAGAAATTTAAGTTTTAAATCTATGAAAACTCCTAGATCCTTTGAGATTCATTGAACTTTCAATGGCATGTTTAAATCTCGATATGCCCCTCTTGTTTGTGACTGGGATGCCGAGGATCACAAAGCGGGTGTGAATAACCATGCAAACTTACATGGTGCCCTCACATGTTACGGTCGCCTATTCGATGTGCCGGTAAACCACACACGCTCCATCGAACTATGACAAACATTGAGTCACCCTTTGCTACCTTTGCTTAGACCCATTTAGTGTGCCGGTTAACCACACACGCTCCACTAACGTCTTCGCAAAGGCACAAAGTGTAATTTCATGGAATTGCATCAATTCACTTTTGCCTAAGTAACTAAGATTGGGAATTACATGAAAACATTTAGTTACTTTTATACTTCATTATACTTATAATGGAAGGTTTCGTCCTATCCTACCCGTTCGGCTAATGACCCTCCACTGGTCAAGAGTGCGGTGGGTAAGAGTGGATACCCATTCAATCGCCATTTTATAGGCAATTTCCTTAAACACCCCTTATAGACCAGCTTCGTGAATGAGGCCTACTAACGGTAAGACTGATTTTTACTCATACATATATATAATGTTAGACCTTTAATGTTATATATAGTATATGGTGTATTTTATACTTTCAAAATACTAGGTGGTCTAATTTAACAATTATACTTTTAATTCAATTAAATTGTAGACCTAAACTTTTATGGATTTATTAAACTTCTTTTAATTATACACCTTAATTAATTAATAAAACCATAAGGGTGTGATTTGAACCTTTTCAAAACTATGCAAGGGTTTTAGAATTTAACATTCCTAATTAAACTTTTAATCAACTTTTAAATTCCAAAACTTGAGGGCAAGTTTTGAAACATTTCAACACATTAGGTTTTCGAATTTAAATATACATGAAAATTAAACCATTTAATCAAAATTTAAATTCCAAAACTTGAGGGCAAGTTTTGAAACATTTCTCAAAACATAAGGGTTTCAACTATTTAAATTTCAAAACAACAAAGCTTTTGGGGTTCAAATTAAAACTATAAAACCTAAAGGGCCATATATGAAACTTTTCACAACAACAAGGATCAAATAACATTTAATCACATAATTATCCATATTTGATGATTTCTTGCAAAATAATTTATCAATTTACTTAAAATAATTAATCAATTATCTTATAAGGAAACAATTATCTTATTAATTGATAAATATCTTCAATTAGATTAAAAATATAGTCAAATATATCATATAATCGGATTAATATTAATCTAACATGATAAGGTAATTATCCCAATGCAAAAACAGCAAGAAATCCCGAGATAAGCACTGTCTGACGCACCGACTCGCCAAGTCACCCTCTGGAACTCGCCGAGTAGGGCTGACTCGCCGAGTCCAAGAGTGACTCGCCGAGTCAGGTCAAACAGTGAGACCAAAACACGATTTTCAGTTACATCAAGCATCAATACAATAGAAACCAATCATGGCTCTGATACCACTGATGGGTTTTGGTCATAAGACATCCTATGTGCTCATACAAACCCTAATGCTTGGATCTAGGTTTCTCTATAGTACATACTTTGAATCCAAGACTATAAACCCTAATTCTAGCATATGGAAATTAATATTAACATATAATTAGGTTTAAGAACATACCTTGATTGTTATATAGCAATAACAATCCAATTCCTCCTTGAATTGACCTTGGAAAGCTGAGAGTCACAAGTGTCACTCCTCTAATGGCTTACAAACACCATAAGCAAGTAGATGAGGTATAAAGAGAGAGGAGGGAGGTTAGAATTCGTCCTTAGGACCTCTTGGGAAGGGTTAGACGAATTCCTATGCCTTAGGGGGTTTATATAGGTGTAAAGATTAGGGTTTTAGTCCTTATCCTTATCTAGTTGCTTGTCCACCAAGCAACCACAAGATAAGTCCTAGAAATCCTTATCCTAGTCAAATTCTAAGGGATTTACACCTCAAATTCGTTCACCATATATATAAGATAATCCTTACCTTATTTTGTAACTATCACATAATTACAATTCAGCCCCTCAAGTTTAATTAATTACACTTGATCACAAAATTAATTCTTAATTAATTATTGACCAATATTAGTTAAACAAATATGATTTCTCCTTTAATATATTATCCTTATAACATATTAATAAATCATAATAACCTCTCTCTCTTTATTTATTTCTCCAATCAAGTTGCTTTGGTGAAGGCAACCCAAAAGGACCATGCACCATCGGGTCAAGTACATACCGAAATAGTTATGGACTTAGACACTAATCCAATATTTAGCACAGGAGTTTCTGACCCTCAAGCAGGGTACTGAGTCTGTTACAACAATCACGAGGATGTTCCACGAAAGGGCGATGTTCTGCCCTGAGCACGTGCCCACTGAGCAGGCACGTATGAGCCGCTACTTGAGCATCTTGAGGCGGGATATTCGGGAGTTCGCTGCGAACTCCTCGTACCAAACATTTGTCGAGCTTCAGGCAAATGCCCGGAGGAGGCGGAGTCTCAGGGGAGGGATCGGCGACCGGCACAGTCGCAGCCGGCCGCCAAGCAGGCCAAGCCTGCTGATCCCAGACCAGGGAACCAGAAGGGCCGCACTTGCGGAAAATGCGGCAAGGGGCATGACGAAGTTTGCCAAGCGGGGTCTTGCTACAAATGTGGCAAGGAGGGGTACATGGCCAAGGACTGCCCCAAGGGGTTTGTAGTGTGCTTTCACTGCAACCAGACTGGACACCGGAAGGCTGAGTGTCCGCAGCTGTGCGGAGCACCTCAGGGATCTGCTCCTGCCGCCATCAGAGCTACAGAGAGTCGGCCTATGAAGACTGAGGCACCGAGAGCTCGAGGGAGAGCCTTCCAGCTGACTGCGGAGGAAGTCCGCGATGCGCCCGATGTGGTGGCTGGTACGTTTCCTTTCATGTATTTATATTGATGTTGAAATATTATGCTTATATTAGGTTATGCGTAGGTACCTTCCTTGTGAATTCCGTGCCTGCTTTAGTGTTATTTGACTCGGGTGCGAGTCGGTCTTTTGTATCTTTGGCCTTTAGTCAGCATATCAGCGTTAGTCGTGAGGCATTGAGCCGGCCTCTGAGAGTTTCCATAGCTGATGATAGAGTGATTTGTGCCACGGGGGTCTTACGGGGATGTGTGTTAGAGATTTTCGGGGTTGAGTTTCCGATTGACCTGATTCCTATCGCGATGGGTGATGTCTGTGTCATTGTGGGCATGGACTGGTTGAGCCAATTCGGCACAGTCATCGACTGCGAGCGTCAGCTGGTGACTATACGAGACCCTAGTGGGGGAGTTCTTTCAATGTACGGCGAGGGTACGCGTTCGGGATCAGCCTTTTGTTCGGCCGCTAGAGCGAGGCAGTGTCTACAGCAGGGCTGTTGTAACAGCCCGAAATCTCAGGTATTATTAAATTATGTTTTTGGGTGGTTTAAGAGGGGACTCGGTGACTTGGAGCCTAGACTCGCCGAGTAGGATCGCAGACTTGGTCGCGGGATCGCGACTGGACTCGACGAGTCCAGGTATGGACTCGGCGAGTCGACGCTGTTTAGCGGAAACCCTAACCGTTCAGGTTTGGGACGTATAAAAGGGACCCATTGGCCGTCATTGTTCGTTTTAGCCTTCTGAGAAAAACCCTAAATCGATTTAGTGCAGCTGGAGCAAGGATCTTAGGCCATTGTTGGTTATAGAAGAGTGGTTGTGCAAGGAAGAGGAAGGATTGGCTAAAAGAGCAGCAAGGGGTCACATTCTGAGGATTGGGAATACAGAGAATACATCATCCAGGTAAGAATTCGTGTATGCTCTGCTATATTGATGTATTTATGAAATTAGGGTTTATAGAACCCATTTAGTGATTTGATGAAGTAGTGTCTTGTTACCCCACGACTATAATCTTGTAGTAGGATCTTTAGAGGCCCAGAAGGTCCCATGCATGTGTATTTCGGGACGAGACCTATCTCAGGAAGCAGTTACTCGTCTGCATGGCATGGACTCGCCGAGTTGTTCTTCAGACTCGGCGAGTAGCTTGAAGAATTGCTGGGACTCGCCGAGTTGTTCATCAGACTCGGCGAGTGGAGTCGGGGTGGCCCCGCGATTCTTCCAGGAGTAACTCGTCGGGTCGAGGAGGTACTCGACGAGTAGATAAGGAATCTCAGTAAGTTGGAGGACGTCTAGACTCGCCGAGTCGCCATGGTACTCGCCGAGTCCAGTCGAGTTGACCGTTGACCGTTGACCAGAGTTGACCTAAGTCTGACTTCTTAGGGATAGTCACACTTAGATGATATGAGTGCTAATGAGTTATGTAATGTTATAGGGAGGTTGTAGCTCGTCAGTTGTGCACGAGTCATTTCGGGATTTGCTAGCGTTCAGCTTCTACGAGGTGAGTCTTCTCACTATACTGTACCCGGAAGGGTTTGATTGTGTGACCGGAAGGTCGAATATGATATGTGATATGTATGCTATATGTGGTAACTTATCTGTTATATGTGCTATGTATGTTATGTGGACCGAAAGGTCCGGGCCGGAAGGCGATTATGTTATGGGCCGGAAGGCGATTATGTTATGGGCCGGAAGGCGATTATATTATGGGCCGGAAGGCATTATGTTATGGGCCGGAAGGCGATATGATGTGTGATGGACCGGAAGGTCGGCGTGGGTAAGGCCGAAAGGTTTACCCAGCAGGGACGGAAGTCCCCTGAGACACATGGACCGGAAGGTCGGGCCTGGAAAGGCGTATGTGCGTAAGTTGTATATTGGGGAACTCACTAAGCATTTATGCTTACAGTTGTTGTGCATGTATTTCAGGTACTAGCGAGGACCGTGGGAAGGCGCCGGCGTGATCGATACACACTGAAGATGGTTTTTAGGATCTTGGGATTTTGAATATATATGTATTTGACAGAATACTTAACTACTTATGCCTTGTCTTAAATGGAATTAATTATGTTTTAAAAATGAAAAATTTGTTTGAAAATTTGAGTTGTTACAATTGGTATCAGAGCCTTGGTTTGAGGGATTCGGGTGCACCTTCGGGGGTAACTGAACTCAAACCGAGGAATTGAGGAAACTTTTCAAATAAAGGCATAAACGTTGTAAATGGTTTTGTGGTAAGCAAGAAAGAAGCAGTGTGTACGATCAGTCAGCGCCCGAACGGTAAAGATCCCCAAAATACCTTACAATATTATATGATGTGAATTGTTATGCATGCTAGAAGACTAGGTATTCATGATAGGACTAGAGTGGCCTGATTTGTGATGCCTTAGTCTAGGGAAGTTTGCTTATATGAGATGCTTTGCTAGTATGCGGGTAGATAGTGCATATCAGAAGTAGAGTACTCACTATCCGAAGTTTGGGGAGGAGGACTTGGGATGAACACTGATGCGGTGTGATCGGTAGTATTGGGCCCGTACTACCGAGGACACCGGGTCAGTGGGAGACCCAAGTAAGAATCCCTGGATATCGGGGACGGGGTAGGGTTGCGTTATCAAGTGCAATTACACTTGATGGAGTCTCTGATAGTTTTATGTTGTATTTCAGAGACATCATGGTTAGACCACGCCACGGAGCGAGTACGAGCAGTGCGAGTGACGAGGATATTCGTCAAATGATTCATGAGGAGGTGGCGGCGGCGATCCGGGCTGAGATCCCGGAGATGTTTGGGTCTATCAAGACCACCCTGATGGAGACGTTCGACGAGCGGTACGCCGCACTGACTGAGGCTGCAACCGCTGCAGCTACCGCAGCTGTGGCCGCTGCTAGGCCACAGGGGGGCGACTCATTGCTGTTCCGGGAGTTCAGCAACACGAAGCCACCAGAGTTCGATGGGACGCAGGATCCGATTGCTGCGATGAGGTGGATCGCGGATATAGAGGGGTGCTTCTATACTTGTTCATGCCCGGAGCACCTGAGGGTACGGTTCGCTTTGAACCAGCTCCGTCTGGGAGCGAAGGACTGGTGGAAGTTCGTGACAGCGAATTTCACTTTGGCAGAGACTACAGCGGTGACATGGGAGGGGTTTACTGCCATGTTCAGGGATGAGTACGTTCCCCCGGTGGAGAGGGAACGATTGGTGCAGGAGTTCTTAACCCTCAAGCAGGGTACCGATTCTGTTGCGGTGATTACACGGAAGTTTCATGAGAGGGCGATGTTTTGCCCTGAGCTGGTGTCCTCAGAGCAGGCTCGGATGAGCCGATACTTGGGTGTCTTGAGGAGGGATATTCGGGAGTTTGTGTCAAACTCCACTTACCATACTTTTGCTGAGCTTCAGGCGAATGCCAGGAAGCGCGAGATCGAGTTGGAGACCCAGGCTAGGGAGGAGGCCGAGACTCAGCGGGTGGATCGGCGACCGGCTCAGTTCCAGCCGGCAGCCAAGCGGACCAAGTCCGCTGATTCGAGGACAGGAGGTTCGAAGGGTCGCGCTTGCGGGAAGTGCGGCAAGAGTCATGATGGGGTATGTCGATCTGGTGCTTGCTACAAGTGTGGCAAGGAGGGGCACATTGCTAGGGAGTGCCCCAAGGGATTTTCGGTTTGCTTTCATTGCAACCAGACTGGCCATAGGAAGGCCGAGTGCCCTCAGCTTCTTCAGGGATCTGCACCTGCTGCCGGAGTTACTGCGACTCGACCGGTGAAGGCCGAGGCCCCGAGGGCTCGGGGAAGAGCCTTTCAGCTGACTGCGGAAGAGGTCCGCGCTGCGCCCGATGTTGTGGCAGGTATGTTGTAATTTATGTAATTATTTTAATGTCGATATGTTATGCTTATGTTATTATGCGCGTAGGTACTTTCCTTGTGAACTCTGTGCCTGCCTTAGTGTTATTTGACTCGGGTGCGAGTAGGTCCTTTGTGTCCTTGGCCTTTAGTCAGCATATTGGCGTTAGTCGTGAGTCGTTGAGTCGACCTTTGAGAGTCTCTATAGCTGACGAGAAGGTGATTTGTGCTACGGAGGTTCTTCGGGGATGTGTACTAGAGATTTTCGGGGTTGGATTCCCGATTGATCTGATTCCTATCGCGATGGGGGATGTCTGTGTCATCGTGGGCATGGACTGGCTGTGCCGGTTCGGCGCTGTCATCGACTGTGAGCGTCAGTTGGTGACTATACGAGACCCTAGAGGGGGAGTTCTTTCGGTATACGGCGAGGGTACCCGTTCGGGATCAGCTTTTTGTTCGGCCGCCAGGGCGAGACAGTGTCTACGGCAGGGCTGTAAGGGTTTCGTGGCGTATGTGATGGATACGCGGGAGGTTTCTGAGAAACTGAAGTCAGTTGAGGAAGTTCCGGTGGTGCGCGAGTTTCCAGATGTCTTTCCCGAGGAGTTGCCGGGAGTACCACCTGTGAGGCAAGTAGAGTTTAGTATCGATCTGGTTCCGGGGGCAGCGCCTATTGCCAAAGTGCCCTATCGTCTTGCACCTCCAGAGATGCAAGAGTTGTCCTCGCAACTCCAAGAGTTGCTGGGGAAGGGATTCATTCAGCCGAGCAGCTCGCCATGGGGAGCACCTATTCTGTTCGTTAAAAAGAAGGATGGTTCACACCGGATGTGCATTGATTACCGGGAGTTGAACGAGCTAACGGTCAAGAACCGTTACCCGTTGCCGAGGATCGATGATCTATTCGATCAGTTGCAGGGAGCATCTTGGTTTTCCAAGATCGATCTGAGGTCAGGATACCATCAGGTGAGAGTACGGGATGAAGACGTCCAGAAGACAGCGTTTAGGACACGATATGGACATTATGAGTTTGTGGTGATGCCTTTTGGACTCACCAATGCCCCGGCTGTGTTCATGGATCTCATGAACAGGGTATGCAGGCCGATGTTGGATCGGTCAGTGATCGTATTTATCGACGACATTCTGGTGTATTCGAAATCTAGAGAGCAGCATGAGGAGCATTTGAGGGAGGTCCTGGAGGTATTGAGGTCGGAGAAGCTTTATGCAAAGTTCTCCAAATGTGACTTCTGGTTGCGGGAAGTCCAGTTTCTAGGACATGTGGTTAATCAGAAAGGGATATTGGTCGATCCGGCCAAGGTTGAGGCGGTGATGAGTTGGGAGGTGCCGAAGTCACCCTCTGAGATCAGAAGTTTCCTTGGGTTGGCAGGGTATTATCGGAGATTTATCAAGGATTTCTCCAAGATCGCAGTGCCACTCACCAGATTGACCCGGAAGGGTGTTACATTCTCATGGGGGCCCGAGCAGCAGACCTCCTTTGAGACACTTCGCCAGAGATTGTGCGAAGCCCCGGTATTAGCTCTCCCAGAGGGGATGGAAGATTTCGTGGTATATTGCGATGCATCGATTTCGGGATTGGGTGCAGTGTTGATGCAGAGGGGTCATGTGATAGCTTATGCGTCAAGGCAGCTGAAGCCTCATGAGACGAGATATCCCACGCATGATTTAGAGTTGGGGGCAGTAGTGTTCGCTCTCAAAATTTGGCGTCACTACTTGTATGGGGTTCGATGTACGATATACACGGACCATAAGAGTTTGAAGTATTTGATGGATCAGCCCAACCTAAATATGCGTCAGAGGAGGTGGTTGGATGTGGTCAAGGATTATGATTGTGAGATCCTGTACCACCCAGGCAAGGCTAATGCGGTAGCCGATGCATTGAGCCGCAGGGCGGAGAGCACTCCATTGCGAGATGTATGCTTGAGATTGACTGTGATGACTCCAGTATTGGACGCTATTCGTGGGGCCCAGGCAGAGGCTGTGCGACCAGAAATGCAGAAGAAAGAGCGGGTTGTGGGGTTAATCTCAGAGTTTGTCAAGGATAGTCGAGGCCTTATGACGTTTCAGGGTCGGATTTGGGTACCGTTCGTGGGCGGTACGCGTATTACGTTGATGGAAGAGGCTCATAGATCGAAATTCTCGATCCATCCCGGTGCTACAAAGATGTATTTGGATTTAAGGAAGGAATATTGGTGGCCCTGTATGAAGAGGGACGTGGCATGGTTCGTCGAGAGGTGCTTGACCTGCCGTAGGGTTAAGGCTGAGCACCAGAGACCGCATGGCAAGTTACAGCCATTGGAGATCCCCGAGTGGAAGTGGGAACAGATTACTATGGATTTTATCACCAAATTGCCGAGGACTGCTAGGGGAGTTGACGCAATTTGGGTGATCGTGGATAGGTTGACAAAGAGTGCACACTTCCTTGCCATCAGTGAGAGTTCTTCGGCGGAGAAATTGGCGGAGATATACGTGAGAGAGGTGGTATCTCGGCACGGGGTGCCGATCTCGATTGTGTCAGACCGTGATGTGCGCTTTACTTCCAGATTCTGGAAGAAATTCCATGAGGAGCTGGGTACTAAATTGCATTTTAGTACCGCATACCATCCCCAGACAGACGGTCAGAGCGAGCGGACAATTCAGACGCTGGAGGACATGCTCCGAGCGTGTGTGTTAGACTTCGGGGGTAGTTGGGATGCGTATTTACCATTGGCAGAGTTCTCCTACAACAACAGCCATCATTCGAGCATTGGTATGCCACCTTTCGAGCTGTTGTATGGTAGGAGGTGTCGGACCCCCATTTGCTGGGGAGAGGTGGGATAGAGAGTGATGGGCAGCACGGAGATCGTGCTCCAGACGACAGAGCAGATTCAGCGAGTGAGACAAAGGTTATTGACTGCCCAGAGCCGACAGAAGAGTTATGCAGACAGGCGCCGATCCGAGCTTGAATTTCAGGTCGGCGACTTCGTTCTCCTGAAGGTCTCTCCTTGGAAAGGAGTGATTCGGTTCAGGAAGAGAGGCAAGTTGGGGCCCCGGTATATTGGACCATTTCGTGTGATTGCAAGGATAGGCCGGGTAGCCTATCGGTTGGAATTGCCAGCAGAGTTGGGTCAGATCCATGACACTTTTCATGTGTCGCAGCTGAGGAAGTGCATAGCCGATGAGTCGGCAGTGGTTCCATTGGAGGATATTCAGGTGGATGCGAGCCTGAATTACGCAGAGAGACCAGTGGCTATCAGGGATCGGAAGATCAAGGTTCTGAGGAACAAGGAGGTACCTCTGGTGTTGGTTCAATGGCAACACCGTAAGGGATCAGAAATGACTTGGGAACCGGAGCGCGAAATGCGGGAGCAACATCCGGAACTATTTGCAGAGCGAGACTTCGAGGGCGAAGTCTAATCCAAGTGGGGGAGAGTTGTAACAGCCCGAAATCTCAGGTATTATTAAATTATGTTTTTGGGTGGTTTAAGAGGGGACTCGGCGAGTTGGAGCCTAGACTCGCCGAGTAGGATCGCAGACTTGGTCGCGGGATCGCGACTGGACTCGACGAGTCCAGGTATGGACTCGGCGAGTCGACGCTGTTTAGCGGAAACCCTAACCGTTCAGGTTTGGGACGTATAAAAGGGACCCATTGGCCGTCATTGTTCGTTTTAGCCTTCTGAGAAAAACCCTAAATCGATTTAGTGCAGCTGGAGCAAGGATCTTAGGCCATTGTTGGTTATAGAAGAGTGGTTGTGCAAGGAAGAGGAAGGATTGGCTAAAAGAGCAGCAAGGGGTCACATTCTGAGGATTGGGAATACAGAGAATACATCATCCAGGTAAGAATTCGTGTATGCTCTGCTATATTGATGTATTTATGAAATTAGGGTTTATAGAACCCATTTAGTGATTTGATGAAGTAGTGTCTTGTTACCCCACGACTATAATCTTGTAGTAGGATCTTTAGAGGCCCAGAAGGTCCCATGCATGTGTATTTCGGGACGAGACCTATCTCAGGAAGCAGTTACTCGTCTGCATGGCATGGACTCGCCGAGTTGTTCTTCAGACTCGGCGAGTAGCTTGAAGAATTGCTGGGACTCGCCGAGTTGTTCATCAGACTCGGCGAGTGGAGTCGGGGTGGCCCCGCGATTCTTCCAGGAGTAACTCGTCGGGTCGAGGAGGTACTCGACGAGTAGATAAGGAATCTCAGTAAGTTGGAGGACGTCTAGACTCGCCGAGTCGCCATGGTACTCGCCGAGTCCAGTCGAGTTGACCGTTGACCGTTGACCAGAGTTGACCTAAGTCTGACTTCTTAGGGATAGTCACACTTAGATGATATGAGTGCTAATGAGTTATGTAATGTTATAGGGAGGTTGTAGCTCGTCAGTTGTGCACGATTCATTTCGGGATTTGCTAGCGTTCAGCTTCTACGAGGTGAGTCTTCTCACTATACTGTACCCGGAAGGGTTTGATTGTGTGACCGGAAGGTCGAATATGATATGTGATATGTATGCTATATGTGGTAAGTTATCTGTTATATGTGCTATGTATGTTATGTGGACCGAAAGGTCCGGGCCGGAAGGCGATTATGTTATGGGCCGGAAGGCGATTATGTTATGGGCCGGAAGGCGATTATATTATGGGCCGGAAGGCATTATGTTATGGGCCGGAAGGCGATATGATGTGTGATGGACCGGAAGGTCGGCGTGGGTAAGGCCGGAAGGTTTACCCAGCAGGGACGGAAGTCCCCTGAGACACATGGACCGGAAGGTCGGGCCTGGAAAGGCGTATGTGCGTAAGTTGTATATTGGGGAACTCACTAAGCATTTATGCTTACAGTTGTTGTGCATGTATTTCAGGTACTAGCGAGGACCGTGGGAAGGCGCCGGCGTGATCGATACACACTGAAGATGGTTTTTAGGATCTTGGGATTTTGAATATATATGTATTTGACAGAATACTTAACTACTTATGCCTTGTCTTAAATGGAATTAATTATGTTTTAAAAATGAAAAATTTGTTTGAAAATTTGAGTTGTTACAATGTAAGGGTTTTGTGGCGTATGTGATGGATACGCGAGCGACTTCCGAGAGACCGAGTTCAGTTGGGGAGGTACCGGTGGTGCGTGAGTTTCCAGATGTCTTTCCCGAGGAGCTGCCGGGAGTACCTCCTGTGAGGCAAGTGGAGTTTGGTATTGATTTGATTCCGGGGGCCGTGCCTATCGCTAAGGTGCCTTATCGTCTTGCACCTCCAGAGATGCAAGAGTTATCCTCGCAGCTTCAGGAGTTGCTGGGGAAGTGATTCATTCGGCCGAGCAGCTCGCCGTGGGAAGCACCTATTCTGTTCGTCAAGAAGAAAGATGGTTCACACCGGATGTGCATTGATTACCGGGAGTTGAACAAGTTGACGGTCAAGAACCGTTACCCATTACCGAGGATCGACGATTTATTTGATCAGTTGCAGGGAGCATCTTGGTTTTCCAAGATCGACTTGAGGTCGGGATATCATCAAGTGAAAGTGCGGGATGAGGACGTACAGAAGACAACATTCAGAACGCGATATGGGCATTATGAGTTTGTGGTGATGCCTTTTGGGCTCACCAACGCCCCGGCTGTATTCATGGATCTCATGAACAGGGTATGTAGACCGATGTTGGATCAGTCAGTGATTGTATTTATCGATGATATTTTGGTGTATTCGAGATCTAGAGAGCAGCATGAGGAGCATTTGAGGGCGGTCCTTGGGGTTTTGAGATCGGAGAAGCTTTATGCAAAGTTCTCCAAGTGTGACTTCTGGTTGCGGGAGGTCCAATTCCTAGGACATCTTGTTAATCAGGAAGGGATATTGGTCGATCCGGCCAAGGTTGAGGCGGTGATGAGTTGGGAGGTGCCGAAGTCACCCTCTGAGATCAGGAGTTTCCTTGGGTTGGCAGGGTATTATCGGAGATTTATTAAGGACTTCTCTAGAATTGCAGTGCCACTCACTAGATTGACCCGAAAGGGGGTTGCATTCTCATGGGGACCCGAGCAGCAGACCTCTTTTGAGACACTTCGCCAGAGATTGTGCGAAGCCCCGGTGTTAGCTCTCCCGGAAGGGATGGAGGATTTTGTAGTTTATTGTGATGCATCTATTTCGGGGTTGGGTGCAGTTCTGATGCAAAGAGGGCATGTAATAGCATATGCATCGAGGCAGTTGAAGCCTCACGAGGCGAGATATCCCACGCATAATCTAGAGCTGGGGGCGGTAGTGTTTGCCCTCAAGATTTGGCGTCATTACTTGTATGGGGTTCGTTGCATGATATACATGGACCATAAGAGTTTGAAGTACTTGATGGACCAGCCCAACCTAAACATGCGTCAGAGGAGGTGGTTGGATGTGGTCAAGGATTATGATTGCGAGATCCTGTACCACCCGGGCAAGGCTAATGTGGTAGCAGATCCGTTGAGTCGTAAGGGGGAGAGCACTCCACTACGAAATGTATGTTTGAGGTTGACCGTGATAGCTCCAATACTGGATGCCATTCGTGGGGCACAGTCTGAGGCTATACAACCGGAGATGCAGAAGAGGGAACGGGTCGTTGGTTTGGTTTCAGAGTTCGTTACTGATGTTCGAGGGTTGATGACCTTTCAGGGTCGGATTTGGGTACCGTTTGTGGGCGGTACGCGTACTACTTTGATGGAGGAGGCACATCGATCGAAATTCTCGATCCACCCCGGGGCTACAAAGATGTATTTGGATCTGAGGAGAGAATATTAGTGGCCCTGCATGAAGAGGGACGTCGCGTGGTTTGTCGAGAGGTGCTTGACCTGCCGTAGGGTTAAGGCCGAGCACCAGAGACCGCATGGCAAGTTGCAGCCATTGGAGGTTCCCGAGTGGAAGTGGGAACAGATCACTATGGATTTCATCACCAAATTGCCAAGGACTGCCATAGGGGTTGATGCAATTTGGGTGATTGTAGACAAATTGACGAAGAGCGCTCACTTCCTTGCCATTAGTGAGAGTTCTTCAGCAGAGAAATTGGCGGAGGTGTATGTGAGAGAAGTAGTATCTCGGCATGGGGTGCCGATCTCGATTGTTTCAGATCGTGATGTGCGTTTCACTTCCAGGTTCTGGAAGAAATTTCATGAGGAGTTAGGTAATAGATTGCATTTTAGTACCGCATATCATCCCCAGACAGACGGTCAGAGTGAGCGGACGGTTCAGACGCTCGAAGACATGCTTCGGGCGTGTGTGTTGGATTTTGGGGGTAGCTGGGATGCGTATTTTCCCTTGGCGGAGTTTTCCTACAACAACAGCCATCATTCGAGCATCGGTATGCTGCCCTTTGAGCTGTTGTATGGTAGGAGATGTCGGACCCCCATTTGTTGGGGAGAGGTGGGACAGAGAGTGATGGGCAGTACAGAGATCGTGCTTTAGATGACAGAGCAGATTCAACAGGTTAGACAGAGGTTATTGACCGCCCAGAGCCGACAGAAAAGTTATGCAGACAGACGCCGGTTCGAGCTTGAGTTTCAGGTCGGCGACTTCGTACTCCTAAAGGTCTCTCCTTGGAAAGGAGTGATTCGATTCAGGAAGAGGGGTAAGTTGGGGCCCCGGTATATTGGGCCTTTTCGTGTGATTGCGAGGGTAGGACGGGTGGCCTACCGTTTGGAGTTGCCAACGGAATTGAGACAGATCCACGACACTTTTCATGTGTCGCAATTGAGAAAGTGTATAGCCGATGAGTCGGTAGTAGTTCCATTAGAGGACATTCAGGTGGATGCGAGCCTGAATTATGCCGAGAGACCAGTGGCCATCAGAGATCGGAAGATCAAGGTTCTGAGGAATAAGGAGATACCTCTGGTGTTAGTTCAGTGGCAGCACCGGAAGGGATCGGAAATGACCTGGGAGCCGGAGCGTGAGATGCGGGAGCAGCATCCGGAGCTATTTTCAGAGTGAAACTTCGAGGGCGAAGTCTAGTCCTAGTGGGGGAGAGTTGTAACAGCCCGGAATTCCAGGTATTGTTATATTTATGATTTTGGGTGTTTTAAGAGGGGACTCGGCGAGTTGGAGCACAGACTCACCGAGTAGGATCGTGGATCTGGTCGCGGGTTCGCGACTGGACTCGGCGAGTCTGGATATGGACTCGGCGAGTCCGCGCTGTTTAGCGAAACCCTAACTTCCCAGGTTTGGGACATATATAAGGGGCCTTATGGCCGTCGTTGTTCACCCTAGTCCTTTGAGTGAAACCCTAATTCGATTGTGAGCATCTGGAGCAAGGTAGAAGACCATTATTGATCTTGGAAGTGTTATTTTGCAAGGAGGAGGAGGCTTGGTTAAGGGAACAACAGGAGAAGCCATATTCTGAGGGTTGGGGACACAGAGCAACGTTATTCAGGTAATATTTTCAAGTTGTTCCCTTCTATGTTGATGTGTATATGGATTTAGGGTTTATTGAACCCTTTTGTGGCTAGATCGAGTGTTTCCTTAGTCCCCCAAACGATTGGAACCCTATATTGAGACCCTTGGAAGTCCAGAGTGTCCCATGCCTGAGCTTTTCGGGAATCAATGGAGGTTTTGGATTGGAATCCTTATGCCTTAGGTCAAAACGTCAATTATGAGTCGTGGGGTGTATTATGAGCACCGAAATAAGGACTTTACGTGATGAACCAGTCTAGGAAGGCCAGACCTATGAATTGCCGAAGCAGATCTGACCTTAGAAAGCAGTTTGAGCGGTTGCATGGCATGGAATCGCCGAGTCCGATGAACAGACTTGGCGAGTAGCTTGAAGATTGCCTTAGAATGCTCCTGTCCGGGTTATGGGTTGGATCGGTGAGTCAGGGCGAGTTGAGTCGGGGTGGCCCCGCGATTCTTCCAGGAGGAACTCGTCGAGTCAGGGGGGATACTCGACGTGTAGAAAGGGAATCTTAGAGAATTGGTGAGAACGTCTAGACTCGCCGAGTCGCCCTAGCGCTCGCCGAGTCCGGTCAAAGTTGACCGTTAACCAGAGTGGACCTGTGTTGACTTCTTAGGAATAGTCAACATTAGAGATATAAAGTGTTAACTAGGGACATATAATGTTATAGGAGGATTAGAGTTCGGAGAATCGGGCACGAGGGATTCCCAGGGTTGTGAGATATCGAGACACGCGAGGTGAGTCTTCTCACTATACTTTACCTTGAGTAGGTAACCAGAGTTATGTGATAGAGCATTTGTATGCTATGTATGTTATGTGTTGCACTGCATTCTTCTATGTGATTTATGCTATGCTTGTTTACAGAGTTAGAACCTGAGGGTTCACAGAGTATGGGTGCACGGACCCACAGAGTTATAGCCTCGAGTGGCTAATATGTTTTATGTGGTATTGTGGGGAACTCACTAAGATTTATGCTTACAGTGTTGGTGTTATTAGTTTCAGGTACTAGTGAGGATCGCGGGAAGGCGTCGGCCTGATCAGTGCACACACGCAGGATTTTATATTATGTGATCTTGGGGTTTTTATATTTTATGAAATGAATTACAAACAATGATGTTTTATGAATATTAAATGAATTTTGCCTTTATAAAATGTGAAAAATTGTTTTTAAATTCTTGGTGTTACACTTGTACATTTGAAATTGGTAAGTTGGGATGTTTTGGATAAAACAGAGACCAACTTAGGCCTATTATGTGAAGTGTTTTTCTTGATAAGAATCTGTGCCATTTCTTGAATATTTGGCAAGAGAGTCATATATGTCAAGAGGACAGTGGGAGTCTAAAAGATCCTGAAAGAATTTGAAGATCTAATCAAGAATAAAACCTATAGTTTCTCACTAGCTCATGACTTGAGGTTTCTAACCTATCGTGTTGACATATTCCTATTTTTCTGCCCATTCCAGTTAAAGTTGGCTTTGCATATGAGTTCTGAGAGTTCTTAATTGGTTGCATAACAACTTGGAAGCAATGGCAGGCCCTTGTGCTGCAAGATGGCAAGAAATTAAAATTGAACAAGTTCAGTCCATATAAGTTTGGATTTGTCATTTACCTTGTCTTGTGATTATGGTTTTGACAAATTCACATATATCGGAACACATACACCATAAAATCAAAGTGTCATAAGGTTTCTCTCCGATTCATGAAAATATGATGGTGGGGAAGCGCTTTCACTAAGTGATTTTAGGTAGATAGCAATTGTGATATTTGCATTCTCAAAGTCGTTAGTGGAGCGTGTGTGGTTAACCGACACACTAACATGGACTTGTGAGGAATGGAAAAGGTCTAAACAATTGAGACTATGATTACAGCATCCCTTTTCATATGTGTTCTATCTAAGGAAAGGTGTATGATTTTGATAAAGTTTTTATCAAAGCATCTCGTATCAGAAGTCTGAACTTTGGTAAGAAAGTCAATAAAGTATTGATTTCTAGAAGTCCAACTGATTTCTGAGTACATGTGAAAGCTAGTAGGAGCATAAGTGTTATGATAATAATCATCATGGTAGTGGGATCATGATAATTATGATAAGTGTTGCAAGTTAGCAATATTAATTACAGAAAACAAAAGTTTCAATTGGGAAAAGTTGTTTTGCTATAACTAAGGGAGAGGAAATTATACTTCGTTTTAATTCTAAAAGGCTTAGATTGAGATTTTAATAATCTTTAGTCAAAGATATATATATATATATATATATATATATATATATATATATATATATATATATAGCGTTCTCAAAATTCGATTATGATTATGGCATCCCTCTTCATAGTCAAATTATGAAAACATGGCAAATTAAAAAAATATTGTAGCAAAAGACTAATCAAGGATCATGTCTTTATTTGAGACATGATGAATCGTGTCCCATATGCTTCGGGTATAGGATCGATTGCACGTGCTATAATATTTATCATTTCTAAATTTTCAAAATGCTGGGGGCATTAAGAGGAAAAATGTCTAGAATTGGATATGACTAAAATGATTAAGCAATTCTCAAGGACAATCTAAGGTTAACCAAAGATTGGTTGCTTAGGGACAGTTGGAAGTATAGAGTTAATTTTGGAAGGACCATATTGACATATTCTTAAAGGAGGTAACTCTTGTTCAGAAGTGATAGTGAAAATGGGAATATGGAAATGTCTCCATAGGTGGAAGTTATTCAATCTGTGTAAGATTAGAAAACTAAATGCAAGAAGGATGTTCAAAGCAATGGACTTTGAAATTAAGATTTCGGATCCATGGAGTTGATATCCATTGGAATACTCTGTAATGTCTGTTGACAAGTCTTTGTGACTTTGTGCATAATCATTACAGAGGATCAGTGCATATAAGTTTAAAATCTAACAGATTTTGGTAAATGGATGGAATTTGGAATTCTTGCATTTGCAGTAAGGATTTGGGATTGTGAAATGAGAATCATTGGAATTATGTTCAATTGATTTATTCCACAATGTAAGGATCATAGACAAACATAGTTTGCATACTTGGTGTATGGCGTAACTATTGTTTGGAAAAACATAGTGTGCATGCTTGGAGCATGGCATGACTATTGTTTTGATTCAATTATAAAGTTGATTATTTGAAATATTATACAATAAATAATGAGTAATCAATATGGTGTTTAAATAAAAGGTGTTCTATTTACTCTTAAAGGTGCTTGGGGCCATATTGGATTTGATTATTCTTGTGTTTCACTTTGCATATTTTGACATCCCGAATAACTAAGTTATTCAAATTTCCACAGTCAGTCATATGTTGGAAGTAGATATGAATCAAGACTGTCATGAAGTTGGCTTGTAGATGTCTAAGGTGCTGGACATAGCAAGAGTTGCTACAACATTCATGATTGCTCCTGGAACGAGATTCGAGTATTGGATTAAATCCATGATCATTTGAATCACTTCATGGATTTTATCACGAGTGATCATGAGACGATAATATCTTATATTCTTTAAACCTAGAGATATGGCTTGTTGACTATGAGTTGGTTATACATTGATTGCACGAAAATGCATCAGTAACTTGATGTTATAAAATGTGCCTTTGTGTATGATTTAAAAAGTAGTAGGAAAAGCATATGAGTCAAAGTTTATCCATTCCTTTTACCCTTGGAAGGATAAAAGCGATATATGTGGGCCCCTCGATGATTTAATGATGACACCCCTAAGTGCTTGGCCAAGCCTGGACTGATTTGATTTGTTCAATTAGTCAGTCGTCATAAATCGGAAATCAAGAAACAACAAATGGATAGAGAGAATGATTATAATCCATGTCTCAGTCCATATGATATCTAGAATGGAGGAATATATGATCCTTTATCTAATGGACAAGTCATTTGGCAAGGTCAGAGTTCGGCAGCGACTTTAAGAGCTACGATTGCTAGTCGGGGTCTGGGAGTCATATGCAATAATAGTTTTAGACTTATCCAAGTGGGAGACTGTTGGATTAGATGTCTAAGCCCATAACTATTATTGGTATGTATTCGACCCGAGAGTAGCATGGTCCATTTGGGTTACACTTCACCGGAACAATTTATATGGATAGTATTTTTAGAATAGTATGTTTATGATTTATATTAATATATTATAAGTTCTAATATATTAATATGGAATCATATTATTTAATTAGTATTGATCAAGAAATAATTTATAATTAATTTAGTGATAAAAAAAGGAACTAATTAAATATGGACTCTTATATTTAGGATAGGCCAAGTTCATTTAGGTTGGGCTAAGCTTGCATGGATAGTCCATTGAGTTTTTAACCCATGGATCCTATGGAAATGAAAGGTCATGGGTATTAGGTTTTACATGAATGTAACCCTAATCCTCCATACTATATAAAGAGGTCGTTGGCACATGAAATGGCACTAGTGTGTGAGGATACAAGAGTGGGCCAATTTCTAGTGTGCATTTTATTCTCTCAAGTTTCCAAGGTGTTTTTGGTGATTTGTGATTCCATTTGAGGCTTCCACACTATTGGGGCTAAGCTCTTAAAGATCAAGACTTCAAGCTCCATCAAAAGGAATGTCATCTAACTAGGCTTTTGTAGTAGAGTTGCTTCATATTATGCTAGTTAGGATGAAACCTTGGAATATTGAATATTTGCATGTATAATAGAGAAAACATAGATCCAAGGTTTATAGGGTTGCATGCACACCATAGGAGTGTTAGAATGCTCAAAACCCATCAGGATGTCCCCCCTGTGGCGATTTTAGTATGATCCCTAGCCCGGTTCCTTTTTGGTTTGAAGCTTTATATGTGAATAGTGTCCATTTTCCCAAGTGTTCATCTTCTAGGAGTTGTTTAGCTAAAATGTCTACTTTGTTTTGTAGATCATTACGAAAGTCAGCCACAAAGTCTGCTAATGCTTGTGACTTTATAGCGGATATTGGCTCATATTTGATCTCAAATGTGCTTAACTTCACTGACCATTTTGCCATCCTTCCTGATATCTCTAGTTTTCGCATCACATTCTTAATAGGATAATTAGTTTTCACATGCATAGTATGTAACACCCTGATTCTCAAGTATTAAATTATGGTTTCAAATTCTCATGATTTCAAGGTCTACTCGACGAGTTGGTCGTCTGACTCGTAGAGTAGCAGCGGGTTGGTCCACGTGTTTAAGTGACCTACTCGCCGAGTCCAAGAAGGGACTCGACGAGTAGGAGATGGAGGATGAAACCCTAATTTCCAGGGTTTTGCACCCCATTTAAGGGGTCATAAGCCTACTTCATCCCCCTTGCACCCTCTTGACAGTCCAGCAAACCCTAATCCGTGTATGTGCATCATTCTTGTGTGTTTTAAGCTTTGGAAGGAGAATATTTGTAAGGAGAGCTTGGAGAGAAAGTGTCTAGAAGAAGGGAACATGTGGGGATCTGATATCTACCTCAGTTGGCATCTTTTGGAAGGTATCAAGTCGTTACCTTGACCTATTTTCATTCTAGAACTCATTTGGTTAAAGATTTGGGCTTTTGTAGCATAATCAGAAGTTATTCTTGGCATTGAGCCAAGATCTGAAGTTATAACTTCAGATCTGAACTCTCTTTGGTCTCTAAGTCCATAAAGCTTTCAACTTTGGCAAGAATTAACCTCTCCTTATGTGTAAAACACCATTGCAAGTTTGGATTTTTCATTATAAGACTTCAGAGCCTTACATGCACGTAAAGTTTGCAACTTTACGCGATAAACATGCCTTGGGAAGTTGGATCTACAATATGGAACCTTGTCATGGCTTAAAAAGCATCTGAATGGATGAAGGTCTGAAGGGACTCGGGGAGTTGCAGGGTCAACTTGGTGAGTCGATGAAGATTGTTGTGGGCTCGGCTAGTCAGTAGGGTGACTCGGCAAGTCACCTAGAGTTTTCTCAACCTTTGGACATGCTTGAACTCGACGAGTTGCAAGGGAAACTCGACGAGATGGCCAAAGAGTTTACGGCCGCGAACATGAGGAACTCGATGAGTCACTCAAGTGACTCGACGAGTTGACGAGTTATGCAAGGAACTCGGTGAGTGGCTGATTGTACTCGATGAGTTGAGGTCAACATGGACTGTTGACCTTGACCGATGACTTTGACTTTCATCAAGGGTTGACTAGTTGAATTCTGGGGGCATTTTGGAAAATTGGAAATTTATGGATATGGTTCTATGATGAATATAGGTGGTGGATTTTATGACGTTGATCCGAGAGTTGAGCTTATCACTTCAGCGCGTCAGTTGTGAGGTGAGTTATCCTCACTATACTCAAAGGTCTAAGGCACCAAGGCCGACCCTTTGGATCGTTAGCTGGATATGTTATGCTAGTATGATCTGTTAGATCAGTATCCTGGTAGATAGGATGGTATTATGTGGTATGTGGTATGATCCGTTAGATCGGTATCCTGGTAGATAGGATGGTATTATGTGTTATGTGGTATGATCTGTTAGATCGGTTTGTTTGTCTATAGACTGTCATGTGGTTATCTGTTATATGTGCACATGTCGTTTGGTGGTTGAGGGTTATCTGCTTTATGCGGAGGCCAAAAGACCTGGGCATTCCAACCTATCGATTGTGGGCCATGAGTATTCCATCCTAAGGATGATTGGACTCATTGTATGTGTAACACCCAAAGTCAGGAAGGCCACGAAAGGAAAGGAAACCCTAATTTTAAGGGATGACTCGGCGAGTCCAAGGAGGAACTCGGCAAGTTCGAACGGGATCCGGGTCGAGGAGTAAGTGACCGACTCGGCGAGTTGGCCAAGGAGACTCGGTGAGTCTGGTCTGTACGAGGAAAACCCTAAATTCGGGACCTGGAGCCTATTTAAGCACCTCATTCTCTTCCCTAGGGTTCCATTACTGCCTCTCTAAGCCAGAACACCAAACCCTAGCCGCCATATCCATTGTTGAGACAATTATTGCCTTGAAGAGTGCATTAAAGCTTGGAGAAGGAAGAAGGATCTTAGAGGTGCAAGAAGGGGCTTTAGATCTGGGATTTGGAAGATATTTCTGATCATTTGGAGGTAATAAACTAGTTCTTAGACTCCTTTGCACCTAGATCTATGTGTGAGTTTTGGGGCTTTTAGCCATGATTAGTATTCATTTGAGTTAGAAGCCAGATATGAAGTTGCTACTTCGAATCTAAGCATATCGTGGCCTTGTGAAGCATAAAGTATCTGCCCTTGAGTTGATTTTGGAGCCTCTTTGCCTTAAACCCTAGTTTATGGTGTATTTAGCCTAGATCTCCTTCTCTACACGTAAAGTTTGCAACTTTACGTGAGGAATAGGCTTAGGAAGGGTAGATCTACAGTTTGGAGTCCATGCATGACTCAAAAGTCCTCTGCATGTATGTAGATCTGAATGGACTCGGCGAGTCCTTTGAGTGGACTCGGCGAGTAGCTTGAAGATGAGGAGGAACTTGACGAGTGGGATGAACAACTCGTCAAGTTGGATGAAGTTGGGCAGGAACTCGGCGAGTTTGAAAAACAACTCGGCGAGTCTATTGAAGGTTGTCTTGGACTCAGCGATTTTGTTCTTGGACTCGGCGAGTAAGGTCGCGAAACCCCAAACCCTTCGAGTTGAGACTCGAATCAGTGAGTCGAGAGGAGACTCGGTGAGTTGGACAGGTCAGGACTCGGAAATCGGTAGACTCGGCGAGTCGAGTCGCGAATGGAAGGACTCTGAACTTATGAAATCGGCGAGTCAGTAGGTTGACTCGGCGAGTAGGGTTGACCGGGGAGGTTGACTTTGACTAGGACTTTGACTTTGACCAGAGTTGACTTGGTTGTCTTTCAGGGGTTAGTTAGACTAAGTGTTGCATTGATATTGATAGCTCGGGGAGCTAGTGGAGCAGGAGTTCAGAGAGTTGTCGGGCAACAGCTAGTGGGATCATCAGTGAGTTCAGCCAGTGCAGGTGAATTTCCCTTTTGTGTGAATGGGTCTACGGCCACAATGTCGGCCCATGTAGTATGAGTAAAAGACTCGGGGGTTAGCCCTAGGCACAGTATGCTAGTATGATATTCAGTACAAGGTCCAATGACAGCGGGCGGGTGACCAGGGAATGGTTTATGTGATAGTCTATACTTGTTGTCTGTGTGATACTTGTATGTACCTGGTAGGGATGTGAGTGTGGGCGAGGTCCCGTAACTCACCAATAGCAGAGTGTGGATGGTGTTCCACATCTCATTAGCAGCAGATCAGGGGCGAGGCCCAAGATAGGGAAGGAGTGAGGATGGGCCGGGCCCGTACCTCACTACCAGCAGGAGTATGGACGGGGTTCCATGACTCATTAGTAGCAGGACAAGGGCGGGGCCCAGAGACAGGTGAGGCCTTAGGACAAGATCCGTTAGTATGTGTTTAGCTTATGTGATGTGATGTGATATGTTTATGTGCTATTATATGTTAGTGGGCGAGGCCCTGTGACAGGCGAGGCCTAAGTGAAACAGATTTGTATCCGAGCGGGGCTCGAAGCCAGGTGGGGCCGTTGTAGCGGGCAAGGCCCGAGGTAGGGGCGAGGCCCAGGATAGCGGGCGTGGCCCAATATGTGTAGTATATTGTTATGCATGGTATGTGGTAGGGTGGGGAACTCACTAAGCTTCATGCTTACGGTTTTCAGTTTTGGTTTCAGGTACTTCCGGTAGCGGAGGGAAGAGCTCGGGGTGATCGCATGGCACACACCATAGATTAGATAGTCTGGGAATGTTTTACTCTGATAACGAACGTGTGCTTTGGAAACTAATACTCTGATTATGTTTTGAATCGATAATTTTGCTATAAGTAATGTTTTATTAAAAGAAATTTTTAGTCTTGAATTTTCGGACGTTACAGTATGTGGGCATTCCAACATGTTGGTTGTGGGCCTGGGGTATTCCATCCTGAGGATGATTAGACCCGTTGTTGGCATTCCAACTGGATGGTTGAGGGCCTGGGGTATTCCAACCCGATGGTTGACTGGACCCATAGTATGCTCTTTATGATTATACGTGTATTGTTGTGAGTATGGGTATTTTGGGGGAACTCACTAAGTTTTCGGGCTTACAGTTTCAATTTATTGTTTCAATCTCAACAGATGGCCGCAGGAAGGCGAAGGCGTGACCGTACACTTCCTCAATTGATGATTGTGATTCCTGGGAACTATGTTGTTTAAACTATTTTGAAAACAAATTGTAATAACTGAATGATTTTAAATGATTTAAAATTTTTTAAATTGGCTCAAATTTTATGGATGTTACATGTTGGTATCAGAGCCATGGTGTGAGTGAATTGGAGGAACACTCGTGTGAATCCATTCTCAAACTGGGGAAAATATTTTCAAAATGATTTTAAATGGTTTTCAAAATGAGAAAGGAGGATGCGAAATGTACGGGCAGCCGGAGCCAGTAACTAGACCCCAAAATACCATGAAGTTATTTAATTATGTGATATGTTATAACAACATGCTAGTACTAGGCTAGGGATCTTCAGGAATTGCATGATTACATGATGCCCGCTAGCCTAGGGTTATCCTTATATTAGATTGACATCATTACTATAGTTACTTGTGTATGAATCGCGGTTGTACATAATTAAGATCTTATAGCATGAGAATGTTTGATTTGGCATTATGTTTTGTTCTTATTGATTAGGGGCTTAGGGTAGGATTAGATATTCGAAAGTCTATAGGGTCCAGCGCTATGTATGGCTAGCATACATTAGTGCTACAGGGATGGTGGAAGTTTCATGGATGGGTGGGTTATGCGAGGTCGGTAGGCTAGTTATGAGATATTTAGCATCCCTCTAGGAGTGAGGATTGGGCGCTTGCTATGTTTATGTATATTGTTAGGGTGTTGTGATGATACTTGAGACAAATATGTGTAGGTGTGGAAGGTAGTATGGGCCCGTACTACTGAAATCATAGGACCCATATGCGTATCAAGGAAGTCACGACCCTTGGGGTTTAGTTGGAAGTTGGTCCCCTGTTATTGTATGGATTATCCGAGACATCTTGAGACCGGATCCAGGTTAGGATCGGGAGCTGGTAGCCAGGATAGGCCAACATTTTCAGAGGATCGCGTTAGTGAGATCATCTAGGAGGAGGTGATCGAGATTGTCCAGGGTCAGTTGCCAGAGATGTTCGGGTCTATTAAGACCTCCGTGTTTGAGTATTTCTACGAGCGCTATGCATCCCTTGCTGAGATGGCTGCCACAGCAGCTTCAGCAGATGTAACGACAATATGGGGAGGAGCTAGTCGAGCTTTCCAGTTTTGGGACTTGTTTTGGGACATATTCTGATGAGCAGAGGACTGCATTTACTTGAGGTCAAGGAGATATTCTATACTCGTTGCATTCCGCGGGTTGAGCGGGAGAGGCTATTACTTGAGTCTCTAGATTTGAGGCTCGGGGTTTTGCTCGAGGCCGGAAGGTGAGTCGCGGGGACTCCAAAAAGGAGTGATGATCACATTCAGCTGGGGTTTTGCAGCTGGAAGTGGAATGGAAAATTGATGTTTTGGATTGTCGTTTTATAGGGAAAGGATTGTGCCCTTTCACTTTTTCGAGCTCGAAGGAGTGAGCAGGCTTGTGACCCAAGGATCAGGTTGTATTCCAACTCAGGGTCGGTGGTTGCAAGGATTAGCGACATTATTTCAGCGACAGTGAGCGTAGGTGGGGTCGATGTGGCATAAGTATTTTGTGAGGTTCGGTTTGCCTTGGATCTCTTGTATCGGGCGGTAAGGATTGATTGTGCGACCTGTTGCACTGTTGGGAATGTAGACTATGTATTGGGAGTAGTTTGTAGCCCGGCTTAGGGCAGAGGTTGCTTCAGCTACTACAGTTCAGATGTGAACATTTGAGCGGGTGAGTAAGTCGGGGTGCGAACCTTGAATGAAATGATTTCTAGAACCCGAGGGCGGGAGACTTGTTTGGAGCGCCTTTGGAAAAGGGGTTTTATGTGGGAGGACGGCTGACAAGGTTCCACAGGATGGTTATTCAGCATTGTCTGGAATTAGTGGTTTTATTGGTGGATGAAGGCGCCAAAGGAAGTAGCTCGTTGCTGAGGTATTAGTTGGAGTATCTGTCTTTTGGTCCTCAAGATTGGAGTGTGGGATCATTCAATAATTAGTGGTTGTTTGTTTCACTAGGATTCAGGAAGCGTTCATCTGATTCTTAAAAGTGTGTGATCAATTGGGATTGGCTAGTAATGAAGCACTAGTTAAAAAGAGTTGATTGTCATCGGATAAATCGTTGGGAAGCGAGAAGGATTGGGAATCCTCAAATTTTCATGTATTGTGAAGACTTAGTCGAATCTAAATGGGGGAGAATCAACCCGGAATACAGAAGCAGGAGCAATGTCGAAAATGGGATAAGTCTCGCATTGTTGTCAGGAAGGAAGACAACCCAAGTGGCTGTTTGGTTTGAGGGTTGTGTGAGTTGGGAGTTCGGTAAAACTCCTCAACAGGTGTATCACATACTATTGCTGCTTGATAGTAGAAGTTGGGGAACCAGGTTGGATTTCTAGTCATGAATTGAGTTCAGATCGAGTATTCAGTCGAGGGTGTGCTCGACTATGAGGATTTTTGGATTGATAGATTGAGGGTTTTGTTGGCTGTCAGGGCTCAGCAGTAGTTTCAGCACGGGTGTGCGGGTTATTTAACATATGTGGTAGACACGCGGGTCAAGGAACAGACCACGGATTTCCAAGAGGGTGGACAATCGACATGAGGCCTAGGGTTAGGTCGGGGTTAGAGTCCACGGAATGGATCAGGAGTTTCGAACCCCAAGTGGGTGAGAACATTCTGCATGGGGAAGATCGCCATGAAGGGTGGTCCAGGGAGATGCTCAATAGTTTAGAGCGGTTCGGATAAACTGAAGGCCGATGGGGCGTACCGGTCAGGCCGAAGGCTCGGAGAATGGTCTAGATAGGCTGAAGGCCCAAAGAGGCGGTCCAGACATGCTGAAGGTTCTGAGAGTGGTCTAGATAGACTGAAGGCCTGGTGAGGCAATCCATTCATGCTGAAGACTCTATATTGTTTGAAGATTTATGTTCGGGTATTGAGTATGCTACTATGCTATAGCAATCAGTAGGTCTGCCCCAAGTATAGAATATACTAATGGAGTAGGTTGAAGACTCCGGTGTATTTTGGTTGGATCGGAAGTTGTTATTAGAGATCAGATGCAGTACTGAGGATCTTGGTGATCTCATCAGTTCGGAGTGTCTCAAAGGATTAATCTTCTTGGATCGGGTAATATTGCAGTGTGGGAGTGGGAGTAGATCCAAATGCGTATTCATCAGCTTTAGGAAGGCTTATGTTTAGAATGTCTTGTCATTCAGTGTGACATCCCCATTTTCACGGCCAGAAAAGACCGATTTTGTTTATGCTTTATAAAAATCAGAGTATCTCTATTAATCAAAATGTTGCAGAATTTGTTCCCAGTAAAATACGATAAATACGTTATCAAAGCATTTCCGAAGAAAAGTATTTTTATTCATTTTAAAACATTTGGGATGTCATTGTCAATACAGAAACATAAGCATAAACAGAACTTACATTCATTATCACTAGTGATCTATATCTCCTTAATCTCTTAGTGTAATGTGACTTCATATAAACACCAGTGATATAAATAAACTGAGTGGGTTAGGTTGGGAAACCTGGTGAGTACATAGGGTTTTCAACCCACAATAATATAATAATTATGTTTAATCGTCAAACAGTTAACCCAATTACCCATCCCCATTATCTTCTTTACTCTTAAGGGTCTACCCTAAGAATCAACTACTCCTCGTTAATTCATTCCTAAGGATCATCCTAAGGAATCGGCACGAAATCCATCGTTGCCAGGGTTTACTCAACAGGCACTAAATCCATAGCTGCCAGGGCTATTTCGTTTATCGACAGTATCCGCTCACAATACATGTCAATGGGTTTTTAGAGATACACCGGTGAACACATCGTTCACAACACCTACAGGTTGCGAGCTTGCTAGTGTTCCACTGGACTGTCTAGAATAGTCCATGGTTGTCATCCATACTCTGCTGAATGACGGGGCCATCATTTGGGAAAAAGGCTTCTCACATCGTCCACCTCTCACCCTCACCTCACAGTCTATTTCACCTCTCAACGCATCATCCAACTCATACTCCATCTATTACATCTACCCATGTTTTACCCCAACATTATCATAGATATAAAATACATATACAGTTTAAATCATTTAAAACATGTATAAAATCGTTCATCCAGCATAGATGGCAATTATACAGATAATATTCACACATAGCACGTAGTTTATATAAAATACTTCATATCTATGTGTAAGATGAAAGTAACTATGCACTCACTTGATACGGTGGTGATTCCAAACTCAGACAACGCTTCGTTATCTCAAAACAACTTTCCTCGACAAAACCTAGTATCAATACCACTAGGGTTTAGTTTTAACATTAACCGCGACTAATTAACAGTCTAGCTATTATTACTATTATATAAGCGTTAAATAACACTCAATATAACTCATAATAATAGCCCAAATAGTTATTTTAAGGTCCTAATAATGTTACTATAATTAAATAAAAGTTATATTAAATATAGTATAGCCATAGCTCACTTACAACAGGATTTTATTAAAAATCGGGCTTCGCTGGAGCAGCGTTTCCGAGCCGAAAGCTTTTCTTCTAGGAGCCGTTGGGTGCTCCGGGGTTTTCTTCTCATGCTAGGGAGGTTCCCTAGACTTCGGAGGGGTTTAGGGAGGCTAGAAAGAAGTTAGAGAGAGAAAGAGAGGCTTATGGTGTGAAGAAATTATGAAGAGTTCATTTCTTATTTATAGGAATTTTATAGTAAAGTAGTCTCCAAGCATCGTCCGTATCTTTCGCGTATGAGCTTTGTTTTCTACGTTCTTTATATACACGCATTGGTATTTATGAGTACTACAACTTTCATTTAGACCCCGTCGGTTAATTCTCCTTCTATCTCATATTTACAAAAACGGTATCGAATTCGCCGCACTTGAAAAGTAGAGACTAAGCTTCGTCCATAACTTTCGCATACGATCTCTGTTTTTGTCGATATTTATATCCACGCGTTGGTATTTATGAGTACTACAACTTTGAATTAGACCTCATTGGCTAATTCTCAATCTATCTCGGATTTACAAAACTGTATCGAATTTGTCGCGCTTGAAAAGTAGAGACTAAGCTACATCCATAACTTTCGCATACGAGCTTTGTTTTTGACGTTATTTATTTCCACGCGTAGGTAAAAATAAAATCTACAACTTTCCTTTTTACTCCGTCGGCTAATTCTCGGCCGATCTTAAATTTAACAGCAAGAGGTGATTACACTGTTAAATGTCCGCGTAAAATTTATAACTTTTACATACGGACTCCGTTTTCGTCTGTCTTTTTGTAGTTGAGTTCCTATTTATGAGATATTAAACTCTCATTTAGGTCGTGTAAGCTAAAAACCGCTCGAACTAAAATTCGAGTTTCGGGTCATGCACCCCTATGCCAAATCTTAGAAAAATCATAACTTCCTCATACGAAATCAGATGTGGGCGTTCTTTTTATGGACACTCTCGGTTTAACATTTTCAACGAATTTTGTTTAGATCGCTAAGGCGAAAAGTCGCTCTATCGTAAATTCACTATTTACACTTCCCAGTGTTGTGTCGGTTCCGTCGCGAAACTTCGACGAGTCATAACTTCTTCGTTATAACTCAGATTTCGGCGCTCTTTATATGTAGGGAAACCTTGTAACATATACTACAATTTGTTTAAGATTATTTATTCTAAATAATATTTTTCTGAAAATTCATTTTCAGCCCCTATTATCTCTAAATTGACTAGCCCGGATCTACGGGCGTTACAATTATCTCCCCCTTAGGATGATTACGTCCCGGAATCATCAAAGAAACAGGGCTTACATGATGACTCCATATGTTATCTCTTCATCCTAAATAATAACCATAACTTTGATGTTTCTTCAAACGAGTATCTAACTCTAATATTTTCTGACTACAGGCGGTGCCCAATCTTGGACCCGCTTTCTATCTCACGTTGGACTCCCAATTATGACCTTCAAGTCACAATATCGATCCTTACTGGAGACTGCTTATTCCTCTTAACAATCTTAGGATTACTACCGTGGACCGATGTATCGTATTGTAATGACCTAACATCGTATGTTGCAACGCTTAGACTCGGGTCTTTAAGAGTAAAATTTCCAGAACAGACTATACCTCCCTTCATGTTCTAATATGATATAATCACATCTCAAAAGGTAGCATTCCTAGCTACAAGCAACTATCCAGATACCTCTACTGATCACTTTGATTGTCTTTCACTTCAATCTTATAGCTTAAGTCAGATACTACATCGGACTTGGTTCTCTGAACCATGTAACATACTCGTCTTAGTCGGACTCAATTTCATATGACCACTAGGGTCGGAATAAAAATCATCTTTTTAGTCATTACTGAAATGATGGTAACAACATACTTGAAAAAAACGAAATCAATTACTAGTTTCTTGGTAACCTTGTGACTTTCCCTGATCCAAGTGTGAGTCTTGTGCTTCCAGTAGTATATGCATCTACTACCTTTCACACCTACTTATACTCGTCCCAATTATTGTCTCGCAGTTTTCCAAGTCACCATTCAAGAAGATCACATAACAGTTTAACACACTAGATAACAAAAGGAAGGCTTTATATTATGTCTTGAAACGATTACATAGGTGTTCAAGTTCATCCTATACCATGCCTCTATTAGGCTACCCCTACCATACTATGGTTACTTCATAGCTTGATATCCAGATATCAATCCTCACTTTTGATTACCTTGTCAGCTGCTTTGTCAAGGATGCTTCTTGGCTTTGTAGGTGCATTCGCTCTTGCTGCTTCATGTTTCTTCGAGCAGTCCCTATGTAAATGTCCTTCTTTGTTACCTCCGTAGCACACCCTCTTGTTGGATGTGCACTTGCCGGCGTAATGCCCTGTTCTTCCACATTTGTAGCAAGTCACCTCTTCATCGCATCTCTCATAGTGCTTCAGCGGTACATTTGGTGTTGTTGCTCTCAACGGATAATCTTGCTTGAAGTGTCCCTCTCAACTACACTTAAGGCAAATTTCCTCCTTGGTTGAGCATTTATGGGCATAATGACCAATCTTCCCACATTTGAAGTAGGTCACTTCCTTTGGGCATCTCCTATTGCACCATTTTGCTTCACCTCTTCCTTCTCCAGACTGTGAGAATAAGCTTTTCCTGTTGGACCTTGAAGATCCCTCAAATTTCCTCTTCTTGCCAATCATAACCCTGATGGCTGCCTCAAGAGTAGGTGCCTGGCGTATTGGCACCGTAAGTTTGTCCTTACTTTGTCGAAGTAAGCGCCTTGTTTCTCCCATATGTTGATCCAACATCGTCTGCGCCATTGCTTGTACTTCTGCCATCGTGATTGGCTCAGGTGCAACTGCTAATTCTGATGCATGCTCAATCACTAGTGGCTTAGGCTGCGGCTTACTATCTTTGAATCCACTTTGAGTGTTCATCATGATGATCTATACATCAAATTTAGATTTCCGGTGTAGAGTGACGAGAATTTAGATAGAGAATATTTTATTTATGATCGACGTATAATTCTCCCTATCACATCGAAAAGTTATATGCCAGTTCTAATATCGTAATTAAAAGTTTAGAAACCCGAACACATAAAGTTTCAGATCCAGTCGGTAACAGACCATAGATCCGATCGAACTATAGCATAACAAATCATTTAGCACGTAAAAGCAATTTAGGCATCGTACCTAAAATAAGCTAGTGCCTATGTCTATTCAGGTGTATTACCTAAATCTATTACACACACTCCTCACAATCATTGCTTAGCATTCTAAGTTGAAGTACAGAAATCCTACAAATTCCTAGTTCGCTTAAAATAATGCTCTGATACCAACTGTGATATCCCCATTTTCACGGCCAGAAAAGACCGATTTTGTTTATGCTTTATAAAAATCAGAGTATCTCTTTTAATCAAAATGTTGCGGAATTTGTTCCCAGTAAAATACGATAAATACGTTATCAAAGCATTTCCGAAGAAAAGTATTTTTATTCATTTTAAAACATTTGGGATGTCATTGTCAATACAGAAACATAAGCATAAACAGAACTTACATTCATTATCACTAGTGATCTATATCTCCTTAATCTCTCAGTGTAATGTGACTTCATATCAACACCTGTGATATAAATAAACTGAGTGGGTCAGGTTGGGAAACCTGGTGAGTACATAGGGTTTTCAACCCACAATAATATAATTATTATGTTTAATCGTCAAACAGTTAACCCAATTAACCATCCCCATTATCTTCTTTACTCTTAAAGGTCTACCCTAAGAATCAGCTACTCCTCGTTAATTCATTCCTAAGGATCATCCTAAGGAATCGGCACGAAATCCATCGTTGCCAGGGTTTACTCAACAGGCACTAAATCCATAGCTGCCAGGGCTATTTCGTTTATCGACAGTATCCGCTCACAATACATGTCAATGGGTTTTTAGAGATACACCGGTGAACACATCGTTCACAACACCTACAGGTTGCGAGCTTGCTAGTGTTCCACTGGACTGTCTAGAATAGTCCATGGTTGTCATCCATACTCTGCTGAATGACGGGGCCATCATTTGGGAAAAAGGCTTCTCACATCGTCCACCTCTCACCCTCACCTCACAGTCTATTTCACCTCTCAACGCATCATCCAACTCATACTCCATCTATTACATCTACCCATGTTTTACCCCAACATTATCATAGATATAAAATACATATACAGTTTAAATCATTTAAAACATGTATAAAATCGTTCATCCAGCATAGATGGCAATTATACAGATAATATTCACACATAGCACGTAGTTTATATAAAATACTTCATATCTATGTGTAAGATGAAAGTAACTATGCACTCACTTGATACGGTGGTGATTCCGAACTCAGACAACGCTTCGTTATCTCAAAACAACTTTCCTCGACAAAACCTAGTATCAATACCACTAGGGTTTAGTTTTAACATTAACCGCGACTAATTAACAGTCTAGCTATTATTACTATTATATAAGCGTTAAATAACACTCAATATAACTCATAATAATAGCCCAAATAGTTATTTTAAGGTCCTAATAATGTTACTATAATTAAATAAAAGGTATATTAAATATTGTATAGGCGTAGCTCACTTACAACAGGATTTTATTAAAAATCGGGCTTCGCTGGAGCAGCGTTTCCGAGCCGAAAGCTTTCCTTCTCGAAGCCGTCTGGCACCCCGGGGCTTTCTTCTCATGCTAGGGAGGTTCCCTAGACTTCGGAGGGGTTTAGGGAGGCTAGAGAGAAGTTTGAGAGAGAAAGGGAGGCTTATGGTGTGAAGAAATTATGAAGAGTTCATCTCTTATTTATAGGAATTTTATAGTAAAGTAGTCTCCAAGCATCGTCCGTATCTTTCACGTATGAGCTCCGTTTTCTACGTTCTTTATATACACGCATTGGTATTTACAATTACTAAAACTTTCATTTAGACCCCGTCGGCTAATTCTCCTTCTATCTCATATTTACAAAAATGGTATCGAATTCGCCGCGCTTGAAAAGTAGAGACTAAGCTTCGTCCATAACTTTCGCATACGATCTCTGTTTTTTGTCGATATTTATATCCACGTGTTGGTATTTACGAGTACTACAACTTTCATTTAGATCTCGTTGGCTAATTCTCAATCTATCTCGGATTTACAAAACTGTATCGAATTTGTCGCGCTCGAAAAGTAGAGACTAAGCTTCGTCCATAACTTTCGCATACAAGCTTCGTTTTTGACGTTATTTATTTCCACGCATAGGTAAAAATTAAATCTACAACTTTCCTTTTTACTCCGTCGGCTAATTCTCGGCCGATCTTAAATTTAACAGCAAGAGGTGATTACACTGTTAAATGTCCACGTAAAATTTATAACTTTTACATACGGACTCCGTTTTCGTCCGTCTTTTTGTATTTGAGTTCCTATTAATGATATATTAAACTCTCATTTAGGTCGTGTAAGCCAAAAACCGCTCGAACTAAAATTCGAGTTTCGGGCCATACACCACTATGCCAAATCTTAGAAAAATCATAACTTCCTCATACGAAGTTAGATTTGGGAGTTCTTTTTATGGACACTCTCGGTTTAACATTTTCTACAACTTTTGTTTAGATCGCTAAGGCTAAAAGTCGCTCTATCCTAAATTCACTATTTACACTTCCTGGTGTAGTGTCGGTTCCGTCGCGAAACTTCGACGGGTCATAACGTCTTCGTTATAACTCGGATTTCGGCGCTCTTTATATGTACGGAAACCTTGTAACATATACTAATACTTGGTTAAGATTATTTATTCTAAATAATCTTTTGCCAAAAAGTCATTTTCAACCCCTATTATCTTTAAATTGACTATCCCGGATCTACGGGCGTTACATTCAAGTTCTGGGAACCGGGTTAGATCTTTCTCATGATCGTCTATGGAATTTGGGTAGGGTTGAGGCGGTCCTGATTTATGTAGTAGGCCAAGATACCCGGTGTGGGTCAACTAAAATTCATAGGCACGGAGGCTCAAGGGCAGCGGTAGGGTTGAGGTGGTAGGCCAACAAACCCTGAGAATTTCAACTCGATAGTTAAATTGATTCGACATGGTAGAAATCGCTTACAGGACTATATTCTATGGATGTGGTGTGAGATACACATGGAGATTCATTGATGTTGGGTCATGAGTGGGTATCAAATCGGTTTTGGGTAAGATCTCAAGTCGGGTATCGTGCGTGTTTAGTGCATGGCTTTTCGTTCCAGCAGGAATATGGATTGAGATATTTGTAAGTTGAGGACATAATCGCCAGGTTCAAGGGTAATTGATGGGTTAAGTTGATGGTGGTTCAGTTATTGTTATGTGTCTTGGGTTGGTTTCATTTGTGAAAGAGCCATAGCGTGTCTGAATTGAGGAGAAGATGGGTCGCTGAAGACTAGGTATCAAGTGAGGCTACAGTGGGTTATGTAGCATGCATTATGTTAGCAGAAGTTTGATGGCAGACCTTGGAAGCAAGTCCAGCCAGTCGGTCTTCTTTTTGGGAGATGCGTGGGACTATTGTTTGTGTTTCTATTTTAGTTCAGCAATCGTTGAGGTGTCCAATGTATCGAATAGTGGGCAGGGAGGTTCCGACTTCGTCTGAGAAACATCATATGGTAGTAGGAAGAGTTGAAGTGGGTTTATGACTTGGGATTCATGTATTGTAGAAGTTTTGTATTGTGATGTTTGTTTGTTGATGAGAAGAGCGTCGATTAGGCCCTTCAAGCGGCGTAGGAAAGTGGATATCTACAGGATTGGAGAGTTGGGCAACTAAAGTGACGACAGTAGTGTCGATCGGTCATCAGGAGCATTCCAGTCATGAGCTAAGGGCTGGGAGAGGCAATCCACACCTATGCCAAGGACCATGTAAAAGTATTCCAGTCATAGGCTATAGGTATAGAGATTATTTGGTTATGTCTTTTGTAGGAGCGCATTCAGATTGGATGTATGATTGGAGATTTAGGGGAGTTGCACTTGGTTGCGATGAATATGAGGATGGTGGATCAGATGCAAGGATAGATCCTTGGATATCAAGTTAAGAGTAGACCCAAGTTATGTTCATAGAGGTATTCCAATATAGGGTATTCCATCATGAGGATGATCGGACCCTATGATTGATTGGACCTGATATGTTTGGTATTCCAACCCGAGGGTTGATTGGGCCAAACGTGTGTAGGATGCGAGGGTATTCCAACCTAGGAATGACTGGACCCATCGTAGGCATGCCTGGTGTTCCAGCCCGAGGCTGATTGGACCAGGCATAAGTGTTCGTGTTTATTAGTGGATTGATTTTGTATGATATTTTGGGAGCTGAAGGACACATTATCCCGTCAGCACAAAGGGTTCGCTTCAAGGAGAGGAAAAGTTGGGTTTCCGATACGTTGGATCATCAGGATTTTGTCAAGTTGGTAAAGTGTCATGTAGGATATACCTTTTGAAAAGGTTCGGTTGGGATTCACATCACCTTTCACGTTTTGCAGTTGCAAAAGTGCATCATGGATCAGGAGGCGGTGGTATCGTTGGATGACATTCAGGTCGGTGAGCACATGTATTATGTTGAGAGGCCTGCGGCCATTCTGGAGAGAAGGGTGAAGGTTTTGCATAACAAGGAGGTACCTTTGGAAAAGGTACAGTGGGAGCACCAAAGGGGGTCTGAGTGGACGTGGGAGCTAGAGGCAGAGAGGCAGGAGCACTATCCGAAGTTGTTCACTGCAGCAGACTTCGAGGACGAAGTCTAGTTCAAGTGGGGAAGAATTTTAACGCTCCGATTCTCAAGTATTAAATTATGGTTTCAACTTCTCATGATTTCAAGGTCTATTTGATGACTTGGTTGTCTGACTCGTCGAGTAGCAGCGGGTTGGTCCACGTGTTTAAGTGACTTACTTGCCGAGTCCAAGAAGGGACTCGACGAGTAGGAGTTGGAGGATGAAACCCTAATTTCCAGGGTTTTGCACCCTATTTAAAGGGTCATAAGCCTCCTTCAGCCCCCTTGCACCCTCTTGAGAGTCCAGCAAACCTAAATCCGTGTATGTGCATCATTCTTGTGTTTTTTAAGCTTTGGAAGAAGGATATTTGTAAGGATAGCTTCGAGAGCAAGCGGCTAGAAGCAAGGAACATGTGGGGATCTGATATCTACCTCAGTTGGCATCTTTTGGAAGGTATCAATTCGTTACCTTGACCTCTTTTCATTATAGATCACATTTGGTTAAAGATTTGGGCTTTTCTAGCATAATAAGAAGCTATTCTTGGGTTTGAGCCAAGATATGAAGTTGTAACTTTAGATCTGAACTCTCTTTGGTCTCTAAGTTCATAAAGCTTTCATCTTTGGCAAGAATGAACCTCTCCTTAATTGTAAAACTCCATTGCAAGCTTGGATTTGTCATTATAAGACTTTAGAGCCTTGCATGCACTTAAAGTTTGCAACTTTATGTGATAAACATGCCTTGGGAAGTTAGATCTACAATATGGAACCTTATCATGGCTTAAAAAGCATCTGAATGGTTGAAGGTTTGAAGGGACTCGGCGAGTTGCAAGGTCAACTCGACGAGTCGGATGAAGATTGTCGTGGGCTCGGTGAGTCAGTAGGGCGACTCGACGAGTTATCTAGGGTTTTCCCAACCTTTGGACATGCATGAACTCGACGAGTTTCAAGGGAAACTCGAAGAGTTGGCCAAGGAGTTTACGGCCACAAACATGAGGAACTCGATGAGTCACTCAAGTGACTCGACGAGTTGACGATTTATGCAAGGAACTCGGTGAGTGGCTGATTGTACTCGACGAGTTGAGGTCAACATGGACTGTTGACCTTGACCGATGACTTTGAATTTGACCAAGGGTTGACTAGTTGACTTCTGGGGGCATTTTGGAAAATTGGAAATTTATGGATATGGTTCTATGATGAATATAGGTGGTGGAATTTGTGACGTTGATCCGAGAGTTGAGCTTATCACTTCAGCGCGTCAGTTGTGAAGTGAGTTATCGTCACTATACTCAAGGGTATAAGGCACCAAGTCCGGCCCATTGGATTGTTAGTTGGATATGTTATGTTAGTATGATCTATTAGATTAGTATCCTGGTAGATAGGATGGTATTATATGGTATGTGGTATGATCCGTTAGATCGGTATCCTGGTAGATAGGATGGTAGTATGTGTTATGTGGTATAATCTGTTAGATCGGTTTGTTTGTCTATAGACTGTCATGTGGTTATTTGTTATATGTACACATGTCGTTTGGCGGTTGAGGCTTATCTTCTTTGTGCGGATGCCAACAGACCTGGGCATTCCAACCTATAGGTTGTGGGCCAAGAGTATTCCATCACGAGGATGATTGTACTCATAGTATGTGGGCATTCCAACATGTTGGTTGTGGTCCTGGGGTATTCCATCCCGAGGATGATTGGACCCATAGTATGTTGGCATTCCAACCGGATGGTTAAGGGCCTGGGGTATTCCAACCCGATGGTTGACTGGACCCATAGTATGTTGTGTTATGATTATACGTGTATTGTTGTGAGTATGGGTATTTTGGGGGAACTCACTGAGCTTTCGGGCTTACAGTTTTAGTTTATTTTTTCAGGTTCAGCGGATGGCCGCAGGAAGGTGAAGGCATGACCGTACACTTCCTCGAGGATACCGAGAGGTAGAGGAGAAGTGGTTCTCCATCTATAGGCTTAACCAACAGTGGCGTGGAACTTAAGTGTAATTTGAGTTCTTAAAAAGCTTCTTCGTGTTCTTCCATCCATTCAAACTTCTTGTTCTTCTTCAAGATATCATAGAAGGGCTTACATCTTTTTGAGGATCTTGAAATGAACCTGTTGATTGCTGCTACTCTTCCGGTTAGCCTTTAGATGTATTTTGTTGAAGATGGAGAATTCAGCTTGATGATTGCTTTGATCTGCTCTGGGATTGCTTCTATTCCTCTCTTGGTTACCATATACCCAAGGAACTTCCCCGAATTCATCCCAAAGTGGTGTTTAAACGGATTCAACTTCATGTTGTATTCGTCTAGAATGTCGAAGGCTTCTTTGAGATCCCTGAGATGATCTTCAACTTTCATGGACGTCACCACCATGTCGTCAATGTAGACCTCCATGGTGTCCCCCAACTTGTCTTTAAACATCCGGTTCACCAGTCTCTGATATGTTGCACCTGCATTTTTAAGACCAAAAGGCATTGCAGTGTAACAATATATACAAGTTGGTGTTATAAATGTTGTATCTTCTTGATCGGATGGTTCCATATGGATTTGTTGGAATCTTGCTGAAGCATCCATGAAGGTTAAGAGTTCGTGGCCATCTGTTGCATCTATCATGGAGTCAATTTATGGCAGAGGAAAAGGGTCCTTAGGACAAGCCTTGTTAAGATCCGTGTAGTCTACACATACTCGCCACTTTCCGTTCTTCTTCTGTACGACAACTACATTAGCTAGCCATCTCGGGAACTTCACTTCCTTGATCATCCCTGTCTTGTGGAGCTTTTCCACTTCTTCTTGGATGATCTGATTCCTTTCGGGTGCAAACTTCCTTTTCTTTTGATGTATCGGTCTAAAAAAAGGATCAATATTAAGTTTGTGAGTGATAATACTCTTGTCTATACCTTTCATATCTTCGTTTTTCCATGTGAACGTCTTGCTTCTGGTTTGAAGGAAGTTTAACAGGTCTTGCTCTATTTGCCCGGGTTTTAAGGATTCTATGAGGACTTTGGCTTCAGGATTGTCGTTGCTTAGAGGCACTTCCTTCATGGTTTGCTCCTTCGTTTCTAGAACACGTCGTGCCCCTGCCTTAATTGCTATGCTTGTTGGGGTTTCGTCGTAGGCTTCATAGAGGTTTTATGACATTCCTTTGACTCTTGTGTGATCTCTCATGATCTTCACTGTTCCCCATGGAGTAGGCATCTTTACACATTGATGATATGTTGATGGAACCGTTTTCATCTCATGGATCTACGGTCTACCTAATATCAAATTATAAGAAGATAAGGTGTTAAATACAGAGAAATTTTGTATAGAGTTTACCTCCTCTATGTATATTGGTAGCTTTATCTCCCCGATGATGTGTTTTGTTTATCCTCCAAATCCTATGAGGACCGAGGATCTTTTGATTATCTCCGATTACGGGATGTTCATCCTCTTCGGTGCATCCAAGAGTATGATATTAACCAAGGATCCTCTATGAACAAGGATCCTTCTGACGAAGTGGTTGGCAATGTACAATGTTATCATGAGTTCGTCATTATGAGGATCCTGGATCTCTTCTCTGTCCGTCTCGTCAAACGTGATTTCCTTTTCATTGCTAACCGAGGTATTCTTTCGTGCTCTATCCTCTTTTTCTGTTTTAGAGACCTTGACGTTTCTTTTAGCCTAAGAATAAAAATTACCACAAGTTTTAGATCCGCCTGAGATAACGTTAATTATCTTGGCGTTTGGGGGTGGAGATCCTGGTTTCTCCGGGATCTTATGAGCATCATGGTTGTTCTCCTTTGACTTTTCTTTCTTTATTCCGAGGATCTCTTTAAGATGACCTTTTCTAAGGAGGTAGTTGATCTCCTTTCTTAGTGTTATGCAATCCTCCTTCATGTGACCGAAATCTTTGTGGTAAGCACACCATTTGGACTTGTCTTTCCAACTGGTGGACTTGTTATCCTTCTTTGGCCACCTTGCTTTGTCTCTGAGATCCTGCATAGCATAGATTAAACATGAAACATCCACATAAAAGCAATAGTCAGTGATCTTAGGAGGTTCCGCTTCCTCTCCTTCATCTTCAAGGGCATTAACCATGTGATGATCTGGTTTGGAATAGGGCTTCAATTTGTAGGATATTGGAGCCTAGGATTCGGCCTTCCTAATGGGATTCTCATATTGACTAGAATGGTTGCTCCTGTTCTGGACTTCTTTATCCTCTTCAAGCCTTATGAACCTCAATGCTCAGCACCTAACTTCTTCCAATCTCTTGCATGGAGTTATCACAAGATCTTCATAGAAGGGTGAATCCTTCCTTAGACCCATCTTGAAGGCCTCCACAGCAGTCGCCATGTCAATGTTGGAGATGCTCAGAGTTTCCCTGCCAAACCTATTAACAAAATCCCTAAGTCGTTCCTTAGGATCCTGAACCACCCAATAGAGATCACTAGTGATCTTCACGAAGGTTCTGCTACAAGATAACTGGTTATTGAAAATATTGACTAAATGTGAAAATGAAGTAATAGAATAGGGAGGAACATTTAGCAACCATTTAAGAGCTGATCCCGTGAGGATTGAACCAAATCCTTTACATAGGCAAGCTTCCTTCATGTGAACTGGGATGGGAACGATCTTCATCATTTCTCGGTATTGTGCTATGTGCTCTTTAGGATCCGTAGTTCCATCGTAAGGCTTCATGCTAGGAGTCTGGAAGCGCTTAGGAACTTCGGTATCGGCTATTGCAGGAGCAAATCTTGAGATCCTATGAATTGTGGGAGATACTTCTGGTATGGGTTGAACTACCCAAGGTATGCTTGAGATCATCTGTCTCAACTGTTGAAGTTCCCTATCCATGTTTTGACTTATTCCTGCATCAACATTCATAGAGTTAGTATTGATAGTATTGTTGTTTAATAAGTTACTAGAATCAAGGTTTCTAAGAGTATTGAAAGGCTCATCAAGATCATTGATCATAGATGCTCGATTGTTCATAGTTGTTCCCCAGGGCGATGCACCAGTACCAGGAGTTGTGTTCCCCTGTTGATTTCCTGAGGATCATGCATTGTCGAAGTTCAAGATTCTTGGTTGTACAACTATAGGCATCATTTCCTGGGATCTCTAAAATTTCGACTTCATCCTCTCCACATCTCTAAGTAGTGTTCTATTGTCGTCCTGCTGTTGAGTCATCTGTTGTATCATTTTCCTTATCATAGCGAAGATTTCAGCAGTAGTGACCGGAGCAGTCGGATCCTGGAGTCATAATGATCCCAAATTTCTTGGTTAGTGACTGGAGGCATGTTTCTCTTAGAAGTATCAGGTGTTTTACTCTGACCAGGGGGTCCACTCGGAGGAGGTGGTAGGTTTTTGGTTGGAATAGAATGAGCGGAGGATGAAGAAAGTATTGATTGTGTAGACATGATCTTTCGATGATTTTGAACACCACGGCCCCACGGTGGGCGCCAAATTGTTTTGGTCAAAAATTACACAAGTATAAATCAACCAAATTGAATGAGAGGTTGTGATGTTCAAATTCTGAAATAGAGAAAGGTAAAGAGAATGACACGATTTTTTACAAGGAAAGCCCTTGATGCTTGCTAGGATCTTCGGCACAAAACCTTTCGAGGTGATAATGATCACATGCCTTGATGATTTTATTAATATAAAATGATGATTACAGAGAGTATTTCAGTAAGAACAAGTGAAAAAGTTTGTAGAGTAAGCTAAGAGTAGGTAGAGTGTGTCGTGTGCGAGATACATGTGTCAATTTATAGTCTAAACTAGCTAACAATATGTCTGATATTCCCGGGATCCTCTATGACCAGCTTTGTGAATGTTGTTTGACTTGGTATTCCTGGTCTTTAGCATAGTTGAGATGACTCTCTGTTGAGAATAAGTCTTCTCTTGACTATTTTTGCACATATGTTAATATAGAATGAAATATAAATGATATAAATGTTAGTAAATAATAATAACAGTAATATTCGGGATCCTGAGATAGTTGAGGATCCTGAATATCTGATGAGGTTTGAGGATCCTGAATGCTTTGAGGATCCTAGCTCTAACAATTTCCCCCAAGTTATTCCTGAAAATATAGGAGTTAATTTCGAGAATATTAAAGGAATAAATTAAATTAAAAAGGTAAAAGGAGAGAGAGAGAGAGAGAGAGAGAGAGAGAGAGAGAAAGTAATTTTCAAAATTAACCCTTAACGGCTAGGTAATTTTGAAATCTAACCGGTGGATATCTAGCCGTTAATGGTCAAATCAACCTCAAATCTTCAGTATAAACATAGGTGATCAATTCCACAATTCTCTTTACTCGTTTCGATTTTCTTTGCTTTCTTTGTGCTACCGGTGATTTCGATAAAGGTAACATCCTCTCTGCCTCATCTCCTTTCTATCAAATTTTCGATAATGGGTAAACAGATGAACCTTTCTCGCAAGAAGATCCTAGGACTTCCTGAGGACGATTTCATCGATCAAGTAGTCTTGTCTTATGATGAGACGGGCTCCTTCGATGATGGTGATATCGAAGCATTGAAGGCTAGTGGTTCCTTCCCTCCTGAAGCAGTCTTCAAGCCTTATGACCCTTTGTTCCAACCAGGAATTCATATCCTCTTCTTGGGTGTGCTTTCCGGAGCATCCCTTCTCTGTTTTAGGCCTTAAATTCCCTTTTTTCGGAGTTCTCGTGGAGTTTTTTGAGATCACAAAACTTTCTTTCATCCAAGTGATACCTCTTATTTGGAGGATCTTGTACTGGGTTGAGTGTCTGAATTAGACACGGGATCTTGGCATGGGTCTGGCTGAATTGGCCCATGTCTATGATCTCTCAACTTTTGGCAATTCTCAAGGTCAAGAGTGGGAAGCCTCCTCTTGTGTTAAAAACAAAACACAATGATGGGACTTGGAAGGGGATATACTTCTTTGTGAGGCGTGACTCTATTCCTGGCGGAGATCTCTTACCCAAGATTAGGTTAAGAAGGGTAAGATTTTAATACCTTTCCTTGTAATCCTGAAATGTTATTCTTATTTTGTTTTTTCTGTTACAGGTTTCAAGCTCGGGGAGCTCGTTGCAACTGTTGAGGACACAGAGGATAAGATTGTTAATTTTCTTTCTCTCCCAGAGGCAGATAGATCTCTCTGACTTGATCAATCCAGTTTTCAAGAAGGATCTTCCAACACAGCTTCTATGGCTATAGGTATATCTTTCTTTCTTTTTTATTTGAATTGTTGTCTTAGGATCTTCGATCTCATCAGGATCCTTGTTTCTTGTGCAGGTTGTAGGACTCTCCGCTCCAGTGCTCGCTTTGCTTTGGCTGACCTTGAGGATGACATGACCAGTGGCTTGGTCAGGATCAAGCAGGAGAAGCCCTCTGCTCTGCCTCCTTAAAAGAAAGCCCAGGTTGACCTAGTTGTGAAGACTCCAGGATCCCGAAATTACACAAGTATAAATCAACCAAGTTGAATGAGAGGTTGTTGTGTTCGAATTGTACAATAGAGAAAGGTAAAAAGAATGACACGATTGTTTACAAGGAAAGTTATTGATCCTTGCTAGGATCTCCGACGCAAACCGTGGGAGGTGATAATGATCACTTGCCTTGATGATTTTATTAATATAAAATGATGATAACAGAGAGTATTTCAGTAAGAACAAGTGAAAATTTTCGTAGAGTAAGCTAAGAGTAGGTAGAGTGTGTCGTGTGCGAGATACATGTGTCAATTTATAATCTAAACTAGCTAACAAGATGTCCGATATTCCCGATATCCTCTATGACCAAATTTGTGAACATTGTTTGAATTGGTATTCCGGGTCTTTAGCATAGTTGAGACGAATCTCTGTTGAGAATAAGTCTTCTATTGACTATTTTTGCACATGTGTTAATTAAGAACAAAATATAACCGTTATATATGTTAGTAAATAATAATAACGGTGATAGCCAGGATCCTGAGATAGTTGAGGGTCCTGAATACCTAATGAGGATTGAGGATCTTGAATTCTTTGAGGATCCTGGCCCTAACACTTGTAATTACCTAGTTTGACCAACCTTGTGGTTTTTTCAAAGACTTTTCGACAGATGTTGATACGATTAGTCTTCAATTGGATCAACCCATTGTGCTTCTTATTGATTTATGGCCTTTATTATTGATTCACAATCTAGATTCCTATGGTTCGGATTAGGTCAAAAAATTAGACTTTTTGTTTGGCACTTTTAAATTTTTTGAAACATCCAAAAATTATGAGCTAAAAATTTCATTTTTAATTCAACCAAAACCTTAATTATCTTTAAGTCAACATTCAATATCTGCTAATCCAAGTATTCAAAATTACTTTTATAAGAAAACAGTTATCATAGTACAATACCAAAATCATCATGATGCGGAAACATGGGTAGACGCGCTGTGATCAAGCCGAGCCCTTCCTTTTCGAACCAAAAGTTTCTGAAACCATAACCATAAAAACCGTAAGCACGAAGTCTAGTGAGTTCCCCAAAATACCACATACCATACATAATAAACAAATACTAGGCCTTCGCCCTTCATCGGGCCCCGCCCGACATCGAGTCCCACCCGGATCGGGCCCTTCCCGACATCCGCTTGTTGAGGATATACTTCACTATCAAGTTCACCATTGAGAAAAGCACTCTTGACGTCCATTTGGTAAACTTTAAATCCTTTGTGAGTAGCATAGGCGAGAAAGATTTAGATAGCTTCAAGATGGGCAACAGGAGCAAAGGTCTCCTCGTAGTCGCGTCCTTTAATCTGAGTAAATCCTTTAGCTACCAATCTTGCTTTGTTTCGGATTATAACTCTAGCATCATCGAGGTTGTTTCAAAAGACCCATCTCGTACCATCAATAGGGTGATTCTAAGCAGGAGGGACAAGAGTCCACACTTGATTTCTGTCAAATTCTGCTAGCTCTTCTTGCATGGCTGTAATCAAATCGGAATGTTCTAAGGCTTCTTTGATGGATTTAGGTTTAACCATTGATATGAATGTCGAGAATTGACACTCATTTTGAATGTTAGTAGAAGAGCAAGTTTGAACTCCAGAGTTGAGATTTCCAATTACTTGATTTAGAGGATGATCTTGTTAGGGTGCAAAGTCACTCTTAGATGTAGTGTTTTAGGCTTACCCTCTTGTATCTGTAAATGGGTTGAGTCTTTCCTACAAATAGGAAGTGAGTGACTCCCATTTTAAAAAAAAAAAAAAGAAGAAGGAACCATTTGGTGTGTTCGACTAGAAAGAGAAACTTTGTACAAACTCATTCGTATATTCTTTCTATATCTAATATGAGTTTACGAAGATATATTTACTCCTTGTGTTCTTGATTTTACATGATGATTCACTAGATCTTTCATATTCTGCACATGCCATCATAATCAACATCACTAAAATTGGTATCAGAGCGAGTGTTCTTGTTTGGATCAAGAATTGATCCTTTATGGCTATCTTGATTTGGTGATTTTTCATGTTCTTATTGATCTTCGTGTTTTGAGAGTTTTTTGTGTTCTAGAAATCGAATTTTTCCTTGATTTGATCTATAATTCAACTTTCTCTCTCTAGAATACTTGTTTGTATCACTTTCTCTCTCTAAAAACCCCATTCAAAATCACTTTCTCTTTCTAGAAATCTTCAAGTTTTTGTGATCATGGTGCATTTGGAGTATGATTCTTGGGTTGTGATTGTTAAAGATTTGAAATACAAAGTCAACGAATATCAATTCTATGGATTGGTGTTAAGTGGGTTGATTTCACAAGAAACTTTGATTTCTTATGGAGGTTTGAAGGATGTTCATGGAAGCTTGGTATTTCAATCACTTTCAAAGATTGAATGCTTGTATGATCTTTTCATTGTCATGTTAGTTCGTAGTAATAACCGAAAAGAAGGAGAAGAAAGAGATTTTTCAATAAAAGATACATTTCTCTTGTTGAAAACCCAAGTAATCTTCAAGCTCTTATGTTTGTTGAAGATGTTCTTGATGATCATCATGTTCTTGATGTTCTTGATGTTCAAGAAAAAGGAGTTCAAGTTGATTCTCATGATTAAAAAGTTTTTTGCTCGACTGGAGTTCAAACCAATGATATTTTGTGTTCTTGTGATTCGTTTGAAGGAATGATTCCTTATCGGAAGCCGGTGGTCCAAGAAATTCACAAGTATCAAACTCCAAAAGATTTGATTCAAACTTACAGTGTTGATGTTGTGGAAAGTGGGTTTGTTCATGAAGTCAAGTCTTCAAGATGCAAAAAGATGAGAAAGAAAAAGAAGAAGAAGATCAATCGCAAAAACAAGCGGGTTTACTCACAAAAATCGTCAAATGTTGTGAAGCCGAAATCCGTGAAACAAATTTGGGTTCCAAAGCAACAATCTCCAAAGGTTGCATTGAATTTGAAGTCAAAACCCAAATGTGTTGGTGGTCCTTTTGAAGATGTTCTTGGATCTTTGAAGAACACGAAGAACGAATTGTACATCTCGAATAGTGGGTGGTACAATGTTCAAATTGGAGATTTTCTCATTCCAACAAAAGAACCAAGATATTCTAAATTCGATTCGTTCGTTGAAAACGGATCTTGATTCACCAAAAAGGTATCTCATATTCTCAAATGGATTCCAAAACGTCCATGATTTCGATCTGTACTTTACGTTTTTCAATTTTTGATCGATTTGTCACGGTTGGATCGAATTTGTTTCAAGCCCAATTGTAGATCCAATCTATCATCTTTCATAGATCAAGCTCAAACAAAGATCTAAATCATTTCCAAGAGATTTAATTCATTAATGCTCATTTTTTTTTCAAATTCCAGACCAACAAAATTTGAAATTACTGTTCATGAAACTTTTAGAGCCCAATCCAATTCCTAATCTGGTTATTGTTCTTCATTGTGTCATATGTCCATGTTTGTTCTTATCGTCAGCATTCAAATCGATCAAAACAAAATTAAGTCGTATTTATTTTTCCTTATCCGTGATCGATTTTATCATCTGAATCAAATTGGAATAAATTTTGGAATTGCTCATCTAAAATTGATTGTCAATATTCAAAGCCTGGTTCGCCTTGAATAGTAGGGGTCGGAAGAATCAGTTTGCATTGATGAAATGAAACGAATTTGGATTTGATCGAAGTTAGTAATTGCAGTCTCAAATTCGTTTTTGGTGATTGAAATCAGTAGGAGTCGAATGAGTTTTTGAAAAATCAAAATCAAATGTTCTTTCTTGGAATCGGAATCAGATGAATCACGATTTCGATTTTTTGTGATAGTCGATTGAACCATTCGATTCAAGTATCGTGATTCTATTGATCGTGATTTCGATTCAAGTATTGTTAGTTAGAACCGGTTGATGGAATGTATTTTGAGTGTGAAAGCGAAATCGATTTTGAGTTGACTTTTTGAAGTCAAACTGTATTCGATGGATTTCGTATCTACAGGGATGGTGATACGACTCTGGACAGCCCAACAGAAGACCAGGTCCAGCTAGAGCATAAGGAGGTTGGCAGGCCCAAAAGAGTAACCACAAGACCCGCCAAGTTTGACAATTTAGCTGCAAGTTGAAAGTCTTCATCTCTCCTGATTTTATTCTCACGTTTACTTAGTCTTTAAATTAATTTAATTTCTGCATGTAGAGTAGTGGTTCATGAACTCCTAAAAATAAGGGACATGGCGATGAGCCTTAGTTTCCTACATGTTTAAATTTTTGTTTAAATTCTTGTTTTCCTTCCTCATTTTCTTTGGAGTGTTTGCCTACTAAAAAAGGCTATATCATCTTGTGCTTTCCTTCACGTTCCTTCCTTACTCCATGCCATCCGAAAAGATACCTCTTCCTCCGATGACACCCCTCCCACAATCACCGACCAACTTGCTCAATTGATTGCGATCGCCACCACTTCATCATCATCATAAACCAATATCAACACCCAATTAGCTGCTCTAATCAAAGCCACTAAAAATCTGAGCACCAAACTGGATGCCCAATCCGCCACCACCGCTCGTCTTGTTAACCATGTCACCGAACTATCTGATTCAGTTAACATGGAACCCCCTCGTCTACCACCTGACCCTACACGACATCACGGCAACAACGCAAACCGCAACCCTCGTTAACCAAAAATTACCCTCCCGATGTTTGGCGGATCCAACCCTCTTGGATGGATTTTTCAAGCCGAAAACTTCTTTTCCTACTATGACATTCCTCCGGTGGAACGCGTCACCATGACAGCCTTTCACTTTGTTGGCGACGCCCTATCGTGGTATCAACATCAAGCCAGCAATGACCTCCTGGGCTCGTGGGTGTCATTTAAGCGCAGCCTCGAACTTCGTTTTGGTCCATCCACATACGAAAACCACGAAGAAACACAACAAACGTCCTCAGTAGCTGCCTATCATACAGAATTCGAAAAGATAAGCAACCGTGTGATTGGCCTCTCGCCGCAAACCCTACGAAATTGTTTTATTTCGGGCCTCAAACCGGATATCCAGTCCGAGCTTGCAATCCTTAAACCCACTTCCTTGCATGATGCATATGGGTTAGCCCGTCTATTGGAGGATAAATTAAATCAACCCCACAAACCAAAAACTTCCTATCCCTACAAATCCTATTCCCACACAACTAACTCCCCTATCATTTCGTCACCCTCCACTTCGCATTCAGAAAAACAAAACAGTAACCCCACCCCACCACTATTACCTACACCACCCAAGCCCCTACCTTTCACCAAATTGTCGCCAGAAGCAATTCAGCAACGACAAAGAGACGAGTTGTGCTTCCGTTGCCCGGATAAATACTTCCCTGGCCACAAGTGCTCGCCACCCCAGTTTCTATTGATCGTGGATAACGACGACGATTCAGCACACCCTGCCTCCTCACCACAAACCCAAGACGTTACTCAACCACCCGAATTCATGTCGTTGTCTGATGTAGCATTTTTCGGAATGTCGTCTCTACAAACACTACACGTCACGGGGTATATTCGTATCAAACAAGTCACCGTGTTGATTGATTGCAGTAGCACACATAACATCATCCAACCAAGGATAGCTGCAAGCATCCACCTTCTCACCCAACCACTAAGTCCATTCTCTGTCATGGTTGGGAATGGTCAATTCACTCATTGTGAAGGCCACTGTCCAAACATAAAAGTGCAACTCCATAAAACAAACTTTCATATTCCTTTTTTCATCTTTCCAATTCAAGGGGCAGACATCATCCTTGGCATTTCCTGGCTCAGTACACTGAGTCCGATTATGGCAGACTTCTCAATTCCAGAACTATCGTTCACTCACAACGGTATCACTACCACTCTCCGTGGAGACCCACTAACCCAACCGGTTTCACCTAGTTCCCGGTTATCAATAATTCACAATGGTTATGTAGCATCCATTCATGCCTTGCAAATAGAAACCACAAACCAACCCTCAGCTACCTCACAACCCACCCCGCACAACGATCCAAACATTACAACTCTCTTGCAAACCTTCGAACAGCTTTTCAAAGCACAACCTTTCTTACCACCCAAAAGACCACATGACCACCACATCCCCCTTATCAACGAAAATCAGTCCATTAATGTCAAACCATATCACTACCCTCATTTTCAAAAACAAATTATGACCCAATTGATCAGCGAAATGTTAAAAGATGGAATAATTCGGCCGAGTCAAAGCCCGTTCTCATCACCGGTCCTATTGGTAAAAAAAAAGGATGGCACATGGCATTTTTGTGTGGACTACAGAGCTCTCAATGCTGCCACAGTTCGAGATCGATTTCCCATTCCCACAATTGATGAACTACTATACGAGCTACACGGAGCAACCATATTCTCAAAAATCGACCTCCGCTCCAGTTATCATCAAATACAGGTCGCCAAGAAAGATATCCACAAGACTGTGTTTCGTACGACTGATGGTCATTATGAATTTCTTGTAATGCCGTTTGGACTTACCAATGCCCCATCTACATTCTAATCGGCTATGAACGATCTTTTTCGCCCGGTACTTCGCCGCTTTGTTTTGGTGTTCTTCGACGATATTTTGATCTATAGTGCCACAAAAGATGACCATTATTCACATCTGCAATATGTATTTGACACACTACTTCAAAATCATTACCATGCAAAAGATACAAAGTGTGTATTTGGAGTCTCGGAAATCTCCTTTTTAGGTCATCGAATTTCGAGTTTGGGTGTTGCTCCGGAACCTGAAAAAATCGCCTCAATTCAATAGTGGCCACCCCCGGTTTCTTTTACCACCTTACGAGCCTTTCTAGGACTTACCGGTTACTATCGGCAGTTTGTACCCCATTACGCCAAAATCGCCACACCATTGACTGACCTCCTTAAACAAAAGGAATTTACTTGGCCACCTGAAGCCCAGACAGCCTTCACCAACTTAAAAACCCAAATGCAAGATCTCGTGACATTAGCTTTACCTGACTTCACTAAACCGTTCGACATAACAACCGATGCATCAGGTCATGCAATTGGTGCATTCCTCTCTCAAAACAACAAACCAATAGTTTTTTATTCAAAAAAACTATGTCCAACCATGCAAGGCCAATCCACATACACCAAAGAATTATACGCCATCACAGAGTCCGTTCGCAAATGGAGACAATATCTTCTCGAACGTCGTTTCCATATATACACCGATCACCATAGCCTCAAACACCTTTTAACCCAAACAATCCAAACTCTGGAACAGCAAAAATGGATCACAAAATTAATGGGTTATGATTTTGAGATTCACTTCAAACCCGGTAAGGAGAATACCGTCGCTGATGCTTTAAGCTGTGTCGACATCCCGACAATGTTAGCGTTATCCCACCCTACGGCTCCTTGGCTCGAGGAAATCAAACAATACTTTCACGAATCAGAAGATGGCCAGCAAATGGTACACCAAATCACAGAAGACCCAACCTCATTTCCACACCATCTAGTGCGTGGTGGCTTGGTTTACTTGCATGGAAAAATTTTGGTACCACCAATTTCTACCCTGAGGAACAGATTGTTACAGGAATTCCACTCATCATTCTTAAGTGGTCATTCTGGAATTAATGCCACCTTTAAAAGGATCTCCACGCCCTTCTCATGGTGGGGCCTAAAGAGGGATGTACCCACTTTCGTCAAAAATCGTGCAGTTTGTTAGGCCATCAAAGTTCCAACTCGCAAACTCTACGGTCTACTACAACCTCTGCCCATACCTGACTCAACTTGGCAGGATCTCTCTATGGATTTCATTACCGGTCTACCACCCTCCAAAGGTAAAACAACAATATGGGTTATTGTGGATCGCCTCTCCAAGTTCGCTCATTTTATTTCCCTACCGCCTCACTATACAGTTGTCACCCTTGCATCCATATTCATGCGAGAAATCTATCGGCTACATGGTCTCCCAAAGACAATCGTCTTCGATCGGGACACAACGTTCGTTAGCCGTTTCTGGAAGGAACTCTTCACACAAATGGGTACTAAATTGCTCCACTCTAGTGCCTACCACCCGCAAACCGACGGTCAAACCAAGGTAGTCAATCGTTGTCTAGAAAATTACCTTCGAGCATTTGTTTTTGATAAACCATCAACATGGGAAAGATACTTATATCTAGCAGAATATTCTTACAACACAAGTCACCATTCAGCCATCGATATGTCTCCCTTCAAAGCAGTCTACGGTCATGATGCTTCATCAATTCATGACTGTATTCCAGGAGCAAACAACAATGCTTCCATTGATACCTCGCTAGCAAGCCATCAACAGCTCCTAGATAGCTTGAAAGTGTCCTTAGAACGTGCTCAAGCTCGAATGCTCAATCAAGCTAATAAAAACGCATGGACAAAGAATTCAATATTGGTGACTGGGTTTACTTGAAGTTGCAACACTACAGGCAAAAGTCCATTCAGGACCGCAAAAATTAGAAGCTATCTAGGTGTTTTTTTGGACCGTATAAGATAATTGATCGCATTGGGAAAGTAGCATACAAATTGGACTTACCTGCAACATCCAAAATTCATTCAACTTTTCATGTTTCATTGCTCAAGTTAAGCCAAGGGCCAATTCCATCGCAGAAAGGTAGTCTCGAACCATTTAACATTGAGGGTGGTGATAGTCCAATGCCGGAAGCAGTTCTTGACCGCCGTAGCGGATCCGAAGCTCAACCGCAGTTGCTAATTAAATGGGATAAACGTCCAATGGAAGAGGCTACTTAGGAAGACACACAATTCATCCGAGACCAATTCTCGTGTTTTCCAGACATTGAGGACAATGTCGATTCTCGAGGGGAGGGTGATGATACGACTCTGGACAGCCCAACAGAAGACCAGGTCCAGCTAGAGCATGAGGAGGTTGGCAGGCCCAAAAGAGTAACCAAAAGACCCACCAAGTTTGATGATTGAGCTGCAAGTTGAAAGTCTTCATCTCTCCTGATTTTATTCTCACGTTTACTTAGTCTTTAAGTTAATTTAATTTCTGCATGTAGAGTAGTGGTGCATGAACTCCTGAAAATAAGGGACATGGCGATGAGCCTTAGTTTCCTGCATGTTTAAATTCTTGTTTTGCATTTGGAAATATTATCAGAAAATTGCCCAAGTCTCATTTTCCTTCCTCATTTTCTTTGGAGTGTTTGCCTACTAAAAAAGGCTATAGCAGATGGTCGAATGGTCAAGAATTGGATATCGATTGTTAATATTAGTCGAGAATCCTTGTAGTGATAGCGAAGGCTGATTTGATTTCTAGTTTGGATTGCGAAGGTCTTGTAACAAATTATTGAAAGCTCGCATCTGGAAGTTGATTTGGGATGAGGGCTGATTGAAATCACTTGGGTTCGAATCTTGGAGTCAAACTTGTGTTCAAATATTGTATTTCTGTTCGCATAAGGGTCAATTTAGGATCGAATGGGTTTGATTACGATTGCTTTGATAATCGATGTTTTGGGTTTGGCATGAATATTTGATTTCGAAGGATTAGAGTTGATTTCATTTTTATTGGAGTTCGAGGAGAATGCAATTTTGGAGTCAATATGGAATCGTTACAGGTCGATGGTTGATGGTCAAAACATTGGAGTCATTGATATCAATTTTGGTTGATGTTTGTTGATACCGAGTCTTGAAATCGAAAGATTGACATGTAATTCACATATGAATCACATGTAAATCACAAGTGAACCACGTATGAATTACATGTAATTTACATATGAATCATTCAACTGTTAAAAAAAATTCACATATAAATCACATGTAAGTCACACGTGAATCACATATGAATTACATGCGATTCACATGTAATTCACATATTAATCACATGTAAATCACAAGTGAATCATATATCAGTTACATGTGATTCACATGTAAATCACAAGTGAATAACATATGTATTACATGTAATTCACATGTAAATCACATATGAATTATGTCTATATGCACACATGTATTTTGTGTGTGTGTTCTTCGTTAATTATTTTTTAAAATTTTTTTGTGAATTTCACATTTGAATCTTAAGATATACAATCACATGTGAATGTCACATGTGAATCTTACATGATATAATCACATCTGAATGTTACACGATATATATACCTGTGCATTTTATTGTAGATTTTGAAGAATTTGTGAAAAATATTGAAGAGGTGAAAAGTGATAAATTGAAGAAAATATGGTAATCTTGATATGAAGAAATGACAACACTGTGAATCTTTGTAGCATTTTTATTTTTTATATTTTATTTTGTATCGAATAAAATACTTGTACTATTATGTTTATAGATTGTGTAACACCCCGACTCCCAGGTATAAGTTATAAAGCATTTCATACATATTTATGGACTTACTCGACGAGTTGGTTGCCCCCAACTCGTCGTGTAGAGGCTGGTTAGCCGACGTGGATAATTGGATCTACTTGACGAGTCGGAGGACCCGGACTCGACGAGTAGGAGCTGGAAGAGGAAATTAGGGTTTGCACCCTATTTAAAGGACTTTAAGTCCTTACCTCTAGTCTCTTACCACCTATTGACGGCCAGGAGAAACCCTAATTAGTCCAGATCTTGTTCTTGAGTGTTTTTTGAGATTTAAAGAGTGATTTGGTGCATTTTGTGAAGAAGGTTTGGAGCTTATGGATCTTGGAGCAAAGAAGAGCTTGTGGATCTGACTCTACTTCATCTTGGAATCATTCTGAAGGTATCAAGTCGTTACCTTGACTTATCTCTAGCTAGATCTCTCCATGCTTAAGTTTAGGGTCATATTTAGCATATATGTGAGCAATTTGGGGTATTAGCCATGATCTGAAGTTGCAACTTTAGATTTGGACTCCTCCAGGTCTCAAACTCATAAAGCTATCAACTTTATCTCGTGTGAACCCCTTACAATGCCCTAAAGCTCATTCTAGACTTGGTTTTAGTGTTCTAAGCCTTTAAGACTCTGCATGAACGTAAAGTTTGCAACTTTACGTGGAATCTGTGCCTTAGGAAGCTAGATCTATGATATGGAGCTTTAGGTGGCTTATAACGTCTGGATAAGAAATGGAATGCATGAACTCGACGAGTCACATACCCAACTCGGCGAGTTGGATGAAGATTGCTCGTATTTGATTCTGCATGAACTCGGCGAGTCAGTAAGATGACTCGACGAGTCAGTAGGGTTTTCCCCGACATCTAGACACACACATGGACTCGACAAGTTGGTTGGAAACTCGACGAGTCAAATAGGGTTTTGGTGATTTCTGAGTTCTTAAGGAACTCGATGAGTTTCTAGGTGCACTTGACGAGTCGGGTCAACATGGACTATTGACTTTGACCGTTGACTTTGACTTTGACCAAGTGTTGACCAGTTTTACTTCTGGGGGTATTTTGGTTATTTGGAAATTTATGGAAGTGGATCATTGGTGGATGTAGGTGTTGGACTTAGAGCTGCATTTGGTGGAGTTTGACTTTATCACTTCGAGCTACTTGTGAGGTGAGTTCGTTTCACTATATCAACAGGGTCTAAGGCACCAGCGTCATCCTTTTATGATTTATATCCTAGTTATAGGATGGTTGCTATGTTAGTGATTTGTTAGACCAGTATCCTAGTTATAGGATGGACGCTATGTTAGAGATCGGTTGGATCAGTATTATGGTTATATGATGGTTGCTATGTTAGTGATCGGTTAGATCGGTATCCTAGTTATAGGATGGTTTCCATGATTAGTGATCTGTTAGATCTGTATGACTATTCGTACTTGCTAGCTAGCGTATGATATGTTTGTGCACATGTTTGTTAGTTTGGCGGATTGGGCTGAGGCGGGTCCTGCTTTGTGTTGTAGGCCAAGATACCTAGGGCATATTGTAGAGACTGCAAACTTGGTTAGGGCATACTAGTCAGGAAGAAGGCCCAACGAGCGGTCCGGATAGGCTGAAGGCCCTGAGAGGCGGTCCAGAAGTGTCGATGGCTCGGAGAGCGGTCCAGATAGACTGATGGCCTGTGAGGCGGTCCAATCAGACTGATGGCTCATTATGCATGTTGTATTTGCTTATATGATATGGTTATATATGTATAGCGTTGGTATTTTGGGGGAACTCACCAAGCTTCAGGCTTACAGTTGTTGATTTTGTTTCAGGTACTTCTGATGATCAGGGGAAGGCAAAGGCATGATCGTGCACCTCCTTATATTTTCATGATTTGATTATGGGGATACTCTGATGTTAAAACTATTTTGAAATCAAATTGTAATCACTTGATGGTTTTAAATGTTTAAAGAAGTTCAAATTTGACATGATTTTTTATGGATGTCACAAGTTGATTAATAAAAATGAGATTTTTTATGATTTACTTACGAATATTATAGTATAAGAAATATGCATATATGCATTTGAAAAAGTATGCAAATATGCACCTAAAATGTTGATTTTTTTGGTTAAAAAAATTAGATTTTTTTTAAATATTCTAGTTTTTTTTTAATTTACTGATTTTTAAAAATTTACTTTTCAAAAAAAATGTAGTTTTTTTTTTAATTTTGAAAAAAGTTGCAGTTTTTTATTTAAAAAATGCAGTTTTTTAAAAAAAATGTAGTTTTTTAAATATTGCATTTTTTTTAATTCAATTTTTTTTAAAAAAATTCATGTTTTCTGAAAAATAAAATAAAAAAATCTCCATTTTTTTAAAAAAAAATCGAAAGTTATTTAAAAAAAATCCGAAATTTGATTTATTATGTTAACTTTTAGAAAATTTTATCAATATTTCCAATAACCAAAAAAATAAACATTAAATGAGATCGGTAAGATGACGATCACGCCTTTAATGAGTTAATTTTGATCTAATGTTCCACTTTTAGTTCTCAGGTTCTCGGGAAACTATACGTTCTCAACCGATCTCACCCCTATATAGTAAGGATCATTTGAGAACTCATAGTTTCGTGAGAACCCGATAACTAAATTTGGAGTGTTAGATAAAAAAAAAAAACGAACGACCAAGATCATTTGTGACATTTTTATGAATAAATAGAAACTCATAGATCGGGGTATCTTAACTTAAAAGGCAAGGGGGCATTACAGGAAACACAAATTTAATTGATAATATCCTAAATCACAAATCTCCTAAATCCCAGATCTGATAAAGTGACAAAATATATCTTGTTCTCTCTCCCTCTCACTTTCTATCACGATTTGGCGTAATCGATGCAAAGCCTGATTTGTTCCCGTATCAGCAATCTGTTGATGTTTTCTTCTTCGAAAACACACTTATTTCCTTTTGCTTTAGAAACAGTCTTTTCAACAATCCGATGATCCCAACCTATGTTCGTCGGTTTTTGTTGTGAATTGGTTGGAAGAGGAAGTGACGGTGTTGCGACGAATCCAAAATCGATTGTGAATATTGATGTTGTTGCTTGTGCGACACCAAATATCGAGGTTGTTAATTACATCATAAAACGTACATTTGCGATCCACTGACAAACTACTGATAAATCTTTTATATCGATATGAGTTTAATAAGAGTTTTGATTATGCCTTGAATTTTCAAATTTCTGCAATCATTTATTTATTATAATTTTGATTTTGCCATGAACTTATCACAAAATTTTGCTATATCTATAAATCAATGTAAGAAATTGAGTCTTGATTTTAACTTATTTTAAGTTTGATTTTTTTTTTTTTTTTTGCATTCACTTTAGAGAGAATCAAGAACTCTTGGATGTAACAAGAGGCACCAGTTAGTATACTTGGCCATTTGTTAAATTCTAATCGATTATTTATTATATTTTATATTTGTTAAATTTAAATCAAACTAGGGAAGAACCCTGTGTTGTGGGTGTTGGAGTTGTGACGATTGGAGGATATTTCATAGCCTTTTATTTAAAACAGGAAATAGCAACAAACTTTACAATGCTTTACATATACTTGCTCTAATTTTTCTCATGTTTCTATAAGAAAATTAATGTTAAATGTTGGCAATTTTACAAAGTCCAAAAAAGAATGTCAATTGGTTTCATAAAAGGAAAGAAACGAATGGTATGAAATTGATGAAACGAATGGAATGGTCATTGATATCGGATGATAAGACCATTTTGTAGGTGTGGATTCGGGATTTTTTGTATGTGATTGTATTATCATAACAAATCATTGTAAGTGGATTCATTAGAACACAGTCTCTTCTTTTATGTTTTAATTACAAAATAGTTTTCTCAAGATATACATGTGCGATGAGTTTATCCTTTTTAGCCCATCAAACTCTAATCGTTTATGCACCAAGTTAGTTTGGGCTGGGTTTTTGAGTCCTACGGCCCAGACTTTTGTGTGAATCTTAATTCTTAATTCTCAAAATAATAAAATAGATGTCAAAGAAAATATGGAGGTCTAATATATTTCAAGTTGCTTGTACGTAATCCACTTAAACTTCTAGTTGGAAAGTAAAAGTTAACTGAATTTTATTTTTATTTTTTTGAAAATTTCTGTTTTTATTTTGTTAAAGTAAAAAAGAGATGGATTTGAAACATCTTCCCTAATAAATGAAAATATTTTTGTCATTTGTCATCTTCTTTTTTATTTTAATACGTGTCATTTTGTAAGATTTTTAAAGTTGTTATTTTCAACTTGTCATTTTTGGGGATTTCAATTTTCTTAAAATAAATTTTCAAAAAATTATAATGGGTTATAAATATGTAAGGTTATCATTCTATTAAGAGTGAATTACACGAATGGTCCCTATGGTTTGGGGTAATTTGCGCACTTGGTCCCTAACTTATTTTTTTTAAACTCGGAAAGTCCCTACTATTTGTTTTTGTTACGCGTTTGATCCTTACTGTTTGTTTTTGTTACACGCTTGGTCGCAGTTTTACCTAAAAAAAACTAATATTTAAATAAGGAAAATGCTAGGGTAGGTAAGGTAAGGTGAAGGGGGTGGGGTTGGGGGTGTTTATTTAAATATATTAAAAAAATCAAGGGAAAATAGTCTTTTTAAGTAATATAAGGGCCAAACACGTAACAAAAACAAACAATAGGGACCTTTCGAGTTAAAAAAATAAGTTAAGGACCAAACGTGCAAATTACCCTAAACCATAGGGACCATTCGTGTAATTTACTCTTCTAATAATTTGATAATAAATTCTGATAAATGCTCCAAACGATTTGATTTCTTTCATAAATGCTCCAAAAGAATACATTTTGTTATGGAAAAACATCATTTTATAAAATATTTAATGTTTATATATATTCATATTTAAATTTTATTTTTAATAAACTCGTGTAATTCACGGGTCTCACACCTAGTCTCCTCTAATAAATGAAGGTTTTTTTGCCGTTTGTCACACTCTCATTCAATTTGTCAAATGTCATTTTGTGATTATTTTGAATTAAAACTTTTATTCCACATGTCATTTTATGGTTTTTCTATTTTATTAATTCTACATAGTATTTAAATACAATAATAAATGCATATTAATTTCCTTAATGAACTTTCTTTTGTTTAAATTTAAAGAAAAAACACTTTAATTTTTATAATTCAATATTGATCTCATTTTTCTTTTAAATTCAAACTTCTCAAATGTTTAGAATTTTATATTTAGTTTTTACTCTTAAATAAACTCATGTAATACATAGGTCTCATACCTAGTATGTTAAAAAAGTAATCGCATAGCAAGTATGAATGAGCAGTTTTAAAGAGATTGTTCATAACATAAATAGACAAAGTAGTTTATAGCATTTTCAGCTTTAAATTCTAGTTTTTCGATATATATATATATATATATATATATATATATATATATATATATATATATATATATATATATATATATATATATATTTCAAAATTTTGTAATTAAAGCACATTGTAGTCCTAACGATCAATTTAGGTGAAATCTCCCCAGAATTACATATGCTTCTGAATTACTTGAAGCTTCCACTCAGTCAATAGAAATACCAACTGTTACTTAACAAAATGTAAATGCATTACTATTACTTATAAAAATATAAGTACATTGTTATTATTGTAAAAATTATACAAACACATTGCTATTATTGTAAAAAAAATTGTAATTACATTGCTATTATCTTAGCAAGCTGTAAAAAATGTAAGTACTTTGTTATTATTTGTAAAATGAAACTGCCATTAAACAAAATAAAAGTAAACAAATATCGATAATGACAAAAAAAACCTTGAAAGATGTTATTTCAAAATCAAAACAACCGGGTCATTCAAGTAGTTCAATACATACTTTGCTATAACACACTAAGCAGTATAAAAATCTGGACAATGTTTCAATACAATTTTCACAAGAAAAATCAGTTCAGTAATAGTAATCGTATATTTACAAGTCAACAATATACACACTTTCCTTAATGGATCAAGTAGTTCTTGCCAATCACATCAGGTTCAAAAATAAGGGCAAGGCTCTGAATACCAAGAGCTTGGATCATAGCATATGTGCTCTCAATGCATGCCTGAAGGTTATTAACTAAATAAATTTAAGTTCATACGATAAGTTTTTGCTTTCCATTTGAATTCATTTGTACAGCAACCCCATCTAAATCCTACATGAAAAAGGCCTATGTAAATACATTGCATCATTCAACTCTACATTTTAAAATAGATTATGAAAATTAAGAAAACTGAAGGAATGGTATTTTGCATATAATTAAAGCAAACCTTTTCCTATTGCTGAAGTTGTTTTAGATATGTGGGGATTGCTTCCTCCGGAGTTCCATTAAAAAACTTTGAGGTAAGTGCCTAAAGATCGCTGCCACAAAACTATTATAAACATGGTTTCAGATGATTAAGATAAAAAAACTCCAAATCATACTATAAAAGTCAGTTACTTATACCGGTATATTTTTGCTAACAGTCGAATCCTCAGCAAGACCAATAGCATAAGAAGCCTTCGTAGTAGATCTAAGGCATTTTACAAATGTCATCAGGTTAAACAATTCTAAATATGCATTCCAATTCCAAGTTTCAAAATGTGATACTTAGTTAAAATTTTGATGAATTAATAATAATATTGATATGATTGTGATTATCAAGGAAATGATATTGACCATATGATACTAAAAAATGACTATATGATAGAGTTTTTAACAATTACGCACATTACTTTCAATAGAAAAACACAACTCATACACCTATCAGGTTACTTGTTTGTATGAAGGAAGGCATTGAAGCATCAAATCAGAAAAGATTTCGTCCCTGAAATGGAGGTTAGCCTCCTTGATCATATAAGGCCAAAAAAAGATTACATTAATCAACCTTATTAGTCATTTCTCAAGGACCTCAAGCTTTTAGGAATCTTCTAAACATTGAATACACCATATATTCAAGACCAATATGTCTAATCAAGATAAGGAGATACCAAAATAGCATGCCATATCTAATCCCATCACCTTGGAAGGACAAAAAATAGAACATTTATTATTCTTCATGTGAAATATTGTTCTGTAGTACGATCTAAGATCTTTTTCCAACATCTAAAACAATATTTTCAATTTCTAAGTTCAAAAATGTTAGCCTATTTTAAACTCAAAACCTCCATAGCAGGCATATGTTATGTGACAACATATTAGTCTAATATCAGTTATTCGCAGCAAAAGACTTCGAGGGAGAAGTCTAGTTCAAGTGGGGGAGAGTTGTAATAGCTAGATTTCAGGTATCCGTTTTAACCCCTGACTGATGTTTAATTTACAAGTTTAGTCCCTTATGGCAATTCTGTAATTTTGAAGACCTTTGGAGTACTCGGGGCATACATCCTCGTACACAAGGCATACTCTGGAGCGCATTAGAATGTTGAGCTTACGCAAGTATGCATGGTGCATACAGTCAAAGTGAAAACCCTAAATTTTAGGGTTTGGACCCCGTTTAAGCTCAATGATGGCTCAAGCACCTTTTTACCTTCAACCTCTCTCCTTATCTCGAAAACCCTAAGTCTATTTGTGCCTGTGAAGCTTGGTAGGGCCATTTTGGTGAATTTTTGGAGCTCTTGGAGTAGAAGGAAGAACATTGAAGTGGTGGTGTTACACGCAAAGCTTTGGATCCAACATTTAGTCCCCCTTGTCTACCTTGTGGAAGTAAAAAGTTTTAAACTTGATGATTGAATCTCTTGGATCTAGTTTTGCTCAAGTTTTTTACTTTTTGGTCCCAAACTTAGCCTTTGTGAGTAGGAGGTACTCAAAGGTATTTGAGTTATCCTTTCAGAAGTTTTTAGGGGTGTTAAGTCATAAAGTTGGGTTCTTGGTCACTAGTTTTCCCCAATGCAAGTGCTAGATGGTCTTAATGGGTTAAGAGGCTAGGGTTTTTGGTTTTAAGGACTTAATATCCATGTTAGGCCATACAGATGGAAACTTTATGGACTAGGACATCTTATGGGACTTAGATCTGAAGTTTAGACGTGAGTGCTTAAGGTATTAAGCACTTGGTTAAGAAGTTGGCAAGCAACCTCGTACGTAGGGTGTACCGAAGGGTACGTTGAGTGTACGAGGTCAGCGCATTATCCTTCAATTAACTACGAGGTACGCCCTGCGTACACGGGGAGTACGCCCCACGTACTGACCGAATCAATCCGGTTGACTTTGACCTGGTTTTGACCTAGGGGCATTTTAGGTATTTTGAATGGTAGTCTGAGTTTTGGTGGTTTTTAATTGTAAAGGTGATCGGTAGTTTGAGTTTTGGAGCAGCATGTCAGTTCAGTTTTCCGTCTGCCTGTGAGGTGAGTTTTCTCATTGTATCAATAGGTCGAAGACACCAAGGCCGACCCATTATTTGTGATATAGGTTGTTGATGCTCATGAAAGACCAGGATTTGGCCCCTGGAAACTGTATGAAATACCATGATTTGGTCTCTGGCAATTATATGAAAGACCAAGATCTAGCCCCTGGCATCTGTCTGTAAGACCGGGATTTGGCCCTCAGTAGGAAATTGCTTTTAAGATTACGGTTTGGCCCATAGCACTATCTTATTTATGATTAGTATCTGGTACTTTGGGGAAACTCACTAAGCTTTTTCTTACAGTTTGTATTTATGTTTTCAGGTACTTCTGGTACTAAGGGGAGGGCCCGGCGTGATGGCCCATCATTTTCCCCTCACCGTTTTCTGCACTTATTGATATTATTACTCTAATGATTTAACATTGTTATTATGTAATGGGTTTTGGAACAATATAATGACAGTATTTCTTATTTAAAAATGAAAGATTTTATCCTAGTTTTTGGGTTGTTACACTACGATATCTTTAAATCTCATTTAGATAGTTTCGGATGACAATCAACCAATTTCTATTTCAATTTTTGTGTCTCACACGGCTGCGCTGAAACTTCTAAAAATCGTAACTTCCTCCTACGAAGTTAGATTTAGGCGTTCTTTATATGCACACTCTCGCTTTTTCGATTACTACGACTTTAATCAATGTTATTTATCTTAAATAGCCCTCTTTCCAAAAACATCTATTTACATAACTAGTCATTTATACTATAAGAAAAAATGGGTGTTACAATTTTCGGATTTGTATGAGGGACCAGATTTATGCATGGGGCATTCCCTTGCATAGTGGCCAATCTCTCCACATATGTGACACTTTTCAGTTTTATTTTTTTGGTTATGTTGATAGTTGGGCTTCCTGAACTCCTTTTTTTAAGGAGTCAAGCGTTTCTTGTTCTTGAACCCACTCTTACCCTTTTGGCTATAACCCCCACCAGACACATTTTGCATGCTCAATACAACTTTACCCCTCTTGTCCATGTTTCATGTTTACCACTTGATGCAGAAGTGCTTCAATAGATCATCCAAGGAGTAGTTCTCGGATTTGTGCATTATCCTCTTTGATACGTCTTTCCAAGACTCTTTGGGATCTGTGACTGGTGCATACAAATCATAGAGGTGGTCAGAGAATGAGTTCCTAGTATGACCAAAACACAAGTGTTTAGACTCTCTACGTATAGCCCTCAACTTCTCTGCTTCATAAATTGCTTTCTTATCTGGTTGTTGTCCCTCTATGGGGATCAGATCACCTGGAATGGCCAGTAATTTGGTATTCAGAACATGGCCAAGCTTCAACACAGCGAGAAAAAACTTGACTTTTTCAGTCCATCGAATGTAGTTTTGACCGTCTAAACGATCCAATTTGACAAACTCTTGGTTCATAAGTCAAAAGTTAGTAGAAGATATCTCAAAGTCCATTAGTTCTCAATATTTTAATCACACTATAATAACCTTTAAGATTGTTGTGAATCAGATATAATAGACACGCAAGGAAACTGATAAATAATATTAAGAATTATATGTCGATTAGTTGTAAATAATAAATTCAGTTATTATTAATATAATTACCAAGTTTCATCAAGAAACTAGATCGATCCTTCGCGATCAGATTTGATTATAAGATCAATAAGATTATCCCACTATTGGACGAAATTTAAAAAAAAAAAAAGTTAAAGTAAAACAAACCTCATAGTAACTGATGTCGATTTGTGTTAAATGCACAGAGATAAAGAAGCTTATACCCTTAAAGGTTTTTACGTTGCTCTAAGGTTGTAAGCTTCAGATTAAACACCCAAGATTTGATGCAGTTTATTCATCGTTCCAACATCTATGGAAGAGGAATAAACGCAAAGTGATTACTCAGAAAAAAAAAAAACCTACATTTTACCGCTGCTAAAATCGCCAATAGCAGAGAGATAGAGAGAGAGAGAGAGAGAGAGAGACGAGATAATGATTTTTTGGAACAGGGAATATGACTCTAGGAGACTTGTATTTATAGTTGTAGAAACCATACAAGGTGATGATATTGAAACTCTTCAAGATCAATAAGATTCTTAACAAGTAACTCAAGAACACAAAGTAAATAAGATCACAAGATAAATCAAACTGATGTCGAATGATTAATAAGACACAACCTCGGAAGAACTCTATGAAGAATTGCTACTGTAGAGGTGTGGTAGGGTTACAATAATGATATGATCAACAACCTTAATTACTATGCATGCATGCACTCTATTTATACTATAACCCTAATAAATGATGATTGGACATGCCCAAGCCATATACAAAATGGACTAAAACAAAAAGCCCAATGACGCAATCTTCTATACCCAACAATCTCCCCCTTTGTGTCAATTGAGGCGAGAGTAACCTACTGTTGTGCTTGTTTTGTCTTCTTCACTGTCTTGAACAGCTTAGGTATGATAGCCAATAGAGTATGACGAAAACTGATATACCAGCGAAGCATGTCATTAAAGTTCTTCTTAGCAGCATCATCATTTTGTTTGCACCTGTTTATAATATTCAAGATGTGCTCCAAACAAGTAATGGAGAATATGTGTTTGTCGGGTTAGGCGAACAGGCACTTTTGGCTTTCTCCACGAGTGAACATCACTGTGAGATATTTCGTGTCTATTTTGCTCATTTGCATCTTGTTCACGTCACTTGCTTTACCAATAGGTTTGACAGTTGGCTTTTTCCTCAAATCAAAGGTGATCTCCTGATCCAGCTTCGCGACTTCATGTATGTATGATACCAACATTCGCTTTATTTGAGCAAGAATGGGATCATACTTCTCTTCTTCGGTTAGCAGAAAGTTTGTGAGTAGGATCCAATCACGAGGGTTAAGGTCTGGAAGATCAGCAAGTGAGATCTCATGAACCAAGTTTTCAGAACCTCGAGTCACTCGAAACTTCACATTGATAAAGCTTCCTGCAGCAACTGGATTTAGTAACTTGACCGATGTAATCTTTTGAGCACTCCAGGTCAAGTACTGATGTTGAGAAAAATAAAGATAGTAATCAATTAAAGCTTTATCAGTTTTCATGTCAAGAGAGGGAATTAATGTTGTCAGCTCGAAGCAGTGAAAAACAAATGCCCTTCAGGTGATCGGCATATCAAGTTGTGAGTCTTTAGAATTCTCCAAGTCAAAAGAAATGACTGGCTCAAGCCAATGAGTGCTTGGAGGCTCAATTGCTTCTTTCAGCAACTTTTCCAATGTCCACAATGGAAAGAGAGTTTTCCTCTTTTCCAAAGTGTCATGGGCTTCTTTCTCTTTTCGATCCCTCTCTTCGGCTTTCCATGCAACTTTGAGATTTTCATCTAGAACTCAATCACGATGCTTTCTCTTTAACAACTCTTCTTCAGTTTCTTCTTCTTCTTTACTTTCGCCGATAATTTTCTTTCCTTTGGAACTCGAAGCTATATTACCCTTCGGTTCATTGGTGACTTTCGGTTTCGGAGAAATTTGAGTTCTTTCAGTTGTTAGAGGTTGATTAGGAGGAGGTTGAGTGGGATGTTCTTGTGTAACATCTCCCCCTTGTTTCAGAGGAGCACTCGCCTCGGAAACACCCTCAAGGCAATGCAGGATCTCAAGCGTTGGGCGGAGTTTCTCTGCTAAGTGTCGGTCAACACTGATGGTAAGGACTGAATCATAAGCATCAAGCAGGGTGGTGAGTAGAACACTGACATCTCCCATATATGTTTTCATGACTGTCTTTTCAGACTAGAGCTCATCTATAATGTTGTTCGCTTGGTTGAGCTTTAGAGCCTTAGTTTTGAGATGAGTAGTGCGAAGAGCCAGGTCGTCCATGATTTTGCTTTCCATGGATAATTCAGCTTGGAGTTTGTCAAGAAGAGAAATGAATGAAGATTGGAGCTCTGTATTATCAGTTTTAATCCCTGTACGAATGCTTTCAAAATGCTCATTCTCATCTTGAAGCGAAGTGGTGAGTTTCTCAATAGTAGTGTTCATCGTATTAGCATTCTTTTCAGCAGCCGCTTGGAGAGAGTCCAAAAATAAACGAGCATCTAAGATTAGTTTTTCGACATTTTCGGTCGCCTGCTTACAAGAAGTTGTAGAATCTTCCACAGCTTTAGTGGCTTTATCAATCGATTCCTAATGCTCTTTGACCAGTGTAAAGAACAGGGCCTTGACTGCTACTTCAGAGTATTCAGTGGTAGAAGAGGAAGAGGTAGAGGCAAGCAAAGAATCGAGCTTCTCATCCAGGTCTTTAAGATGCCTTTTCGTGACTGGGGCATCATCATCATTGTCGCTTTGAACGGTAAAGGGGCTATAGTGGAATGTGTCAAACTCCACATTGTTACCACCAAGTATGGTGTCAAACTCGTCGAAGTGAAGTGGGGAAAGTGGTTTAGAAGTAACGGGGATTTCAATACCAGAAGTTTGAGCCCCCGCATCAGATGCGTTGACATGAGCAGGTGGTTCGATTGTAGTGGTAGTGGTGGTGGTGGTTGTTTCGGTGAATAAGGGTGGTGGTAATGGTGTAGAAGTGGGTGGTTGAGATGAAGTTGGAGGAGGACAAGGAGCTATTGAAATAGGAATAGAAGAATAAGGTGGAGATGGATTGGTTTCAGTAACATGTACCTCATGATTTGGTGAAGGTGGAGGCAAATCACCTCGAGGCTAACCCCTAGACAAAGAATCTTCGCTTTCGCTTGACTCTGCTACTAGGTGATTCGAAGGCACATAATCGGAATTGCTTGTGGAAGAGACTTAGCCTTGAGAGTCATCTTCCATAACTTTCTCTTATTAGGAGTCGAAGGTTCAATAGTTTGACCCTTTCGTTTCTTAGGTGTGATAGGTTTAGAGGAGGGTCCTTCTTGAACTTCCTTCCTTTTGTCCCCTTTCTTACCTCCTTTCTTTGACTTGTCAGCCTCATCAAGGGAACGTTGCATCTCGGGAGTAAGTGCCCTTGGATCTGAAAAAAGATAGTTTCTTGTATTCAGTAATGATGATACTAGCCCCCGGAAACACACCTGTACGTCGTCTCAGGGATTGAGCCGATGAACAGAAACTTAGAAGAGTCTACCATAATGATCTTTTTGGTTTGGAAAGTAGCAATTGTAGACATTAAAGAATTCACCATGACTGGAACTTGAAATTTCACCATAGCTCTTTCGGTAATGATGGTCCAAAATCTCCCACATGAAATCTCAGTGTGGCGAGAGGATGAATTCAAACTTTGAACTAATTGAGTCCACAGAATAGACCCATAATAAAGATTGATGCCATGGTATAGACCATAGATGATGGTTATGAAAGCTTTGCTTGCACCATCAGAACCAGGTGCTTGTTTAGAAAAACCCTTAAAGAGAAGGGTAAACAACCCATTCCATTGAGGAGGTAGGCAAGATTTCTTGACCTTTGTGATGGTGGAGAGAAGATCAGTGTACCCCATGTTGTAGAACATCTTGAAGATCTGAGCAGTAGTAATCGAGTCAAGATTCACCATTGATTCCACATAAGTTAGCCCTAAAAGAGAGCAAAACCTAACTTTGGAGACAGAAGTTTTCTAGTCGAAAATCTCGAACATAATACGCTCCTTAGCCTTGACATACTTTGTTGAATAGTAAACTTGAGATAGGAGACACATTGGCACAGATTCAACTTTGGTAAAAGCATGTACCAGTGGCAAGTACTTAAGGCATTCGAAGATCTGTAGCATGAAATCATCATACTTGAATGGAGTCAAGTCAATGATCAAGTTCTGGTTAGGCTTGATTGTGACAAAAGTGGATTGAGCGGTGTGTTCGTTAACGGAAGATGATTATGCCATTGTTGAATCTTGGTGAGGAAGATGAATAGTAGAGAGGGTATTTGCCTTTTGAATGCTCGAGAGATTTTTTAAGTGGTAAAGGAGAAAAAGAATTATGAGAAATCCTTTTATATGATTACCAGGAGAGATAAAATCTTTAATCATAACATAGGCGAGATTTTCTAAAACGACGCCTGATTAGACGTGATTTGACAAATGTTACCCCCGAAAAAGCGTGTCAGGAGGTGTGATGATAGATGACGTTTGAATTTTCACGCGCCTTTATCTAAAACTTATCCACTCACTGCCTCTTCACATTATTTAAATGTTTCAACTTCCTTTCAAAGAAACGAATCCTTCTCCGACTTCATAGACCAAATAAATAGACCGAGCTCCTTTCGCTTCATAACATATAAGACCACCATTGAATTAGAAGCGAAACTGCAGAACTGAAAATTATCATTAGTCCCACGAGCAAGACTTTTGGAAAATCATAACGATCTTCGTGCAAGAGTGTGCTAAAGAAAAAAGAAATAAAGCAAATTATTTATCTAGGATATTAGTGATGTCATTAGAGACACGAAACGGATGATCCCCGTCACAAATCTCTTCCTTCAAAATCAAGAGCGACTTAGAAGTGTATGAGCGGTTTCCCGTAGAAGTACGATCAGATGCTTATTAAGAAGCATTGAAAGGCATCTTTTCAATATTAGGCTATAAGGGTGACTTTTAGCTTCGACCGAACGTCGTATCTTGATACAAGACCGAAAGTTGGGTGAAGTACTTGTGTGGCCATTGTAGCTTAACAACAAGTAGGTTGGAATCTTTTTCAAGGACTTGGTGAAATAGCATAAATCTCAAAAACAAAATAAAACTTGAGCTTTTGGGAAGAAATGCCTTAGTTTTAGACAATTTCATAAAGATCTCATAAAAATATAAGAGATTTCTTGGTGCATACCATATGAGTGGTTTCGTTAATACATGGGTGAAAAACTAGAACATTCAATTGTTCACCGTCAATTCATTAAAGGTATTGGATTGTGGGTTTCACTCAGATCATGGTGAAATGAAACTAAGATCATTAACACAGATGTTGTGTCACTGTAAACCTCAGTGGTTCATGCTGAGAGTCTCAAGGGTCACATTCATTAAGTCAAAAATAATGGAGAAAAAATGGTGAGGTGGTTAAAGAACCGAAAGTACCTCTATTATATGAAAGTGACCAAGCAGATAACTCTTTACTCGATGTGAGAAGAGTAAGGTAGCTCATGACTTAAGTGAATTTAACAGCCTGATTGGGAAGAAACGATTTGTATATATCGTATCAGTAAGGCTTCACTATAGAGTCGTCGAGGCTTTGGATAACATGCAACAGCATGCTTCTAGGCACACTTAGCTAGTATACAGATTAAGACTTTATACCTTCCCCATGATACATTGTGTAAGAATGTAGTTTAAACAAATAAAAGAAACTATTTTTTCATTTTTGATATTTCTGATAAGGAATAAAAACTGAAAGGAAAAATATTTTTGTATTTTAGATTTTTCTGAAAACGGAACAAAAATAGAAAGGAAAATAAAATGTACAAAAAGTATCCATAAAGATTCTATCGAACGTTCGCCTTATGATGGGTGAAGTGAAATATACCAAGCGTTCGGTACAATTCAGTGCCCGAAAAATTCAGAATCGAAATAGACCGAGCGTTCGCTCTATTTCGCTTGTTCAAATTTTAATGAGGCGAAAGCGAAAGATATACTTATAAAAGCGAAGGTGGTTTCGGAACAGATTCGGCTTCCATCATTCCTAAGCCTTGGAGAATTCTGTTGAAAGTTGCTTCAGGCAAGGCTTTCATGAATATGTCAGCCAATTGATCGGTGGGACGTACAAAATGAATTTCAACATTACCATCTTCCACGTGATCCTTGATAAAGTGATACCTCAGTGCTATGTGTTTCGTCTTTGAGTGTTGCACTGGGTTGTGACATATTCAGATTGCGCTTTCAGAGTCACAATAGAGCGGGATTCGCTTCATGTTTAAGCCATAGTCTCTTAACTGACTTTGAATCCAAATGACCTGCGAAGCACAAGATGCAACAGCTATATATTCAGCTTCGGATGTGGACAAGGAAACACACGTTTGTTTCTTGGACTGCCAGCTGACGAGTTTTCCATCCAGAAATTAACAACCACCTATGGTGCTTTTCCTATCAATACCACATCCTTCGAGATCAGCATCAGAGAATGCTTGAATGAAGAATCATGATTTCGTTGGATACCATATGCCAAGAGATAAGGTTCGCTTTAGGTATCGGAATATGTTCTTGACTGCCACCATGTGAGGTTCGCGTGGATTAGCTTGAAACCTAGCACAGTAACAAACAGAAAACATAATATATGTTCTACTAGTTGTAAGATACATTAGAGACCATATCATTTGACGATACAGCATCATATCAGCAGCCGGTTTTTCTAGTGATGGTGTTAGTTTAGTTCTGAAAGCCATTGGAACCTTCACTCTTGAGTCTCCCATCATGCCGAACTTCTCCAATAAAGTCTTTTTGTAAGCCTCCTGATTGATAAAAATGCCTTCTGGTCCCTGTCTTATGTTCAATCCAAGGAAAAAATTAATTAGACCCATTGAACTCATCTCAAATTGTCTCCATCAACTTCTGGAATTCAACTATTAGGCTAGAATTTGTGGAACCAAAGATGATGTCATCGACATAAATTTGGACGATTATTAAATGGTCACCCTCTTTCTTGCAAAAGAAGGTTGGGTCAACCGAACCTTGTTTAAACTTAGACATCTTAAGAAAACGAGCTAAAGTTTCATACCAGGCTCTTGGAGCTTGCTTCAGACCATATACAGCTTTGTCCAAAATAGCAATGATTGGGATACTTTTCATTCACGAAACCCGGTGGTTGCTCAACGTATACGGTTTCTTCTAGTTCTCCGTTCAGGAAAGCACACTCGACGTCCATCTGAAATACTTCGAAGTTTTTGTGTGCAGCATATACCAAGAAGATTCGAACTGATTCTAACCTTGCTACTAGAGCGAAAGTTTCTTCATAGTCAATCCCTTCTTCTTGACAATATCCTTTCACCACAAGTCTCGCTTTGTTCCTTATGACGTTGCCTTCTTTATCCATCTTGTTGCGAAACACCCATTTTAGACCGACCACAAATACATCAGGTGGTGTGGGAATCAATCTCCAAACCTTTTTTCGTTCGAACTCATTAAGTTCGTCTTGCATGGCCTGAACCCAATTAGATTGATCGAGTGAAGTATTAACTGTTTTCAGTTCTCTTTTTGGAGATGAACGAATTAAACATGCAATATTCCACTTGAGAGAATAAAGCAGTTTGCTTCGCTTTCAGTTGAGAGCGTGTAAGAACTCCCTCAGATGATTCACCAATAACTTGAGTTTTTGTATGATCTCTTGTCCATTTTTTGAGTGGAGGGTAGGATGGATTATAGGCAGGATCCATTTCAGCATTGACTTCCTCTTCGAATTCTGATTGAACATCGGAATCATCATTTGTATTTTGATTCTCTCCCTCGAATGATGAGACGATTTCAACATCAGGTTCAGAATTCTCCCCCTCGAGTGGACTTGCATGGGTCATGGTTGGAGATGAGTTCTCCCTCTGGAAAGGCGAATCGGATTTATTTACTGTAGACGAACCCTCCCCCTGTAATGGAGTGCTTTCTTTTGGAGGTTCGCTTGAGATTGAAGGTCCGCTTTCCATTTCTTTTGTGGCATCATCGATTATCTTCTTTATTTCATCGACATTATTATTTGCTGCTTTTGCTTCAAAGTTAATTGCCTTCTCTGGCTCATCAAAAAGTAGCATGTATTCCTCATATAGGTCAGCTATTGGAATTGTGACTGGACTTGGTGTTGGAAAGATGTCTCCCATTTGACTTTCACTTGATTGATTCTTCTTCGGGTAGTTATCGTCAAACGTGACATAATAGGTTTCTTCTATTTTCTTGGATCATTTGTTGAGAACCCTATATGCCTTGGAACTCAGCGAATAACCCAAAAAGATACCTTCGTCTGCTTTCACATTGAACTTGTTTCGGTTTTCTTTAGAATTAAGGATGAAACACCTGGAACCGAAGACATGGAAAAACTTGACGTTAGGTTTGCGATTATTTAAGATTTTATATGGAGTAAGGATAAATCGCTTATTCAAGAAAGATCTATTTTGAGTGTAGCAAGCAGTGGCGATAGCATCACCCCATAAATACAGAGGTAAGCAAGCGAAACTGAGCATGGTTCGAGCCGCTTCATATAAGGATCAGTTTCGTCTTTCAACTATGCCATTCTGCTGTGGAGTGTAGGGAGCAGAGAAGTTGTGAGTTACACCCTTTTCAGCTAAAAATTCTTCAAACTCCTTGTTTTTAAATTCCAACCCATTGTTGCTTTTGATGTTACGAACCAGCTTTCACAATTGTACTTCCACTTTCTTTATAAAGTTCTTTAGCTTTGGAGTAGCCTCTGATTTCTGTTTAAGAAAATATACCCAAGTGAAACGGGAAAAAACATCAACAATTATAAGTATATACTTACTACCACCGACACTTTCGATTGCAGATGGTCCACAAAGATCAATATGTAGAAGCTCAAGAGGCTTGATGATCTTAGTGTTTACAAGAGTTGGATGACTCTTTCTGCTTTGTTTCCCCATTTCGCATGTTGCACACAAGTGATCCTTATCAATCTTTAGGAGAGGAAGTCCTCGCACGTGATCACCAAGAACTAGCTTGTTGATGTCTTTGAAGTTAAGGTGCGAAAGTCTTCGGTGCCATAGCCAACTTTCATGAAAGTGAGCCTTCATTAGCAGACATATAGCAGGATTCCTTCTTTTGGGATTTAAGTTTAAGGGATACATCTCCCTTTTCGCTGTAACTTCAATAGAATTTCGTCTTTTTCTCTATATTTTCTAATCCTTCATCATCAAAGGATACTTTCAGGCCAGTTCCAACAACTAATTGTGAAACACTAATTAGATTGTGTTGCAATCCTTCCACATAGGCCAATTTACGGATTGAAAAATCTTCATTTGTGATCACCCCATAGCCTTTTATTGTTCCAAAAGAATTATTGTCATACTTTACACAACCACCATTTTTTAGAGCACGAAACTTTCTCAGCTCTTCCTTTTTTCCTGTCCTGTGACGCGAGCAGCCACTATCTATATACTATTCATTGTCAAACTGTTCGTCGTGTATAACCTACAAAAATTTAAGCATATTTAGGAACCCAAAGTTGCTTAGGTCTTGGTGAGCCTTTTACAGAACAAGGAAAAGCAATAGAAAGATCAAGCATATACATTCGTTTTATTAAAGTGGTTTCGTCTTTCCTTCTAATGGTGAAAACCTTGATTTTTTTATTCGTTTTTTTAATCAGTTTGTTTTTCTTTATGTTGATTCTTAATAAATTCTCTCTTATCCTTCCTAGGGTTAGTTGTCGTCTTCTTTGTTTGAACTTCATAATCTGAGACGAGCTTTCCCTTCCCTTTAACATCCTTGACATGAGTTTTCTTTGGTTGAGAGTGAGGAAGACTGGGTTTCTCAGAGAACCTTTTAGGAACTTATGACTTATGAGCGAAACTATCCTTTTGTTTCTGTGAAGCACAGGAATGACAGTGTGAACACTGTTTGGGTTTCGCCTGTGAATATACTTTCGTCTTTTCGTTGGAAACTTTTTCTTTATGTACATAATTGGAGTTCTGGGATTGCCAAAACTGCTTCCTCTCGTTGAGATTTTTCTGATATCTCCTGTTTCGTTGACGTTTCTGTTTTGCAAGTTGCTTGGAAGATTTGTGAATATTCACATTCGGTTTCGCCTTCCTGGCATGAGGTTTGGTTCTTACTGACTGAGGTTAGCTTGTACCCTTTGAAAATTCACTTTGAACATCCTTGGTAGCACTTGTACTAACTTTATTGAACCTCGATGGTTTGTTTAATGGTTCAACTACATATCTGCTTTTCACTCTCCATGAGGTTCGTTCTGAAAAACCTTTCGTTTCATCTGCATTGTCGATTGGGGCTGACCAAATATACTCATCACATCCATCAGCATTATCTTCATCTACTAAGGTTGTTAGCTCAACTGTATGATCCTTAGTAACTCCACTGGTAGCATACACTTGATTTGATACGGTTTGTACCTTTTGGTATACCACAACCTTCTCTTTCAGGACTTTGACCTTTTCTTTAGACAATCGAGCGAACTCAACAGTGTTTTCAGATATAAGAACTTTAGTTGGTTCAGGTTATGTTTTAATAAATTCAGAACAGTCAACCTCATCCTCTACAGATATTTCACTCATTTCATTGTCCTCATCAAATTTGGATGTATTTTCAGCATTGATCTTGTTATCTGAACTCAACTTAGAACTCGATGAATCAAATTTTTGTACAGTTTCGGTCTTTATTTTCAATCTATCATTTTCATCCAGTAAGTTTCTGATCATGTCACTGTGGTCTTTGGACTTAATAAATGACTCAGTTTTGTCCAGTCAAATTATGTAGGCTTTAGAACTTTCTTCTGATGAGACAATTGATTGATTCATAATTATAGCAATCAACATCTATTTCGTCTTCCATTAATTCAAGGAAAGGCAAAATCATTTTTGAATTTTGTTTCCAATATCACAATCTAAATGCAACTGAGTAATATTGGAATAAAGACGTTTAGCAATCAAGCAAAAAATATTCCTTTGTTTCAAAAACTTTAAATTGTCACGTTGCAAATAAATCAATTCGTCTCTTGCCCTAACCAACTCTAATTCCTTCTTCTCTATCCATATCCTTCGCTCCTCACTCTTGGAAGACACCCTGCTAATTTGATCAGTTAGGTTAGAATTCGTGAGGCGAGTTTGTTTTAGGCTGCCACTTAAACTAGAGAAGGTGAATTTTAAATCATTTAATTCTTTTTCATAGTTAGATACGAGTATTTTAAGAGATTCAAGGATGGAATTTGACTTCTTGATCAATCGATCACACTCATTGATCTGCTCTCCGACTGGTTTTGTGGTAAAGCATTTGTCTTCCCTCTCCTTTGCTTCTTCACACCCGCCATCTGTTGTGTAGCCTCTCATTTGTGACACACCGACTGTTACCATCAAACATTTGCCAGCAACCTCAGAGCCTTCTTCCTTCGCAACAAATGCCCTGCCATGTGTGGTCTTACGAACTTCTTCATCTTCCAAGTCAGTAGACCAAACTTCTACTCCACCGAACTCGTTTTCTACGACATCTTCCTGCACAATCAAAGCATGCATAGATTTATCATTAGCTTTCTTCTTCTTGATATCCTCCAACTTACGCATGAAGTAAGCTTCATCATCTTCTCCCTCTTTCTTCTCATTCAGCTTTTGTAACAGGCAATCCTTCGCTAAATGATTATGCCCGTGACAGTAGTGGCAGTCATACCCAGATTTACAAATTAGTTTTCCTTCTTTCTTCTCTTCTTCCTTCTGAGGAGTATTTTTGTTCTCCTCCATCTCCTTCTCGGAGCTATAACTTCCTTGCCAGTTTCGGTTCTTAGCAGAAGGGAATTTCTTCCTTGCGAACCGCATGGGGTTAGATACCATTAGAGCATACTCCTCACTAGTAAGATCACATTCTGCGAGATCAGTCTCAGGTTCTTCATCATCCATAGATTTACCTTTAGCCATGAGTGCCAAAGAGCCCAAACTAGAAACGACTTTCGATTCTTTTGTCACAACACTTTCATGTGACTTAAGAATCCCTACGAGTTATGCCAACGACTTTGGATTCTTTTGAACTGTTCATGTGCTTTAACAGTTGAAACCACCACCATCCATTCGGGTCTTAGGCCATTCATGAAAGTGACCTTTTGCTCGATCACCTCTCTGCCAATACCGTGCTTAATCATTTTACTGAGAAGATGGTTGTAACGATTGAATGTTTGAACAAGACTTTCCTATGGCTTTTGCTTGAAGTCACCAACCTCTAAAAGTAGAAGAGTGTGGATGGAATACTCGAGATCCTCATCAGTGGAATATAACTCCTTAAGCCTTTCCCAGATCTCCTTTGCAGTAGTACATGAACTCACCAGGCGAAGGGTATCATATTGTAAAGCGAATCTGATCATCCTCATTGCTTTTACATTGCTTATCAGTTTGTCCTTCTCATATTGAGGGACCTCTTTCACATCTACCATTAGCTGATTGGACTCTTTATGTGTCTTGATGGTCCTATTGGTTCCGGAGCAAACGAAAGGGCCCAAAGTAATAGCCTCCCATATCAAATATCTGTCATCCTCTTAGCCGAGAACATAGTCTTCAAAGTGAAGAGCCCAGACTTCCTATTCATGAGTATATAGGATCGGAATCGTTGTGGTCGAGCCAATGTTATTGGAGATGTTGATAGGATTGGTTTGAGACTCGTCGAGAGACATGATGATTTGATCTACTTACCTGTCAAGAATCAGACTCGTAAAGATTAAGTTAGGGTAATACCGAGATCTATGAACCACGTCAATAAATAGATGACGACTTTAATAGATTCGATAAAAGCGGAAACCCAAAAGATTTTCTTCTAACAAAAGAGATGTGTATTATTTACACAACCTCCTGCTCTGATACCAATTGATGAGATTGAAACTCTTTAAGATCGGTAAGATTCTTAACAAGTAACTCAAGAACACAAAGTAAATAAGATCACAAGAGAAATCAAACTGATGTCGAATGATTAATTAGCCACAACCTCAAAATAACTCTATGAAGAATTACTACTGTAGAGGTGTGGTAGGGTTACAATAATGATATGATCGACAACCTTAATTACGATGCATGCATGCACACTATTTATACTATAAACCTAATAAATGATGGCTGGATAGGCCCAAGCCATATACAAAATGGACTAAAACAAAAAGCCCAATGACACAATCTTCTATACCCAACACAAGGCAACAAAAAAACCCTCTATGGTCGGTCCCTAGAAACCCTAGGGCTACGCCTTGCTCTCTAAGTAAGACGTTGTTAGATGTATAATATATGCATATTTTAGCACGTTTTTCTCGATATTTTCCTACAAAAAATCTACTATCTCCCTTGTATTGATATTATTTGCGTATTTCTCATTATATTTACAGAATTGCCATACTACTCACTTTTGTTATAATTTTCAGGGCAAATTGGAGCACAACGAGAATACGACACTTTAAGGATGCGTTTGATGGAGCATTAGATCCAAATTGGAGTTGAAACTCAATAATGGCGTTGAGGAATGATTGGACGCTGCTCAAATAGAAACATTACGAGCAAACCGCGACAAAGAAGGAAAATGCGATCACATAAGTATGTCGAAGATTTCTGGACTCGTGAAATTAAACTGAAGAAAAACTTGAAAAATGCGATCACAGGAAAAAAAGTGATCATGGAAATATAAAAAAGCAATCTTATTTGTTCTCGATGACTAAAATGTCCAGAAATAACAGCATACTTAATTTAAGTGGTCCAAGATGCATTTTAACCAAAAATACGATCGTATTTCCCATATATGCGATCCCAAAACATTCCAGATTCCTGTTGAGCCTATAAATAGAGCCCTATAACTCTCCGTTTAACCCTAATGGCGATTCCAGATGACAGAGAGATGATTTGTTGATTATTCCAACTGCCAAACAAAGATCTAAAGAACACGATTTGATTTGTATCATTAGTTTAGTAAGATTTATCAGTTAGAACTAAATTTCATCTTTTGTAATTCGTTTTTAGTCATCTCAGGCTAAACCCTTGATTTCAGTTTCGCAAAAGACTTGACTTTTCGTGCAAGTAATCATTAAGCATGATTTTTTTTGTGTTTACTGTTTAGTTTGATCAGTTGTACGCTTAATTGAACGTTTGATTTGGATTCAATTTATGTCGGTCCCTTTAATTTGAATCATTTCAGTTATATGATTGTCTAGATTCGTAATTGTCTTTATTAATCAGTAAAAGTAACGAATATTAGATTGGTTCCGTGTTAGGATTAGCTCTCATATAAACCGATCAAACAAGTCTTTACACTTCCGAGCATGTGAGAAGTATTGGACTTTACTAGAACTTTTACACTGTGTCTAATGCTACTTTTCTTAATTAATTAAGAGTATATTTAGTTAATTTACTAAAGTAAGGTTTAATTCAAAGAGCTTGTTTTGTTTAAACATTTTAGTACAAAAAAAATTGTTAGAGTTTATTATTGATTTTCATTACCAGTTTAGATAGTACACAATTCAATAATCGTGTTAAAGTTATTTGTATGATTAGGAGAGTCACTACGAAACTGAAATTGCTTTTACCTTTTGAATTTTACTCAAGTATTTTAATTGCGTTTTCTTCTATAAATCTCAAATATTTTAATTGCATTTCCTTCTATAAATCTCTGTCAAATTAGTGTGTGCCTTACGCAAGAGATGCATAGACCTTAAGGCGTCTCCTTGCGGATTCAATCACGGTTTGTTGTACTACCTCCTAGTGCATTTAAACACTATTTTTATTCATATTATTTACTTTTTTAGACGTTGTGATACGCTCTTACAGACGTTTTCTAGGCATTCAAAAAATTCCATCGTGAATCTTGGCGTAAGCAAACTATCGTGACGAGAAATCCACAAACCGGGTCGATCCGACTTGACCATTCCCAAACCATGCTAAAAATGAAAGCTACTCGTCTCCCAAGGACTGATGCGTAGTACGCCTAAATTGCATCATTTCACGTATTTGTGGCATCAGCTAGGGTAGACACACGTGTTGGCTTGACCCATCTCTTAATACATTAAAACATTTGAATGCCTATCAAGATACTAGCCTTATAAACTCACATTTATTTTCTTTCCCCACCAATATAGTATATAAGAAAACTTAGCCAACTTGTTAACTTACCTCTAAAAATTCTAACATTTTAGAGTCACTATAACATCCAGAATCTAGAAGTTCAGTTATGGAAATAAATTCCCTTTTTAGGGTCCAACTCGTCGAGTTTATGGCATAAATTCAACGTCTTGGAAGCTTCTCGGGCACGTGTTTTTAAGGACCAACTCGTCGAGTTGGTATAGGGAAACTCGACGAGTTGGATGCTGTTTTAGAAAACCCTAATTTTAAGGTTTTCCAACCTATTTAAAGACCTTGACTCATTTTTGTAGGCCTCCTTACCAGCCTCCTTGTCCAGAAAACCCTAATTTCATCTATTATCCTTCAAGGTTTAGTGTGTAAGCTTGTTGTGAGCTTGGAGAGTTGGTTTTAGTGTTCTTTGCAAGGAGTTTGAAGAATGAAGGTGCTTAGCTTGTAAAGAAGGCTTTATATCCAGAAACTCTCCATTTGTTGCAATCCTTTAGAGGTATAAAGTCAAAACTTTGTGTTGTTATCTTCTAGATCTCTTTGTGGGATGTTTTAGTTTGATTTTTGGGTGTTTGATTGGGTTGTCCAAAGATTAAGAGTTTTATAGGTTATTATGCTAGATCTGACCCTCTTATGACCTCTCTTGGCATAAAGTTGAAAGTTTTGTCCCATCCATGCATTTAGTCCTTTATTAAGCCATTTTGGGCTCTAGAGTTCCTCTCTTTCATGCATGAACGTAAAGCTGGAAACTTTACGTGATAATACAGCCTTGGGATGCTAGATCTATGTTTTGGGATTACGTTTTGAGATTTTAAGGGCTTAATGGGTTAAGCCTCACTCTATTAAGTCAAGGATTCGGGTTTGGGTTCATTCTAGTGGTTTTGAAGGGTAAAGTTGGAAACTTTACCCTTCTAGTCATCATTTGGGAAGATATCTGAGAATGGAAGCTTTGAGATTCGATGAAAACGGCTTAATGAAATAAGTTGTTTGATTCTTGGCCAACTTGATGAGTTCATGAGGAGAACTCGGCGAGTTGATGCGAATTTTTCCGCTTTATACACTTAATGGGAGAACTCGACGAGTTGAAGGATAACTCGGCGAGTTGGGTTAACTCAGACCGTTGACATCGACTTTTGAATTAAAATTATATGAATTATGGGCTTAGCATAAGGCCCGTATAGGGTTGGGCCCAATTTGGAAAATTGTTCCATTATTAGGCTTTGATAGATCTAGTAATTTCTGGTCTTTTGGGCTTGAGTTGTTAATGGGTCATCGGGATACAAAGTATTTGGACTAGAAAGAATGGTTGGGCCTTAAGGCATGGGCATGCAAGGAGTTTGGGCCTAATTTGGAAAATTGGGCCATTGGTTAATTAGTGGGCCTTTGGGCCTTTCAAATTGTAGTTTGGGTCATGGGCTTGGTCAAGGATAGGTTGGGGGTAAAATGGTCCTTTTACCCCAAGTGTGGAGTCGTAGTTATGGATTGGAGCCCAATTGTTAATTGGGTATATTATTGATATTGCTAGTTCAGGAAGCCGTCAGGGCAGGAGCTAGGAATTCTTTTAGTGAGCTTCTGCAGTGTGAGATGAGTCTCCTCACTATATCCAAGGGTCGAAGGCACCATTGCAGGCCCATTATGTGTTATGTGGTATGATAGTTGTTCTGTGATATGTGGTATGCTATTTTTCTCTGTGATACTTGCATGGATGACCCTGAGGTAGCCCAAGGCAGTTGGATATCAGACCATGGGGGTGCCCATGGTGTTCCGGGCGAAGACCATGGGGGGGCCCAAGGTATTCCAGATAAAGACCATGTGGGGGAGCCCATGGCAACTATATGTATGTTGCATGATATTCTGTGGTTGTATGTTTATGGTATTTTGAGGAACTCGCTTAGCTTTGTGCTTATGGTTTTTAGTTTATGTTACATGTACTCCAGTTTTCAAATGATGTCATGATTTTGGGGGCGTTAGAAATTGGTACCAGAGCCTTGGTTTGAGGGATTCGGACATACTCTCGAGTGCGTCTGAACTCAACCTAAGGATTTGGTAAAGTTTTCAAAAGAAAAGTATTTTTAAGAAGAGATTTTTCTAAAATAAGAGATGGGTGTGGTGCATGCAATTAATCGAGCTCAAGTAAGTTTTCCCGAAATACTCATACATGTTATATGTTATGATTTTATTTATGAATAGGTGAATCACATGCTAGTTAGGGCTAAGGATCTGCTCAGTTGTTGCATGATAGAATGTTAGGAGAGAGGCATTTGTATGTGTATTGTATGAGCTGGTAGACTAGCATGCTAGGGTTGATTAGTCAGTAATGGATTAGATTGATATGTGGGATGCTTAGTAGTCTTGAGAGTATTGAATGCTATGTTGTAATGGGAATATCTATTGGTATCAGTAACTGCTAAGTGTATGCGTTAAAAATTGTATACGGGTAGGATCTTATAGCCCTAGAATAATTGATTTGGCCTTATTTCATGTTCCTTGTCTGGTTGTGGTTCTGGGGTAGAGTTTATTATTCGTGTAACATCCCTAGATTTTGTAGTTAGAGAAGAAGGTCTTGCATCAAGAAGTTGGAGAAGGAAGACAAGCTTGTAGATCCGAGGTTTCTTTGTGCTCTAGAAGCTCCAAGAGTTTGGGATTTTCGGTGAGACAGCGATCAGAGACTTTTAGTCCAGTTCAACACTACTTGTGAGGTGAGTTGTCCTCACTCTATCAATAGTGTCTAAGGCACCAATGCCGACCCTTTTCGGATTTGTATCCGGGTTATTTCATGATATGCTTATTGATTTACATCCTGGTAGTTAGGATGGTGATGTGCTTAGTGACCTGGTTAGGTCGATATCCTGGTATATAGGATGATGCTATGTTAGTGACTGGTTAGGTCTGTATCTTGGTTATAGGATGTTGCTATGATTAGTGATTTGTTAGATCGGTTTGACTGTTATATATGCTAGCATATGATATTTATATGCACATGATTGTTTGATTGGGGGCTAGGTTGAGGCGGTCTTGCTTTGTGCTGAATGTCAACATACCTAGGGCGGTCCGGATAGACTGAAGGCCATGCGAGGCGGTCCACTCAAGCCGAAGGCTCAGCGAGCAGTCCGGATAGGTTGTAGGCCCTGCGAGGCGGTCTAGACATGCTGAAGGCTCAGAGAGCGGTCCAGATAGGTTGAAGGTGTTGGATTACTGTCTAAGTCCATAACTATAATTGGTATGTACTTGACCCGACATAGCATGGTCCATTTGGGTTGCATGGCATCAGAACATTTGGATAGACCGTTTGTGAGAAGAGGACATTTGTGACATATTAATATATTATAAGTTCTAATATATTAATATGAAATCATGTTATTTAATTAGTATTGATCAAGAATTAATTTTGACTTAATTTAGTGATCAAAAGAGACTAATTAAATATATGGGGATTGATTGTGAAAATTGTTAATTCTTATATATGTGGGCTTATGATCCAAGGTTCCTTATCTTGGGTTTAACCCATGTGGTGACCCATGGATACTCCATGGAGGTTAAAACCCATGGAGCATAAGGAATGGGTAAAGTCATGAGTTATATGGTGTAACCCTAATAGCCACACTATATAAAGACCCCTTTAGCTCAAGAAATTGGCACTAGTGATACTTATATGAGGGCTAGCCAAATTTGAGCATGAAGTGTCTTCTTTTCATGGTTATTCCAAGTGTTGATGATGTTGTGTGAACCATTTGAGGTGTCACACTTGGGGCACTAGGCTCTCGAGCTTCATGGAGTTAAGCTACATCAACAAGGTATGTATTTCTATCTAGTTTATTATTCAAGTATCAAAAGATTGTATGCTAGTTAGGGTAATACCTTGGAATATTCATATTTGCATGTATAATAGAGAAAAAATAGATCCAAGTTATTTAGGGTTGCATGTACACTTAGGAGTGTTGGAATGCTCAAAACCCAGCAGAAGGCCTGCGAGGCGGTCCAGGCAAGCTGAAGGCTCATTATGCATGTTGTTTGTGATGGGTTTTGGCCATAATAACATCCTATGTCCTCATGCAAACCCTAATGCTTGGATCTAGGTTTCTCTATTGTACATGCATTCATCCAAGACTTTAAACCCTAGATCTAGCATGTGATAATCAATATTAACATAAGAATAAGGTTTAGATCTTACCTTGAATGTTATGTAGCAATAACAATCTCAAATCCTCCTTGCAATTGGCTTCTGAAAGCTTAGAGTCACAAGTGTCACTCCTTTAATGGCTCACAAATACCAAGAGCAAGAGGATGAAGAAGGAGAAGAGTAGAGGCACCCAAAATTGTCTAGAAACCCTAAAGAATCAGTTCCCCACGTTTTTGGTGCCCTAAGGGTCCTTAAATAATGAGGCTATTAGGGTTATCTAACAAGGAAACCCTAATTTGACTGCTTAGGCCCTAAGCAGCCAATGGACTCCCTCCTTAGAAGCCTTGGACGATCTCTAATGGGTTTCCCCATAGAATTCGTCCACTCCTCTAATATGGAGTCCATTAGCCCAACATTCAACTATCACACAACTTATAGTTATAGTCCCTTAAGTTTAATTAATCTCTTTTAGCCACAAAATTAATTCTCATTAATTCTTAACTAATATTAATTAAACAATATGATTTCTCCTTTAATATATTATTCTCATAATATATTAATAAATCATTATTAATCCTCTCTCTCCATAATTCATCCTATCAAGTTGCTTTGGTGAAGGCAACCCAAAAGGACCATGCACCATCGGGTCAAGTACATACCAAAATAGTTACGGACGTAGACACTAATCCAACAGTCTCCCACTTGGATAAGTCTAATAACTATTATGCGTATGACTTCAGGTCCTGATCCGCAATCGTAGCTTTCAAAAGCCGTTGTCAACTCTGATCTTATCAGAAGCATGTCCTTTAGATAAGGGATCATATATTCCTCCATTCTAGATATCGTATAGACGTGAGACATGGATTTAAACCATTCTCTCAGTCTATGTGATGTTTCCTGATTTCTAATTTATGATGACTGACAACAGACTACAATTGAACACATCAACTTAGTCCCGGCTTGGCCAAGCACTTTAGTTGTCATCACTAAATCATCGAGGGGTCCACAGATATCGCTTTTATCCCACTTTGGGTAAAAGGAACAAATAAACTACGACTCAATGCTCGCTTGTACTCACTCACCGAATCACACACGACAATACGCTTTATATCACCAAGTTACTGGTGTGTTTACATATTATCAATGTGTAACCGACTCGCAAGATACAAATCACACATCTCGGTTTCAAGAATATAAGATATTATCGTCTCACCAATCACTCGTGATAAAATCCATGAAGCGATCCAAGTGAGCGTGGGTTTAATCCAATGCTCAAATCATATTCATAAGCACTCATGAATGTTGCAGCAAACATTTTCTATGTCTAATACACTTTAGGCAATCTACAAACCAATTCATGACAATCTTCTTTCATAACTACTCCCAAAGTATGAGCGACTGTGGAACGTTCGAATAATCTTATTATTCAGGAAGTCAAAACATGCAAAGTGAAACACAAGAATAATCGAACCCAATATGGCCCAAAACTTTTGAGTATATATAAAACTCCTTTTATTTAATCACCATATTGATTACACATTATTCATTGTATAATGTTTCAGGTAATCAACTTATTACTTGAATTATAACAGCAATTGTCCCATGCTTTTAGCATGCACACTATGTTTACTTATTGTCCTTACTTTGTGACATAGTATAATTGAATAACATTTTCAATCACACTCATTTCACAATTCCTAATCCATTAGTGTAAGAATACAAAATTCTCGCCACTACTTGAATATGTTAGATTCTAACATTTTATGCAACAGTCCTTTCATAATGTCACGGCACAAAAATTCACCAAGACTCAGCCAATGAAATTACAAAATACTCTATTTGAGATTGTTACAAGACAATTCCATAGTCATTAAATCTCATATTCAAAGTACATTCCTTTGAACATCCTTCTTGCATAAAAGTTTCTAATCTAGACATTTATTCTTGATATCCAACTCTCAATATGGAAACATTTCCATATTTTCCATACGAAAACTCATTATTAATAGAATCATATCTAATCATAATAATTTCATTATGGTCCATTCGTTACTATACTTCCAACTGCCCACAAGCGACCAATATTTAGCGAACCTTAGATTGTCGTTGACAGTTGTTTAATTATTTTAGTCAAACCGGTTCTAGTCCCTTTTCCCTCTTAATGCCCTAGGCATTTGGAAAATTTTAGAACGGTCGAATATTATAGCATATGCAATCGATCCTATACCCAAAGAGTATGGGACACCATTCATAACGAAAAACGTGATACTTTACCAGTTCCTTGTTATAATATCGTCATAATATTTCTATTTGTCGTGTTCTCAAAATTCGAACTATGAAGAGGGATGTCATAATCATAATCGTATTTTGAGAATGCAAATAATAAATATACCCTTGACTAAATACAATTAAAATTTCTCGATCTAAGCTTTTAGATTGGAAACGAAGTACAACATTCTCTCTCTTAATTATAGCAAAAACAACTTTTCTACCCCTACAACTTTGCAAAGTCAAACTTTTGTTTTTCTATAATTAATATTGCCAACTTGCAATACTTAAATAATAATCATGCTCCCACTAACATGATGATTATATCCAATCCAGCATAACATTTATGCTCCCACTAGCTTTGACACGTATTTAGAAACCAACTAAACTTCTAGAAAACAATACTTATTAACTTCCAAAGTTCATTGTTTTTAATCCGATATGCTTCGATAATCCTTTATCTAAGCTTCTTAAAATCACACACCTTTCCTTATACAGCTCACATGTGTGTCTAAACTAATTCAGAACTTATTTTACTAAGTCCCAAATGTTCAGACAAATTGCCAAATCTCATAATTCGAACTATGAAGAGGAATGTCGTAATCATAATCGAGTTTGAGAATGCAATTTACATAATCGCTATCTCCTTAAAATCTTTCTTAGTGAAAGCGTTTCCTCACAATCATTTTCATGAAGGAGAGAAACCTTATGACACTTAGATTTTATGGTGTATGTGTTCCTATCCATGTAAATTTTCCATAAGCATAATCGAAAGATAATGTTTGTGACAAATTCAAAATCTTATGGATAGAACTTGTTCATTCTCAATTTCTTGCCATCAAGGGTCCCACCATTGCTTCCAAGTTATCTAGCAGCTCACCTATGCCAATCAATGTACTTTCATCGAACAAGGTAATTGCCTTATGCAGTCTATTGAGAACTCGTAGAACTTGTATGCATAACCACTTAACAGGATTGGCACAGAAATAGAATTTTGTCAACACGATAGGTTACAAACCTCAAGTCATTTGCTAGTGTTTAATAGGTTTACTCTTGATTAGTTCTTAAATATTTTCAAGATCTTCAGACTCCCACTGACCTCTTGACATATTAGATTCTCTTATCAAGAAACATTTATTGATAAACAAATTTCCAAGAGTTAGGGTGTGTCTATATCATGACAATCATTACAAACATTTGGTCTTAGTTGGTCCTCGTTTTCTCCAAGGCATCACAACTTACCAATTTCAAACATGCAAGAGTAAGAAAAACAATTTTCTACTTCACATTTGATGAGTGTGTGTCACTCAATTCACAATCTTGGAGTACGATTCTAATACTTAATTTTGGAACGAAGTATGACTCATCCTTTTGATTTAACCATTTCAACAATTTCTGATTCCTCCTCTTAGCCATACTAGTGCACTAAGATGTCCTTAGAGGATCAATTGTGATATGGTTCTTAATCATTAAGACGGTCATAAAACTGATATAAAAGTACTCTCCCTTCTTCTTAGATTTGAGAAACTTTTTATCTTTCTGCCTTCATTGATTCTTCTTATTCGTTCTGTCATTCATTAAAACTTTTCAATGATTCAGAATTACACTTAATCTTGTAAGTATAACCACATTTACCAGACTTTTGGTAAATTATGACGAATAGTCTCACTGTTATTTGTGATGGACTTGACTAGTGCACAACATTGTGTTCTAGTCCTTTAGTCCTTCACTTGACTCGCATACTTGTGTGATCAAGGAATTAGTCTTAATTTCCTAAGTACCAAGATTTCCATACATCACATGATTCAAATCATATAATTCCAAGCTTTTGTCCAATTGAAACTTGGGCGATGGGAATCTTTCCTTACTTAGAGAATTTTGACACTTCCATAAATAACATAACTAAGAATCACATCCATTTATAGAAAGACACAAACATCAATTTATTCACAACAATTTTCATTGCAATGATATATATATAAATAAGACAAATAAAAAATATATTTTATTCATAAAAGCAGTGGAAAAAATGTCCTTACGATGCAAAATAAACTGAAAAACTATGTAATCAAATATTCCTAACAACTCTATCATAACTTTCTAAGCTCAAAATATGATCTTCAAATCCATGCGATCGTGATCCGTTTCTTTGTGATCAGATTCATCTTGCTCTTCCATCAAGCTTCCTTTCTTTTCAAAACATTCAAATGTAATCTTATCACATTATGTATAAAGAATCAATGAATAGGAACTTAATGGAGTTAGATAGTGGATTTTACCTGAAGTAGAGCCATACTTCTTGACTCTCCTATCTCTTAGATTCTTCAGGTTCTCTAGGCAGCTTCGTATCCAATGCCCCTTCTCTTGGCAGCAGAAACAGGTGGCTTCTCCTGGAGCGACCACGGAAGCATGGTTGGTTGAGTTACCAGAAAAATATGCTCCATTACTTTAACAAATCATTTTTGATTCAGCAGCAATAAACATGTAAGTTAGGTCAATGAGGGTCGCGTCAAGATCCATCATATAATACTCTCTTATGAACTTATCATATGATTTAGGGAGTGAAAGAAGAATCCAGTCTACAGCCAACTTCTTTGGAAAAGATGCACCCAACATTGTCAACCTATCAATGTGGGATTTCATCCCTAGGACGTGAGCACACACGAATTTTCCATCTTCATGTTTCATTGCCAACAGGGCTTAAGTGATTTTGAACTATTAGATCAAATCTATTAGATCAAAATAAAAATAAGGCAATTAAACAATTAATTGGTGATAATCTAATTATGACTTATTTCAATTTCATGCAAGATAATGATCAAATAATCCAAAAAATTAACATTTATCATATAAGGAAGTAAACATTTGATTGATTTGAAATTATCTTTTATTTTGGTAAGGATAATCATCCAATATCAATAAAATTCGTAAGTTATCAATTAAAAACGATTTGGCAATTATCCCACAACAAAATAGGCATGAAGTCCCGAGAATCCCTCTTTCTGGCAGCATGACTCGCTGAGTTCCCATAGGGACTCGTCGAGTTCATCCTACTCGACGAGTTCACTTTGGGACTCGACGAGTTTGTCAGTCAGAGGAGCAAAAAAACGATTTTCTAAGCATGAATGAAACACAAAGTATCAATACAATAGAAACCAATCAAGGCTCTGATACCACTGATGGGTTTTGGCCATAAGAACATCCTATGTGCTCATGCAAACCCTAATGCTTGGATCTAGGTTTCTCTATTGTACATGCATTCATCCAAGACTTTAAACCCTAGATCTAGCATGTGATAATCAATATTAACATAAGAATAAGGTTCAGATCTTACCTTGATTGTTGTTATGTAGCAATAACAATCTCAAATCCTCCTTGTAATTGGCTTCTGAAAGCTTAGAGTCACAAGTGTCACTCCTCTAATGGCTCACAAACACCAAGAGCAAGAGGATGAAGAAGGAGAACATGAGAGGCACCCAAAACCATCTAGAAACCCTAAGGAATCAGTTCCCCACGTTTTTGGTTCCCTAAGGGTCCTTAAATAGTGAGGCTATTAGGGTTATCTAACAAGGAAACCCTAATTTGACTGCTTAGGCCCTAAGCAGCCCATGGACTCCCTCCTTATAAGCCTTGGACGATCTCTAATGGGTTTCCCTATAGAATTCGTCCACTCCTCTAATATGGAGTCCATTAGCCCAACATTCAACTATCACCCAATTGATAGTTCTATTCCCGTAAGTTTAATTAATCTCTTTTAGCCACAAAATTAATTCTCATTAATTCTTGACTAATATTAATTAAACAATATGATTTCTCCTTTAATATATTATTTTCATAATATATTAATAAATCATAATTAACCCTCTATCTCTCTCCATAATTCATCTTATCAAGTTGCTTTGGTGAAGTCAACCCAAAAGGACCATGCACCATCGGGTCAAGTACATACCAAAATAGTTATGGACTTAGACACTAATCTAACAGTTTGTTTATATGATATGATTATGATTGTATGGCGTTGGTATTTTGGGGAAACTCACTAATCTTCGGGCTTACAATTGTTGATTATGTTTCAGGTACTTCTGATGATCGCGGCAAGGCGAAGGCGTGATCGTGCACCTCCTTATCCTCTCATGATTTGATTATGGGGATCCTCTGATGTTTAACCTACTTTGAAAACAAGTTGTAATAACTTAATGGTTTTAAATGTTTTAAAAAGTTTTAAATTGGCTTGAATTTTATGGATGTTACAATTCAACAGTCTATTTGATCATGTTTTGTGTATAATTTGCATGCATAAGGCAACCGATAGTAAGGGTGGAATTTCTTGCATCAATGGTAGTGTGTAGGGTAAATGGGATATGATAGTTTTATAGATTGGAGTGTTACTGCACGAGTGTGGCTTGCTATGTGCTTTGTAGAACTCTTGGATGATGGGAGTCAGATACTAAGTGAATATGTCGGTATTCATGAGGTGGATGACTGGCATTATGCAGAGTTCTTCAACAGCTGATGGCAGGGTGAAGTCGGGAACCTATGGGGAAGCCTAGGAAGTGCTTCGACGGTTGTTGTATTGATGTTTAGTGAATAGTAGTGCATCAGTGGAGTGGGTGACTTAGAGGTTTAGGATGATCATCGAGGAAAGTATGGGTAGGTGTGGAAGGTAGTATTGGGTTCGTACTACTGAAAGCATAGGATCCATACTCAAATCGGGGAAAGTCTTGGAGAACCTAAGAAGCTTGGGGAAGAGGATTCTTGAGTATGTTATGATATTCTGTAGGATTGCATTTCGGTTTGCGATGGGCTTCCAGGAAGAAGGTTTAAGTTCTGATTCCGGCTCAGGTAAGGGTACTGAGCCGACTAGTGAGCAGACACATGAATTTATTTCGTCAGGAGATTGGCTGGGGTGTTTTGGAGAAGACTCCTATAATCTTTAGTTCGGTCAAAGAGGGGGTTTTTGGAGATCTTGGATGAGCGCTTGGGAGCGTTCCGTGATGAAGTTATGGCGATCATTAAAGCTCGCATCCTTTCTTTCCAAGAGTTTTGTGCTCATGGAGCTCCTGCATTCGATGGAGTTTGTCGCTTCAGGAGTATGGGTTGCCACAAGCGTAGCAGGTTTGACCGTGTCAGCAAGTGATATTTCGGGTATGTATCTTTTGTTTTCCTTCGGTTTCTATCAATATTTATGTTGCTTAGATTGTTTATGGGTTGGGTAAGCGATATATCTGGTCTAATCTGTGATGTTGAGGGTTATATCTTCGAGAATTGTTGTATGTCTTTTGCATGTCGGGAGTCATTAGTGGGATGATTGAAGGGTCATTGCTTGTATAGCATAATCCAACTGTTCAGTCGTATTTTGGGTGGAAATCAAGATTGATTGAAGGGTCATTGCTTGTAACATCCCGAGATTTGGCAGGTATTTCAAAATCCTCTCTTCTATTATTAATTTGTCATTTGTAGTCCCTGGGGTTGGAAGAGTCGATCCATGTGAAGCCTAAGGGATAAAGTTGCAACTTTGGGATCATGAAGAGTATGCTAAGCTTACATAAGGTACTCTGAGCGTAATAGGCGCGCCCTAGTATGCTGGGCATACACTTGTGTACGCTAAGCGTACTCACGTCAGATGGGAACCCTAATATTTAGGGTTTGGGTGCTATATAAACATCCTTATGAGTTCAAAACCCTCCATCATTTCAACCTCCATAACTTTGAGCCATTTTCCCCAAACCCTAACCCCTTTCATGAGATTGTGAGCTAAAACTGTGTGTTTTGAGTAGTTGGAGAAGAAAGTGTTGCATCAAGAAGTTGTAGAAGGAAGACAAGCTTGTAGATCTGAGGTTTCTTTGTGCTCTAGAAGCTCAAGTAGGTAAAAAGATCCAACCTTTAAGCTTGTTTGATGTAGATCTCACCATGCTAGCTTTATGAAACCATTTCTTGTCCTAAAAGTCCCAAGTTGGTGCATGTTATGTTTTGAACGAGATAAGTTTTCCTTTTAGACCCTAGAAAGGGTCCTAAGTGATAAAAAATGATGTCCCAATGGCTAAAAGTGCCCCATGCATGTAGTAGAAAGGTCTTAATGGATTAAGACCATGTATTAAGAACTTTCTGGACGTCCAAAGTCTTAAAGTTCAAGACTTTATGGTTCTAAGGCACATTTGGTCGATGGATCTGGAGTTTAGGCTTAAGTTCTTAAGCCATTAAGCACTTATTAGGGTTTTGGTGAAACCTTGTGTACGCCCCGCATAATTTCTATACGCCTAGCGTACTGAGTCAACGACCCCGATGGTGGTCAACGCAAAATGGAAGTACGCCCAGCGTACCAGAGGAGTACACCCCGCGTACGCCCTCTGTTGAGCTTTTGACGACTTGGGATTCGATATTGGACACCTTTTTGGGCCAGTTTGACATGGGTCTTGCTAGGCTTTCTGAATAAATGTGTTTTGGGCCATTAGTGGTAATAGATCTTAAAATGAGGCCCGATTTGGGAGTTGGGGCCCAATTAGGAAAATGGGGCCAATAATGGGCCTTATGTATATGGACTTTTGGATAGTGAATTTGATATTGGGCCTTGGCCCAAATTAGCGAAAAGGCAAAATGGAATATGTGGACCCTTAGTTAAGATTGATATCTCATGTGTTGACTTAGCATTCGTTGTTTTGGATAGTTCAGGATTTTCGGTGAGACAGCGGTCGGAGATTTTTAGTCCAGTTCAACATTACTTGTGAGATGAGTTCTTCTCACTATATCAATAGGGTCTAAGGCACCAATTTCAGCCCTTTTCGGATTTGTATCCGGGTTTATTGCATGATGATATGCTTAGTGACCTTTTAGGTCGGTATCCTGGTATATAGAACGATGTTATGTTAGTGACCAGTTAGGTCGGTATCCTGGTTATAGGATGATACTGTGTTAGTGATATGTTAGATCTATATGACTATTTGTACATGCTAGTTAGCATATGATATTTATGTGCACATGATTGTTTGATTGGGGTTTGGGTTGACGCAGTCATGCTTTGTTCTTGCACCAACATACCCAGGGCGGACGGGATAGACTGTAGACCCGGTTAGGGCATACTAGTCAGGCTGAAGGCCCAGCGAGCGGTCTGGATAGGCTGAAGGCCCTACGAGGCGGTCCAGACATGCCGATGGTTCGGAGAGCAGTCCAGATAGATTGATGGCCCTGCGAGGTGGTCCAGTCAGGCTGATGGCTCGTTATGCATGTTGTTTATTTGCTATGATATGATTATGACTGTATGGCATTGGTATTTTGGGGGAACTCACTAAGCTTCGGGCTTAGAGTTGTTGATTTTGTTTCAGGTACTTCTGATGATCGCGGGAAGGCGAAGACGTGATCGTGCACCTCCTTATATTTTTATGATTTGATTCTAGGATACTTTGACACGAAAACATTTTAAAAAAAATTGTAATAATTATTGGTTTTGAATGATTTAAAAAGTTTTAAATTGTCAGGATTTTTATGGGTGTTACAAGTTGGTATCAGAGCCTTGGTTTGAGTAAATTGGAGGAAACACTTGTGTGTATGCAGTCTCAAACTAAGGACAAGATTTTTGAAATGATTTTTTCAAATGGTTTTCAAAATACTAAAGGAGGATGCAAGTGTACGATCAGCCGAAGTCAGTAAGTAGACCCCAAAATAACTTATGGATTATTTGATTTTGTGATATATTAAAACAACATGCTACTGCTAGGCTAGGGATCTTTTGGAATTGCCTAATTATATGATGACTGGTAGCCTAGGGTTTTTCCTTATATGAAATTGACATCATTACTACAGTTGCTTAGTGTATGCATCACGGTTGTACATAATTAAGATCTTATAGCCTGAGAATGTTTGGTTTGGCCTTATTTCTTGTTCTTGTTTGATGAAGGGATTAGGGTAGGATCAGGTATTCGAAAGTCTATAGGGTCCAACGTTATGTATGGCTAGCATACACGAGTGCTGCAAGGTTGGTGGAAGTTTCATGGGTGGGTTGTGCGGGGTCAGCAGGTCAGTTATGAGATATTTAGCTTTCCTCTAGGAGTGAGGATTAATCGAGCGCCATGCTTACGTATATTGTTAGGGCATGGTGATGATACTTGAGACAAATATGGGTAGGTGTGGAAGGTAGTATGGGCCCATACTATTGAAAGCACATGACCCATACACGTAGCAAGGAAGTCACAACTCCTAAGGATTTGTTCGGAGTTGGTTCCCGGATTATTATATGGAATGTATGATATCTTCTTGGTATATTTTCAGCATGGTGGTTGCTAGGAGATTTGTGACTAGATCCGGATCAGGATCAGGAGATGGCGGTCAAGAGGGACCAGTAGTGCCTAAGGTCATTGGTCAGATGAGGTCGGATAAGCTGGATGCCAGGATTCGAGAGATCCTGCATGATGAGGTTGCTACTCTGTTCCGGACACAGTTGTCGGAGATATTTGGGTCTATTAAGACCGCCATGGTTGAGTACTTTGATAATCACTATGCAGCCATTGCTGAGACCGTTGCCGCAGCAGCTTCAACAGTTGTAACGACGGCAGGGGGAGGAGCCAGTCGGGCTTTTCAGTACAAGGACTTCAATAACATTAAGCCCCCGACTTTTGAGGGGATTCAGGACCCGATTATATCCATGAAGTGGCTATCCGATTTGGAGGGAAGTTTCTTCACATGTTCATGACTTGTTGACCAGAAGGTCAGATGTGCCTTGAACTTGCTGAGGTCTAGGGCAAAGGACTGGTGGAGGTTGATGACAAGGTCCTACACTAATGATCAGAGATCTGCAGTTACTTGGGAGCAGTTCAGGATATGTTTCACGCTCGCTACATTCTATGGGTTGAGCGTGAGCGACTGGCATACGAGTTTCTAGATTTGAGGCAAGGTGTGGAGACGATGACGGACATCACCCGTATGTTAACTAAGATGGCGATGTTTTGCCCGGAGTTTGCTTCTAAGCAGGCTCAGATGACATGTTATCTGAGCATGCTTAACACTGACATTCGTCAGTTTGTAGCCACCCAGCGTTGTGATACATTGTTGGAGTTACAGGAGACCGCTAGGCAGCATGAGCTTGAGATCGAGTTATAGTTACGGGAGTAGAGGCAGGCCCCGACGTAGTCGCGGCAGGTGCCAAAGCAGTCTACGACCGTTGATTCTAGGTCGGGAGGCCAGCAGGGCCGCACTTGTGGCAAGTGCGGGAAGGGTCACCCGGGGTTTATAGATCCGATACTGCGCGTTGCAAATGCGGAAAGGAGGGGAACTTTATGAGGGATTGCTGACATCCAGCCCCGATACAGGATATGAGGATCTGTTACCACTACCATCAGGTTGGTCACGTGAAGACCAATTGTCCACAGCTCGTTGCCGGACCGGCACAGGCTCTAGCACCGGCTACATTGAGGATTACTGACGGGAGTCGGGGTAGAGCAGGGCCCCCGAGGGCTCAGGGACACGCCTTCCAGCTTACAGTAGAGGAGGCCAAGGCAAAACCAGATGTGGTTGCTGGTACATTCTTAGTGAACTCCTTACCTGCTTTGGTATTATTTGACTCGGGGGCGAGTCGGTCGTTTGTCTCTCAGTCATTCGGTAGGGAGTTCGGTTTGCCAGTAGGAGAGTTAGAGTTTCCATTGCGAGTCTGTATCGCCAACGAACTCGGGATTTCCGCTTCTTCAGTCTATGGGGGTTGCATGTTAGAGATCTTCGGGGTATCTTTCCCGACAGACTTGATTCGATTCCTATGGGGGATGTATGTGTGATTGTAGGTATGGACTGGCTTAGTCGCTTCAGTGCTATGATCGACTGCGAGGGTTAGCGGGTGGTAGTTCAAACCCCACGTGGGGAAGAACTGGTTATCTTCGGCGAGGGCATCAGGTTGGGTTCAGGGTTCTGCTCAGCCGCCAAGGCTTGACAGTATATTCAGCACGGGTGTGCGGGTTATTTAGCGTATGTGGTGGATACGCGAGTCAAGGATCAATTTTTAGTTTCAGATGTTCCGGTTGTCAGAGAGTCCGTTGATGTGTTTCCGTAGGAGTTACTTGGAGTGCCTCCGGAGAGGAAGGTTGAGTTTAGGATCGACCTAGTGCTAGGTGCGGCCCTTATCGCCAAGGCGCCGTACCGATTGGCACCACCAGAGATGCATGAGTTGTCATCACAGCTGCAGGAACTGTTGGGCAAGCAGTTCATTTGTCCAAGCAGTTCTCCGTGGGGAGCGTCGATTCTCTTCGTTAGGAAGAAGGATGGCTCATGTCGGATGTGAATCGACTACCGGGAGTTGAACAAGTTGACGATGAAGAAACATTATCCACTCCCGAAGATAGATGATATTTTCGATCAGTTGCAGGGGGCATCTGTTGGATTAATGTCTAAGTCCATAACTATAGATGGTAAGACTTGACCCGACCCGGCATGGTCCATTTGGGTTGCATGGCATCATGCACTTGGATAGACTAAAATGAGAGAAATAAGACACTTATGTTTATTAATATATTATAAGTTCTAATATATTAATAATAAGAATAATAAGATTATATAATTAGTATTGATCAAGAATTAATCTAGGATTAATTAAGTGATCAAAAGAAGACTAATTAAATATATGGGTTGATTGTGTAAATCATCCATACTTATATAGTGGGCTATTGCTCCATGGATTATCTAGTTGGGCTAAAACCCATATGATACTTCATGGATGCTCCATGGAGGTTACATAACCCATGGGTCATGGAAATGAAAGGTCATGACAATTAGGGTTTACATGGTGTAACCCTAATTGTAACACACTATATAAGCATCATATTATTCACCAAAATCGGCCACTAGCGGGTAATAGAAGGGCTAGCCGATTTCATGAAGTGTAGATTTCTCTCAAGTTATTCCAAGTGTATTTGGTGTTGTGTGAACCATTTGAGGTGTCACACTTGGGGCACTAGGCACTCAAGCTTCATAAAGATATTCTAAATCAAAGAGGTATGTATTTTATCTTGTTATATTCTTTGTTTTGTATGCTAGATTAGGATAATACCTTGGATGTTCATATTTGCATGTATAATAGAGAAAACATAGATCCAAGGTATTTAGGGTTACATGTACACTTAGGAGTGTTAGAATGCTCAAAACCCAACAGTGGTATCAGAGCCTAGACTTGTTTTCTTGTTATACCTGCAAAAGTAGCTGAAAAATCGAGTTTTGATGATGTCTGCCCAGCAGACTCGCCGAGTCCAAGGCAAAAAGCATCCAACTCGCTGAGTTGGTTCGTGCACTCGACGAGTTGGAGCCCCAGACAGCATATATTCGACTTTTTTTGGCTGGAATTGGACTAGGAACATTACCCTAAGATGTTTTTGAACTTATAAACTTCTTTTTGATGTGGTAATGTTCATGCTAATCCAATTTCAAAGATAATTGTCAATAGATTCACGTTTTGTATTAGTTTAAGGTTTAAACTAATTACATGAATAAGTTTGATTTGAATCATCTTGTTCTTATGAGTTTCTTAAAGTAATAGAAAAGTTGAGTGAAATAGTTGTTTTCAATCCAAATTAATCTAAGAGTTGATTCTAAAATGTGTTTTTGTAACTTGTCCTCAAGTTATATGAAAAGTCACATTTAAGTTTCATAAAACTCATAAAAGTTGGCAAAGGTTACAAAATGAAGAGTCTTGTCTCATTGAATGGTTCTATGACTCCATAACTTGTCCTCAAGTTATGGAAGTTCAAGAGTCACTTCATTAAGTAATATAATGTGTAACCTTAATTAATTCCATAAGTTATAAAATAAAGAAAAGTTAATTCTTTTATTAGTTTAAAGTCTTCCATAACTTGTCCTCAAGTTATGGAACTTGAAGAGTTTTTGGATTAAAACTACTTTAAACACATAAGTTATGGAATTAATTAGTTTTGAATAGTTTCAAAACTTGCCCTCAAGTTTTGGAATTTGTAAAGTTTTCTCTTAAGAATACTTTAATTCCAAGTTAGCCCTTAGAATTTTAAAAGTTAAAATTCAACCCTTATACTTTATAATATTATAAGTTAATAATATTTATATATATATATATATATATATATATATATATATATATATATATGTATGTATAAGAGCAAGTCAGTCTTACCGTTAGTAGGCCTCATTCACGAAGCTGGTCTATAAGGGGGTATAATGTTACTGCCTATAAAATGGCATTTTAATGGGTTTCCACTCTCACCCACCGCTTCCTTGATCGGTGGAGGGTCGTTAGCCGAACGGGTAGGACAAGGACTAGAATTCTCCCTTCATTAAAAGTATTAATGATAGATACTAAGTAACTAAACTCTTAATAATACCCAATCTCAGTTACTTAGGAAAATGTGAATAAGATGCTAATCCATGAAATTACACTTTGTACTTTGTTTAAGTCGGTTAGTGGGGCGTGTGTGGTTAACCGGCACACTAACTCGTATTTAACAAGGTAGGCAAAGGGTAACTTAATGTTTATCATAGTATAGATGGAGCGTGTGTGGTTAACCGGCACATCGATTGAGGGGTAAACACTTAAAGGTACCAAGTAATTTGCATGGTCTATGTGTGATCATATCTTGGAGATGTAGTCACATATTGACAAGCCGGGAGAGTTGGGTGTCAAAGTCTTGAGAAAGTTGGTGGCTCAACTACTTTCTAAGTCTCATAGTGAGTTCCTTTGGGACTCCTATGAAACAGACTAAGACAATACCCTTAATGATCTTATCCATTTGCTAAGATCAACTTCCTAAAACTTTATGGACATTAACAATGATGACATTGGATATCCAGTAAGGCTCTCTTTTCCCAATGGAAAGGGATCGGCCATAGTCAATTCAGTTGACCAAATGGTAAAGAGAAATGCTAAGTCTGTGATAGTCCCATGTACCATTACCAAAGGGTCCATATGTTTATATTGCCAAAGGAATGGGCATTGGTTGCGAAGCTGCCAATTTACCTAAGGGTGTTAAAGTCAATAAGTTTGACTCTACTTCAGGTAAAGTCCACTATCTAACTCTGCTAAGTTTCTATTCTGAGATTCTTGATATATGATGTGACTGGGTCACATGTTGATGTTTTAAGAATCAAAGAAAAGTAAAGAAACTTAAAGAAAGAATATGTTGAATCTGATCGCGTAGATGGATTTCTATCGCATAGTTTGAAGATCGGATTCTTGAGCTACTTCTTAGGAGTTATGATTTTTTGCTTAGGAATAGATAACAACAAGTTTTCATATGGATTGTAAGGATAGTTTTTCCGCAAAGTTTTTAAAATAAAAGGAAAATTTCTGATTTTATTTATTTTAAAATATCATTACAATGGCATCTATGAAATTTTTTGTTGCTTATAAGATTCCATTAATAGCAAGAGTGGAAATATGAAATTCATTCTTTCATTTGTGGTAATGTCTAAATTTACCAAATAAGGAAAGATTCTCATCACCCAAGTTTCAATTGGACCGGAACTTGGAATCATGCAAGTTGTATAGCATGATGAATGAGAACTTTCAAGCATTGGAAAAATTAAGACTAATTACTTGTTCACATGGATGTGTGAGTCATGTAAAGGACTAAGGGATCGAGTACACATTCTTGTGCACTGATTAAGTCCACCACAAAAGATCGATAAGACTATTCGTCATGATTTACTTAAGTTCAGTAAATATGGTTATATTTACAAGTTTAAGTATAACACTGAAACATTGGAAAAGGTTCCAATGTATGGCAGAGCGAATAAGAAGAATCAAATTAGGCAGAAGGATAAAAGTTTCTCAAATCTGAAAAGATGGGAGATGACTTTAGTATCAGGTTTTATGATCATCTTAATGATTTAGAGACCTTATCACAATACATCCTCTAAGTGCATTCTGATAGCTAAGAAGAGGAGCTATGAATTATTGAAGTGGTTAAATCAAGAAGATGATTCATACTTCATTCCAAAAACAATTCTTGGAGTTATACTCTAAGAATGTAACTTGAGTGACATGTCTTAAAGAAGGTTTAAAACACTTGTCAAATGTAAGAGTAAAACTTTTCTACTCTTGTACATTTGAAATTGGTAAGTTGTGATGTTTTGGATAAAACTAAGACCAACTAAGGCCAATTGTGTGAAGTGTTTGTCTTGATTATAATCCACACTATCTCTTGAATATCTGACAAGGAAGTCTTATATGTCAAGAGGACAGTGGGAGTCTTTAAGGTCTTGAAAGTCTCAAGAACTAATCAAGAATAAAACCTAAAGTTCTTCACTAGCACACGACTTGAGGTTTATAACCTATCGTGCTGACATATGCTGTGCCCACTCCAGTTAAAGTTGGCGTTGCATATGAGTTCTTAGAGCTCTCAATTGGTTGCACAACAACTTGGAAGCAATGGCAGGCCCTTGAGCTGCCAGGTGGCAAGAAATTAAGATTGAGTTCAGTCCATATGAGTTTGGATTTGTCATTATCCATGTCTTGTGACTATTGTTTTGACAATTCACATGGATAAGAACACATACACCATTAAATCTAAGTGTCATAAGGTTTCTCTCCTATTCATGAAAATGATGGTGAGGAAACACTTTCACTAAGTAGATTTTATCTAGATAGCAATTGTGATATTTGCATTCTCAAAGTCATTAGTGGAGCGTGTGTGGTTTACCGACACACTAACATGGACTTGTGAGAAGTGGCAAAGGTGTAAAAAATTGAGACTATGATTACAGCATCCCTTTTCATAGTTCTAAAATTGTTTAGACACACTTGTAAGCTATCTAAGAGAGGTGTATGATTTTGATAAAGACTTATCAAAACAATCTAGTAACAGAAATCTGAACTTTGGTAAGAAAGTCAGCTAATTTATGAGTACATGTCAAAGCTAGTGGGAGCATAAGTGTTATGCTAATAATCATCATGTTAGTGGGAGCATGATAATTATGATAAAGGTTGCAAGTTAGCAATGTTAATTATAGAGAACAAAAGTTTCAATTCGTGAGGCTGCAAGGGTTGAAAAAATTGTTTTGCTATAATTAAGGGAGAGAAATTATACTTCATCTCAAATCTAAAAGCTTAGATTGAGGTTTTAATCGTATTTAGTCAAGGATATATATATATATATATATATATATATATATATATATATATATATATATGAATTTCATGTTGGAATGGCTCAACATAAGGAAATTCAGTATATGGTTCCATTATTTGCGTTCTAAAATTCGATTATGATTACGGCATCCTTTTTTATAATTTGAATTATGAGAACTTGGCAAATAGAAATGGAAATATTATAGCAAAAGATTGGTTTAGTCTTTATGTGAGACATCATGAATCATGTCCCATATGCTTCGAATATAGGATCGATTACATGTGCTATATTCATCCTTTCTAAAATTTTCCAAATGTCTGGGACATTAAGAAGGGAAAAGGTCTAGAATTGGATATGACTAAAAGGATTAAACAATTGTCGAGGACAATCTAAGGTTTACCAAAGATTGGTTGCTCAAGGACAATTGGAAGTATAGTGATAATTCTGGAAGGACCATATTGACATAATTTGTAAGGAGGCAACTCTTGTTCAGAAGTGATAGTCAAAATGGAATCTGGAAATGTTTCAAAGTTAGAAATTATTTAATCTGTGTAAGATTAGGAAACTTAATGCAAGAAGGATGTTTCCAAGGAGTTGATCTCCTTTGGAATGCTCTGTAATGATTGTTGTCAAGACTTTCCAACTTTGTGCATAATTATTACAAGAGGATCAATGCATATAAGTTTAGAATCTAAGAAATTTCAGTAAATGGCATGAATCTGGAATTCTTGCATTTGCAGTAAGGATTTGGGAGTGTGAAATGAGAATCATTGGAGTTATGTTCAGTTGATCTATTTCACAAAGTAAAGATCATAGACAAACATAGTATGCATACTTGGTGTGTGGCATGACTAGTGTTTAGAAAACATAGTGTGCATGCTTGGAGCATGGGACAACTATTGTTTTAAATTCAAGAATAAAGTTGATAGTTGAAACAGTATACAATGAATAATGTGTAATCATATGGTGATAAATAAAAGGTGTTTTATTTATGTTCATAGGTTTTGATACCATATTGGATTCAATTATTCTTGTGTTTCATTTTGCATGTTTTGACTTCCAGAATAAAATAGGTTATTCTTCTGGAATGACTAAGTTATTCAAACCATCCATAGTCGGTCATATGTTGGAAGTAGATATGAATCAAGACTGTCATGGGTTGGCTTGTAGAGGTCTAAGATGTTGGACAAAGGGCTACAACACTCATGAGTGCTCATAAGTTCTGAGTATTGGATTCAACCCGCGCTCATTGGAATCACTTCATGGATTTTATCATGAGTGATCATGAGACGAAAATATCTTATATTCTTCAAAACTAGAGATATGAGTTGTTACTATGAGTTGGTTATACATTGATTGCATGAAAACACATACGGTAACTCGGTGTTATAAAACGTGCCTTTGTGTATGATTCAACAAGTAGTAGAACAAGCCATATGAGTCAAAGTTTATCTATTCCTTTTACCTTCGGGATAAAGGCGATATCTGTGGGCCCCTCGATGATTTGATGATGACAAATGGAAGTACCCAGCCATGCCAGGACTGATTTGATTTGTTCAATTAGTCAGTCGTCATAAATCGGAAATCAAGAAACAACAAATGGATAGAGAGAATGATTATAATCCATGTCTCAGTCCATATGATATCTAGAATGGAGGAATATATGATCCCTTATCTAATGGACAAGTCATTGACAAAGGTCAGAGTTCATCTACAAGGTCAGAGTTCGACAGAAGCTTTTGAGAGCTACGATTGCCAATCGGTTCCTGAAGTCACACGCAATAATAGTTTTAGACTTATCCAAGTGGGAGACTATTGGATTAATGTCTAAGTCCATAACTATAATTGGTAAGACTTGACCCAACCCGGCATGGTCCATTTGGGTTGCATGGCATCATGCACTTGGATAGACTAAAATGAGAGAAATAAGACACTTATGGTTATTAATATATTATAAGTTCGAGTATATTAATAATAAGAATAATAAGATTATTTAATTAGTATTGATCAAGAATTAATCTAGGATTAATTAAGTGATCAAAAGAAGACTAATTAAATATATGGGTTGATTGTGTAAATCATCCATACTTATATAGTGGGCTATTGCTCCATGGATTATCTAGTTGGGCTAAAACCCATCTGATACTTCATGGATGCTCCATGGAGGTTACATGTAACGCCCGCAGATCCGGGCTAGTCAAATTAGAGGCAATAAGTGTCGAAAACGACTTTTCGATAGGAGCTTATAAATAATTTGAACCAAGTTGTAGTATATGTCACTAGGTTTCCATACATATAAAGAACGCTGAAATCCGAGTTATAACGAAGAAGTTATGACCCGTCGAAGTTTCGCGACGGAACCGACTCGATACCGGGAGGCGTAAATAGTGAATTTACGATAGAGCGAGATTTAGCCTTGGCGCTCTAAACAAAATTCGTAGAATATGTTAAACTAAGAACATCGATAAAAAGAACGCCCAAATCTGACTTCGTATGAAGAAGTTATGATTTTTCGAAGTTTCGGATTAGCAGTGTACAGCCCGAAATTTGAATATTAGATCGAGCGATTTTTAGCCGACACGACCTGAACAAGAATCGAAGATCTCGTTAAGAGTAGCATAACGAGAAAAAGATGGGCGAAAACGGACGTCGGATGAAGAAGTTATGAGGATTTAACGGACCAATCCTGTCCCGGTCTGTTAAAAATATAACTTTAAAAATAAAGTCAAAATTAGCCGACAGAATCTAAACGAAAGTTGTAGAGTACGTCTCCACCTACGCGTGGATATAAAGAACGTCAAAAACGGAGTTCGATGAACGAGTTACAAATTATAATAGTGTATTTACGTATTAAAATAAAGTATAAATCATATATACGTACACATATATATACATATGTATATATCATTAGAAAGGTATCGACGATGCGGTCATTATAAGACTAATGTTGATTTCTTTCGACATTAGTTTAGTGCAAATATTGTTAATTTTATTTAAAATAATATTATAAAGGGCTGTTTAGTTGTTTATATAACTATAAGGTCATTAATTAATTATGGATGGTAGTTTTTGTAAATTCAATTACTATAAATAAGAGGCTTGGGCTCTCATATTTCTTGCACCATTCTCTTGATTCAAGAGTCTTTCTCTCCTTATCCCCCGAGCATTTCGGTCCCTCGTGATTCGACTTATCTTTCTATAGTTTTAGTATAGTAAGGTGAGCGCTGAAGCGCTGCACGAATCTTTCTTAGAAAGATTCAGCGACGAAGTTCTGCCCCTACAGAGCACGACTCCTAGCTAAAATCCCCTTGTAAATAAGTTATGCTTACCCTATTTTAAATATAGTTTATATTTAAAATTAGTATTGTTATTATAAATTTATAATAAATATTTGAGCTATTATTATGACTTATATAAGTGTCGTTATAATATCTTTTTAACTACTCGCGGTACGGGGAATCTGGTTTAAAGGGCCGCATAGGGTTGTTGGATTTCAGAAGTGCTATATGCCAACATGGTCCTGCCCTCCGGTGGTTTATGCCTGGCCCCTGTTTGTACATAGTGGTTGGAAAGTATTGTTTAAATGCTTATATAATAATAATAATAATAATAATAATAATAATAATAATAATAATAATAATAATAATAATAATAATAATAATAATAATAATTAGTTACGGTAAATATTAGACTAAAATCTAGTGATAATAATACTAGGTTTCGTCAAAGGATATTATTTTAAAGTAAACGAAGCGCTGTCCGAGTACCAAGTCACCACCTTCTCAGGTGAGTACATAGTCCCTTTCATCTTACACATAGATATGAAGTATTTTAATATAAATTACGTGTTGTGTGTGCATATTGTCTGAATACTTGTTGTCTATGCTGGGTGAAAGATTTTTGTACATGTTTTAAATGATTTAAACTGTATATGTATTTTATATATACAAAATGTGTTGGGTAAAACATGGGTAGATGAAATAGTTGTTTTGTGATAACACGATGGGAGACATCAATGTTGTCAGTGATCCAGTCATCTAGTGGAGTATAGATGATGACCATGGGCGATACTAGATGGTCCGGTGGAACGCTAGTAAGCTCGTAACCTGTAGGTGTTTTTGAACTAGGTGCTCATTAGGTATTTTGAACTGAGTGTGTTCACTAGGTATTTTGAACTAAGTGTGTTCACTAGTTACTTTTGAACTAAGTGTTTACCAGATGTTTTGGACTACGTGTTCACCAGTTGTAATCTATAAGCTTTGGTAACGATGGACTTTGTGCCGATTCCTTAGGATAATCCTTAGGAATGAATGAACGAGAAATAGCTGATTCCTAGGGTAGATCCTTAAGAGTAAATAAGATAATGGGGATGGGTAATTGGGTTTAATTGCTTGAATGTTTAAACATAATAATTATATTATTGTGGGTTGAAAACCCTATGTACTCACCAGGTTTCCCAACCTGACCCACTTAGTTTATTTATATCACAGGTGCTGATATGAAGTCACATTACACTGAGAGATTAAAGAGATGTAGATCACTAGTGTAAATAAATGTAAGTTTTGGTTATGCTTATGTTTCTGTATTGACAATGACATCCCAAATGTTTTAAAATGAATAAAATACGTTTCTTCGAAAATGTTTTAATAACGTATTTATCGTGTTTTTCTGGGAACAAATTCCGCAACATTTTTATGAAAAGAAGTACTCTGACTTTTATAAAGCATAAACAAAATCGGACTTTTCTAGCCGTGAAAATGGAGATGTCACAGTTGGTATCAGAGCATTAGTTTAAGCGAATTAGGAATATGGATTTATTTCTAGACTTAAACTTAGAATGCTAAGCGATGATTGTGAGGTGTGAGCATTAGCTTATTTTAGGAATGATGCCTAAATTGCTTTTTTGTGCTAAATGATTTGTTATGCTATAGTTTGATCAGATCTATGGTCTGTTGCCGACCGGATCTGGAAACCTTATGTGTTTAGGATTCTAAACGTACGAATACGATATTAGAACTAGCATATAAACGTTTCGGAGTGATAAGGATGATTTAAAACGTCAATCCTAAATAAAGATCTAGATTCACCTTATTCGGTGTATAGATCAAGATGGCAAGGACCCGTAGCGGAAACGTGAATGCAAATGAAAATAGGAACCAACCCCCAGTGGTTCAGCAAATACCTGTTGTAGAAGAAGTTGCACCTGAGCCAGTCACCATGGCTGGAGTTCAAGCCATGATTCGGGTTATGTTAGCTGAACAAAGGGAAGAAATGAGGCAGATGTTGAATAGGGACGAACCTACTATGCCCATTGAGCAACCCAAACTGATTCATGAGCAATCGAAGGAAGGGAACTGCAGCCGCCAAGTGAGTCAAGTGGAGACTCAAGGTGAACGAAGGGATGGCCCGGAGAGGAAAAACGACAAGGATGGGCGAATGTACAAGAATTTCTTGGGTGCGAAACCACCAAGTCTCTCAGGAAGCCCAAATCCTGTTGAGATTATGGATTGGATCTCCGAGATGGAGATGGTGTTTGAGAGCTGCGACTGTAGCGAGAAACAGAAGACCATCTTCGCTGTAAGACAACTGAAAATAGGAGTCTTGAGCTGGTGGAAGCTACTGGCAGATACGATGCCACGAGGAGAAGCCCTAAGGATGTCATGGGAAGAGTTTTTAGAACATTTGAAAATGCAGTACTGTTCAGAGATAGATCTGATAGACCTAAACAACAAGTTTCAGAACCTGAAGAAAAGGAAGATGAGTGTTGATGAGTACGCCACCGCATTCACCGAGAGGATGAAGCTATTTCCCTACTTGGTTCCTACTGAACTCTCCAAGATTGATAGGTTTGCTAACGGATTACCCACTAACTTTGGCCCAATGGTCAAAATGGAAACTACCTTGAAAACAGCTGTTAGGGCAGCTAAGAACGTAGAGGCCCAGATAAGAGAAAATGGTCTAGAAAAAGATAAGGCAGGAGAGAAGCGGAAGTTTGAAGGATCTTCAAGGTCCAACAAGGAGAGAAAATTCTCAAAGCCTGGAGGAGGAGTTGAAGCAAGATGGTGTGATAAATGTAAGAAGAAACACCTTGGAAAATGCGGCGAAGAGGTGACATGTTTCAAGTGTGGAAAGTCTGGGCATTACGCTAATGAGTGTACATCCAACAAGAGGTTGTGTTATGAATGTAAAGATGGGGGGGCATCTTTCAAAGAATTGCCCAAAGAAGAATGAAGCAACAAGGCCAAACACGCCACCAAGGCCAAGGGCATTTCACATGATCCTCGACGAAGCGGAAAACCATACGAAGAATCAAGGATTAGGACTTCATATCCGAAGATCAAGTTATGTAGTAGCCATAGTATCGTATGATGTAGCCTATTAGAGGCATAGTCTAGGGTGAACTTGAACACCTATGTAATAGTTTCAAGAAATAATAAAACCTTTGTTTTGTTATCTGATGTGTTAAACTGTTATGTGATTTTCTTGTATGGTGACTTGGAAATGCGAGACAATACTTGGGACGAGTATGAGTAGGTGTGAAAGGTAGTAGATGCATATACTACCGGAAGCATAGGACTCACGCTTGGATCGGGGAAAGTCACAAAGTTACCAAGAAGCTAGTAACTGATTTTGTTTTATTCAAGTATGTCATTACCATCGTTTCGGTAATGACTAAAAAGACTGTTGATATTCCGACCCTAGTGGTCATATCAAATCGAGTCCGACTACGATGAGTATGTTACGTGGTTTAGAGAACCAAGTTCGATGTAGCACCGACTCAAGCCGGAAGAATTAATCAAAGCAACCAGTAGAGGTATCACGAAAAGTTGCTTGTAGCTAGAAATGCTACATTTTAAAAAAAATGTGATTATATCACATTAGAACATGAAGGAAGGTATAGCCTGTTTTGGAATTTAACTCTAAGAGACCTGAGTCTAAACGAGCATCACATGACGATAGGTCATGATTTGGAGTCTAACCTGAGATAGAAAGCAGGTGCACAATCAAGTACTACTTACAGTCAATAAGTCTAAGAGATAGACTTGAATGAATATAGAAGTTATAATTATTACCTAGGATGAAGAGATGATGTATGGAGTCATTATACGAGCCCTGTTTCGTTGATGATTCCGGGACGTAATCATCCTAAGGGGGAGATAATTGTAACGCCCGCAGATCCGGGCTAGTCAAATTAGAGGCAATAAGTGTCGAAAACGACTTTTCGAAAGGAGCTTATAAATAATTTGAGCCAATTTGTAGTATATGTCACTAGGTTTCCATACATATAAAGAACGCTGAAATCCGAGTTATAACGAAGAAGTTATGACCCGTCGAAGTTTCGCGACGGAACCGACTCGATACCGGGAGGCGTAAATAGTGAATTTACGATAGAGCAAGATTTAGCCTTGGCGCTCTAAACAAAAGTCGTAGAATATGTTAAACTAAGAACTTCGATAAAAAGAACGCCCAAATCTGACTTCGTATGAAGAAGTTATGATTTTTCGAAGTTTCGGATTAGCAGTGTACAGCCCGAAATTTGAATATTAGATCGAGTGATTTTTAGCCGACACGACCTGAACAAAAATCGAAGATCTCGTTAAGAGTAGCATAACGAGAAAAATATGGGCAAAAACGGTCGTCGCATGAAGAAGTTATGAGGATTTAACGGACCAATCTTGTCCCGGTCTGTTAAAAATATAACTTTAAAAATAAAGTCAAAATTAGCCGATAGAGTCTAAACGAAAGTTGTAGAGTACGTCTCTACCTACGCGTGGATATAAAGAACGTCAAAAACGGAGTTCGTATGAACGAGTTACAAATTATAATAGCATATTTACGTATTAAAATAAAGTATAAATCATATATACGTACACACACACACACACACATATATATATATATATATATACATATGTATATATCATTAGAAAGGTATCGACGATGCGGTCATTATAAGACTAATGTTGATTTCTTTCGACATTAGTGATGGGTTTTGGTCCTAAGAACATCCTATGTGCTCATACAAACCCTAATGCTTGGATCTAGGTTTCTCTATTGTACATGCTTTGAATCCAAGACTATAAACCCTAATTCTAGCATATGGAAATCAATATTAACATATAATTAGGTTTATGATATTACCTTGATTGTTATGTAGCAATAACAATCCCAATTCCTCCTTGAATTGACTTTGGAAGGCTTAGAGTCACAAGTGTCACTCCTCTAATGGCTCACAAACACCATAAGTAAGAGGATGAAGAGGAGAGAGGATGGAGGCTGCCCAAAAACGTGTTTTAACCCTAGAAAAGAAGTTCCCCACGTTTTTGAGCCTTAAGGGTTCTATATATAGTGAGGCTATTAGGGTTATCTAACAAGGAAACCCTAATTTGGTTGCTTAAGCCCTAAGCAACCCATAGACTCCTTTAATCAAGCCCTTGGACGATTTCCTTATGGGCTTCCCATAAGAATTCGTCCACCTCTTGATTTAAGACAATCCATGTCCCAAATTGCAATTATCTTATAATTACAATTCCAGTCCCTTAAGTTTAATTAATCTCTTTTAGTCACAAAACTAATTACCAATTAATTATTGACTAATATTAATTAAACAATATGATTTCTCCTTTAATATATTATTCTCATAATATATTAATAAATCATATTTAATCCTTTCTCTCCATAATTCATCCTATCAAGTTGCTTTGGTGAAGGCAACCCAAAAGGACCATGCACCATCGGGTCAAGTACATACCAAAATAGTTATGGACTTAGACACTAATCCAACAGTCTCCCACTTGGATAAGTCTAATAACTATTCTACGTATGACTTCAGATCCTGATCTGCAATCGTAGCTTTCCAAAGCCGTTGTCAACTCTGATCATATCAGATACGCGTGTCCTTAGATAAGGGATCATATATTCCTCCATTCTAGATATCATATGAGATATGATTTCAAATCATTCTCTTTGTACTATATCTCGATTCCCGACTTATGACGACTGACTAATTGAACAAATTAAATTATCCCTAGCCCGGCCGAGCATTTACGTTTGTCATCACAAAATCATCGAGGGGCCCAAAGATATCGCTTTTATCCTACTTTGAATAAAAGGAACGGAAAACTTTGATACAATGCTTGCTTGCACTCACGCACCGAATCACACACAACAATATGTTTTATAACACCAAGTTACTAGTGCATTTACATATTATCAATGTGCAACCGATTTGCAAGATACAACTCACACATCTCAGTTTCAAGAATATAAGATGTTATCGTCTCACGAATCACTCGTGATACAATTCATGGAGTGATCCAAGTGAGCGTGGGTTTAATCCAATGCTCAAATCACATTCATAAGCACTCATGAACGTTGCAGCAACCATTTGCTTATGTCTAATACTCTTTTGGACAATCCACACACCAATTCACAACAGTATTCATTCATATCTACTTCCAACATATGAACGATTGTGGCCCGTTTGAATAATTCGATTATTCTTAATAAATTCAATTATGCTGGAAGTCAAAACATGCAAATGTGAAACACAAGAATAATACTAATCCCATATGGCCTCAAACCTTTGAGTATAAATAAAACTCCTTTTATTTATCACCATATTGATTACTCATTATTTGTCGTTTCGGGTAATCAACTTCTTACTTGAATTATTACACTTGTCCCATGCTCCTAGCATGCACACAATGTTTACCTACGGTTCTTACTTTGTGAAATAGATCAAATTGAACACATTTCCAATCTTTCTCATTTCACAATTCCAAATCCTTTTCATAAGTGAAAGAATATCAAATTCTTGTTACTTATCGAATGTGCTAGATTCTAACGTTCTATGCAACTTATCCTTTCATAATGTCACTGCACCAAAGTCACAAAGACTATTGCCAATGATATTACAAAGTCTTCTATCGGAGATTGTTACAAGACAATTCCTTAGATATGATGTCTCTCACTCAAAGTACATTCCTTTGAACATCCTTTTGCATAAAAGTTTCTAATCTGGTCATAGATTTTTAATATTCAATTCACAATATGGATACATTTCCATATTTTCCATATGACAACTCATTCTTGATAGAATCTCATCTATTCGTAATGATGTCGATATGGTCCATCCAATATGGAAACATTTCCATATTTTCCAATACTATACTTCCAACTACTCACAAGCGACCAATCCTCGTCGAACTTTGGATTGTCCTTTGATAGTTGTTTAATTATTTTAGTCAAAACCGATTCTAGTCCTTTTTCCCTCTAAATGCGCTAGACATTTGGAAAATTTTAGAATGGTCAAACATTAAAACATTTGCAATCGATCCTATACCCGAAGCGTATGGGACACGACGCAAAATGTTTTATTTGCTATGTTCTCAAAATTCGAATTGTGAAGAGGAATGTCGTAATCATAATCGAAATTTTAAGAACACACTATGTACCTTTGACTAAATTTATTAACATTTCTCAACCTAATCCTTTAGATTTGAAATGAAGCATAATATTCTCTCCCTTAATTATAGCAAAACAACTTTATAACCCTTACTACTTTGCAAGGTATAACTCTTGTTTTCTATAATTAATATTTCCAACTTGCAATACGTGCCTTAATAATCATACAATCAAAACATTTATGCTCCCACTATCAACATAACACTTATGCTCCCACTAGCTTCGACATGTATTCATAAACATCTTAACTTTCAGAAAAACAATGCTTATTGAATTTCTTAAGTTCGTGTTTCTAATACTTAGTGCTTTGATAATCTTTTATCAAGGCTTCTTGAACTTATACACCTTTGCATTAGATAGTTCATATGTGTGTCTAAACAATTAAGACTAATTGCCAAACCTCACAATTCAAATTATGGAAAGGGATACCGTAACCATAATCGAATTCAAGAATGCAATTTTACAATCACTATCTTCTTAAAATCTCTCTTAGTGAAAGCATTTCCTCACAATCATTTTCATGAAGGAGGAAATCTTATGACACTTAGATTTAAACGGTGTATGTGTTCCTATCCATGTGAATTTGTCAAAACGACAAATTCAAACTCATATGGACCTGATGAGTTAAAAAAAAACTAACTTGAAGATCGATTAGATCTTATAACAGGTAAAATAATAAATACGAAAACTGTAAACAACTCAAGTATGGATCGAAGAATGTCGAATGATTAATCAACAATCCTCAGCGGAGCTCGATAAAGAACTTCTACTGTAGAGGATTTAGGGTTTACAAGAACGATGAAGAAATAATCTGTGATCTGTCGTAATCGCTATCTTTCGTTTTTTTTTTCTAATATGCATGCCAGCATATATATTTATATTAAACCCTATCAGCTCATGGTTGGACAGGCCCAAACCGGAGTAACAAAACTTGGACTATTAACCGAGCCCAATGGACGCAATTCATCAAAAAGCTACGCTACCCAACAATCTCCCCCTTTGCGTCAAATTGGAGCGAGATTACTTGTTCTTCATGCTTGGGCCAGCAGCGGGAACCTTCTTCTTTACAGTTTCAAACAGACGTGAGATGAGCGCGAGGATAGTCTGTCTGAACCGAATGTACCATTGTATCATGTCGTCAAAATACTTGATATCATCCGCTGTATTTTCTTTGCATCTGTGGATGATCCCCAGCACATGCTCTAGACAAGCAGTGGTATAAAGATGTTTATCAGCTAAGGCAAAGAGACATTTCTGTCCTTCACTCCTAGTGAACATGACTGAGTTTCGACTCGGGTCAATTTTTCCCATCTTCATCTGGTTTAGATCACTGGCCGAGCCAACAGGAGAGATCTTCGGTTTCTTCTTGAAGACGGTTGCAATCTCCTGATCCATCAGTGCGACATCCATGATATAGCACACCAACATCCTCTTAAGATGGTCGATGATCGAACCATATTCAGCTCCGTTGGTCAGAAGGATGTTGTGCAGAACAATCCAATCATGTGGATTGAGGTTCGGTAGATCTGCTAAAGAAATGGCATGTTCGGTTTTTGCAGATCCCCTGAGCACCTTGAACCGAACATTGATAAACTTCCCTTCAGTGTATGGTTTCAGGACCCGAACGTTGATGATCTTCTGAGCGCTCCAGGTTTGGTATTGGGGTTGAGCAGCCTTCAGATAGAATTCAATCAATTCCCGATCAACCTCCGGATGAGGATGAGGGAACTCAGCAACGTTGGCGAAGGCGTGAAAGATGAACGCCTTTCGGGTAAGTGGCATGTCGAACTGAGAGTCGACAGAATTGTATCAGTCAAATGAGATAACTGGTTCAAGCCACAAAATGCTCGGGGTGTCGATTGCCTCCTTTATCATCCTCTCTCGAGTCCAAGCAGGAAAAAGAGTTTTCCTACTCTCGAGAAGGTCGTGGGCTTCCTTCTGTTTGCGTTCAGCTTCTTCAGCTTCTTTTGCCACACGATCACTTTCATCTACATCATTGTGTCGACTCTTGCGTTTTAACAACTCGACAATGGTTTCTTGATCATCTTCCTCTTCTTCCTCAGCAACCTTCTTGCCTTTGTCTTTCACACCCGAACCAGAAGCTTGGCCTACAGGAGGAGGTTCGGTGGTGTGAGTTGCCTTTGAGGAATGAGGTGGTTGAGGTGCAGACTCCTTTTCTCCCCCTTGTTTCAGAATGGACACGAAATCGGGTAGCCCTTCAATTTTGCTTAAGAGGTCTAGGTCAGGAGCGAGCTTCTCTACAAGGGTGCGCCTCACAGAATGATTGAGTATAGGATCATGTGCTTCTAGGATGTTGGAGATGGCTGAGTGGACATCCGAAACACACGTCTTGATTACCTCCCGTTCGGACCGAAGAGTGTCAATCTGTTGTTGAGAATTGGAGAGTTGAGCACTCTTGATCTTCAGGGCAGTGGTCTTCTTTGCCAAAACATCCATCAACGAGTTCTCAGCCGCCAATTCTTCTTGAAGCTTTGAGAGACGCTCGTCAATAGAAGCACGAAACGCTGAGTTGTCGTCTGTAAGCGATTGACGAAGTGAAGCAAAGGACTTCAACTCAGTAGAGACAAACGTGGCCAACTATTGAACAATTGGTTCCAACGTAGTCTTGGTGGCATCAGCACTCTCCTGTAAAGACTTTAACAGGGCAGAGGCATCAAAAAATAGTTTATCGACTTTTTCGGTCGCAGCCTGGCAGGCTTTCATTGAGGCATCGATGGCGGTGGTGGCAGCAGCGACAGAGTCTTGCTGAGCCCTTGAGAAAGCATCAACAAGCTTTTGAATGGCAGCTTCAGAGAGGGATGATTGAGACGTAGAGGAAGAGGCAATGAGCAAGTCGACCTTGTCATGGAGCTCCTTAAGATGTTTCTTTGTGACTGGAGCGTCATCATCATCATCGCTCTGGACTTGAAACGGACTGTAGTAGACCGAATCAAACGTCATGTTTTCCCCGCCAAGGAAAGGGTTATCTCCGTCAGAGACATGATCGGGAGATGGTGGTGGTGGTGAAGCTGGTGGTATAGTTGTATGGGTTGGTTCGGGTTGGGTTGTTTCGGGTGTAGGTGTAGGGTAGGTTCAGATTGGTTTTGGGTAGGGGTAGGTTCGGTTGCATCCGTATGAACCCCCGTATCAGATACGTTGGTTGTAACCTTTGCAGTTGATGTTGTGGTTGCTTCGGTGAATATTGGTGGTGGCATTGGGATGGAGGTGTTGGGAATGTGGGTGAAGGGGTTTATGGTGGGAATGGAAGTAGGAATAGTTTGACTAGGAGAGGGAATTGGAGAAGTATGGATTTGCATTTCAGGGGTAGGTGATCTGGGTGGTGTGTTGCCTCTTGGAGAGCCGTCAGAATCCGAACTCTCACCCTCTGACTCACTGGAAGAGGAAGCGATAATCAGCTTTCTCTTGGGTTGAGTTTTTCGCCTCTTGTGCTGCGGAGATTGAGCAGCTTTCGTGGGTTTCCTCTTCTTAGGGGAAGGGCCTTTAGCCCCTTTCGCCACTTGTTTCCCTCTGTCTGCCTTCTTGCCTCTTGGAGCAGGCTTGTCGGCGTCGTGGATCGATTTCAACATCTCCTGTGTGAGATCCCTCGGGCCAGAACGTTTGAACTCTTTGTAGGTTCTGATAATCCGGCTGTCAGCTGGAACGTCAGCATACATGGTTTCCGGAATGGAACCATTGAAAGGGAATTTCGAAGCATCTGAAACGATGATCTTCGTGGTATGGAATGTACCAATCGAAGACATCGGTGCACCGGCGACAGTGGGGACGTTGTACTTGTCCATTACCCACTTCGTGATCAGGGTCCAAAAACGAGCATACAACACCTCTGAATGTCGCGAAGAAGATGAGAGACTTTGGATGAGTTGTTGCCAAAGAACAAACCCATAGTCGACATTGATGCCATTATAGACCCCATATAAGATGGACAGAAACAGTCGACTTGAACCATCTGAGCCAGAGCTCCTTTCAGAAAGACCTTTGAATAGCACAGTGAACATCTCGTTCCACTGTGGCGGCAAGCATGACTTCTTGAACTTGGCGACGGAAGTAAGCACCTCCGTATAACGCATGTTGTAAAACATATTAAACAGGTGCCCCATGGGAATTGTCTCTGGATTAACCCTTGTTGGAGCAGCTTCAAACCCTAACAGAGAGCAAAAGTGTTGCTTGGAGATAGACGCTTTATGATGAGAAACGTCAAAGAAGATCCTATCGACCACTTTGTCGTAATGAGCAGTCGCATAGATCTGCGACAGGAATTCCATGGGCACTGATTCCACCCTTGATAGTGCAGGAGCAATTGGCGAATACTTCAAGCACTCGATGATGGCAAACATGTAGGAATCATAGACATGAGGGGTTAGATCGATAATGAGGCATTGTTGAGGGCGAATAGGAAGAATGTGGGAAGTGGCGTGAACGGAGGATGAATCTGCCATTGTTGAAGAGAGTGAAGAAGATGATGAACAGTTAGGGTTCAGGGAATTCTTGCGCTCTGGGATTCTTGATTGCAGTAAAGAGGTAAATGGTAGATGATGTCGCCTTTTATACTGGGGTTTAAGGAGAGAGAAAAATCTTCCCAAATCTTCTATCGAAATACGAAGGGTTTTTCCGGAATTTAACTGATGCGTGACAGTTAGGGAAACCGATGATCACTCATGAGAGAGAGTATCAGATTCCTTAGAACATGCCTCCCATCAAGCGTCGGTTGGATAGAAATCGTTTCAGATTCACACGCGCCCTTTCAGTGCTTTTTAGAGAAGAACCGTTTCAAATTCGCACACGCGTCTGCGATGGCATTTGGAGATTGGACGTTTCAAATTTGCACGCGTTCCCTTTTTACCGCCGTTTGAAATCAAATCAATTAGACTCCCGCCTGAGTCAGCAACCCTTCATCTTATCCCTGTAACGACATCTTTTGAATAATACGCCCACGTGTATGAAAATTGACCACAGCTTATAATTAACCACCAATCCAATGAAAAAGCCTGTAATTATTAGAACCAGAATTTTGGAAAATCAAAGATTTTCGTGCTAAGAGTGTAAAAGAAAAGAAATAAAACAATCCTTTTTAGGAAAAAGTGTGATGTCAATAAAGACATGAAACAAATGATTCCGGGCATGAATCTCATCCTTCAAAGTCAAGAAAGAACTTAAAGTGTTAATGTGGTTTCCTGTTGAATAACGATCAAACACCTATTAAGAAGTGTTGAAAGGCATCTTTTAATTAAGCTTTTTAGGGTGGCTTAGCTTTGATTCAATAGTCCTAATCTTGAAATAAGATAGAAAGTGAACAAAGTACTTGTGAGACCGGTGTAGTCTGTTGAACAAGTAGGTTTGAAATAATTTTTAAAGTGGCTGGTAAATATAAAATCTCAACAAAAATTAAAAACTAGATCCCAAGGGAAGAAATGTTATGGTTTTTTAACAATTTCATAGGAATCACACAAAAGAAAATTTTGAGACTTCATGAAGATACGTCCGTCAATTCATTAGTGAAAACTAGAGCAAATTAATTGTTCACCATCAATTCAGATCGGGTATTGAATTTTGGGTTTCACTCAGCTCGTAGTGGCACGAAACTAAGATCATAAACGCAGTTTTTGAGTAACCATAAACCTCAGTGGTAATTTCTGAGAGTCTCAAGGGTTACGTTTGTGAAACGAATTTAATGGAGAAATGCAATAGAGATGGTGTAAGAAATTAAAGTACCTCTGCTATAAAAAATAGGACCAAGCAGAAAACTCTTATCTCATGTGAGAAGAGAGTTAGGTAGCTCACGATTGGAATAAATGTGATAGCCTAATTGGGAAGACAAGGTTTGTGTATACCAAGTCATTAGGGCTATTATTCAGAATCTGATGAGGCTTTGGGCACATACAGCAGCATGTTTCTAGGGACACTGAACTAATTCAACCATTTCCCCACACAAATAAAGTAAAAAAAAATAAAGAACAAAATATTTTTGGAGTTTTTGATATTAAAAGAAATATTTTTGGAATGTTTGAAAAAAAATTATAAAGAAAAATAATAAAAAAATAAGACTGAAAAAAAAAAACTTTGAAAAATTTTGGAAAACCGAACCCGAGCGTTCGGTTGGTTTCGGTTTGGAAAAATTTTGGAAAACCGAACCCGAGCGTTTGGTTGATTTCGGTTTGAAATTTTTTTTTGGAAAACCAATGAACTTAGACTTTCAAAGAGGAAATGCTTTTGACAATAAGATCAACAAGTTTGTAAAACAATTGTACATGAAATTTACAACCAAGAAAACTACCTTTAATTGATGAGCGAAAGGCAGATTATTCAACCGAACCCGAACGTTCGGTCTATTTCGCTTCATACGTTTGAGTTTGAGAGGTAGTTTGTGGTACTGACTCTGATTCCATCATACCGAGCCCTTGTAGAATTTTATTGAACGACGCTTCAAGAAGGGCTTTGGTGAAGACATCAGCCAGTTGATCAGTGGTTCTAACAAAGTGAATTTCAACGTTTCCATCTTCCACATGATCTTTAATGAAGTGATACCTCAATGCTATGTGCTTAGTCTTGGAGTGTTGCACTGGGTTATGAAAAATCCTAATTGCACTTTCAGAGTCGCAATATAGTGGGATCTTTTTCATATTGAGTCCATACTCTCTGAGTTGACTCTGGATCCAAATCACTTGAGAAGTACAGGATGCAGCTGCAATGTATTCTGCTTCAGCTGTAGACAAAGACACATACGTTTGTTTCTTTGATTGCCAGCTAACCAATTTCCCGTCAAGGAATTGGCAGCCTCCAGTGGTGCTTTTCCTGTCTAGTCCACAACCTCCAAGGTCTGCATCTGAGTAGGCTTGAACGAAGAAGCCTGAGTTGGATGGATACCATAGACCTAAAGAGGTAGTTCGCTTGAGATATCGCAGAATGTTCTTCACTGCAAGCATGTGAGGTTCGCGTGGGTTCACCTGAAATCTAGCACAGTAACAAACAGAGAACATTATGTCAGACCTGCTAGCAGTGAGATACATCAGAGAACCTATCATCTGGCGATAGAGTGTAATATCAACTGCCGGTTTATCCAAGGATGGAGTGAGCTTGGTGCCGAATGTCATGGGAACTTTGACCTTTGAATCTCCCATCATGCCAAATTTTGCAAGGAGAGTCTTCGTGTAAGCTTCCTGATTGATAAAGATGCCTTCGGGTCCCTGTCTAATATTTAAACCAAGGAAAAAGTTAATTGGACCCATTGAGCTCATTTCAAATTTAGTCTCCATCAGCTTTCTGAATTCAGCTGTTAAGCTAGGATTCGTAGAGCCAAAGATGATATCATCGACGTAAATTTGAACAATCATAAGGTGGTTATCTTCCTTCTTACGAAAGAAGGTTGGGTCAACCGAACCTTGTTTGAATTTCGACATCTTTAAAAACTTTGTCAGCGTTTCATACCAGGCTCTCGGAGCTTGTTTCAGTCCATACACGGCTTTGTCCAAAATATAACAATGATTAGGATACCTTTCATTTACGAATCCTGGAGGTTGCTCCACGTACACTGTTTCTTCAAGTTCACCATTGAGAAATGCACACTTAACGTCCATTTGGTAGACTTCAAAGTTTTTGTGTGCAGCATAGGCAAGAAAGATTCTAACGGATTCCAGCCTAGCAACAGGAGCGAAAGTCTCTTCATAGTCAATTCCTTCCTCCTGACAGTATCCTTTCACAACCAGACGAGCTTTGTTTCGTATCACGTTCCCTTCTTTGTCCATTTTGTTCCTGAAGACCCATTTGAGACCAACAACTGAGGCATCTGGAGGAGTTGGAATTAGTCGCCAAACTTTGTTCCTTTCGAATTCATTCAATTCGTCTTGCATAGCTTGAACCCAATCGGAGTGATCAAGAGCAGTGTTAACTGTCTTTGGTTCAACTTTTGAGACGAAGGAGTTAAACAAACAGAATTCTACTTTTGAGAACAAGGAAGTTTGTTTTGCTTTGAGTTGTGATCGGGTCAGAACCTTTTCAGATACATTCCCAACAACTTGAGAGACAGGATGATCTCTGGTCCATTTGGTGAGAGGATGGTAGTTTGGATCAAAGGATGGATCCATTCAGCGTTTATCATCTCTTTTGGTTCGGATGGAGTTTCATCGTCATAAAGCGTATCGGCATGCTCCCCCTCGACAGATAAGCTTTTAGGAATGTCTTGAGTGTCTTGTGCTACAGAGGTTTCTGCTGGTGCTGAGCTTTCGGGTGTTGATGCACCTTCGGGTGATGAGGCACTTTCGGTTGGTGTGGTACTTTCGGTTGATAAAGTGCGTTTGGGAGCAACTTGAGAACTGTTCTCCCCCTCAACATGTGAGCTCGGTTGTGATGATGATGGTGGATCCTCCCCCTCGACTGAAGCATTGTGTTGTGGAGGGTCGTCGGAACTTGATCCTCCTTCATTCATTCTATTTGCAGCATCATCGATAAGTTGCTTCAGATGATCTACCTTGTTGTCAGGTGCGTTGGCTTCTGAGAGAGTTGTCTTCTCTGGTTCATCAAATAACTCAACGAACTTCTCAAAGAGGTTTGCAATAGAGGCGGTGACTTGGCCAGTTTGAGGAAAAATTTCTCCAGCTGTGTCTTCGTTGGCCTTTAGCTTTTTGACATAACTATCATCAAAAGTCACGTAATAAGTTTCTTCTATTTTCCTCGAGCGCTTGTTTAATACCCTGTACGCTTTAGAAGTTAGAGAATATCCCAGAAATATCCCTTCATCAGCTTTGACATCAAACTTGTTGCGGTTTTCTTTAGAATTGAAGATGAAACACCGTGAACCGAACACATGGAAAAACTTGACATTTGGCTTCCTGTTGTTGATGATCTCATAAGGAGTGAAAGTGAAGCGCTTATTGAGATATGACCTGTTCTGTGTAAAACAAGCAGCAGAAATAGCATCAGCCCAAAAATATAAAGGTAAGGAAGCGAAACTTAGCATAGTTCGGGCCGCTTCACACAAAGATCGGTTTCGTCTTTTGACAATTCCGTTTTGTTGAGGAGTGTAGGGAGCCGAGAAGTTATGACTGGTTCCCTTTTCAGCCAAGAATTGTTCAAATTCTTTATTTTTGAACTCCAGCCCATTATCGCTCCTGATGTTGCGAACGACTTTCTTCAACTGTACTTCAACCTGCTTAATGAACGTCTTTAGTTTGAGAGTCGCTTCAGATTTTTGCTTCAGAAATAACACCCATGTAAAACGCGAAAAGTCATCAACAATAACAAGAATGTACTTGCTACCACCGATACTTTCGATAGATGATGGACCACACAGATCAATATGAAGTAATTCTAGTGGTTCAACAACTTTAGTGTTTATTATAGATGGATGACTTTGACGACTCTGCTTCCCCATTTCACATGCAGCACACAAATATTCTCTATCGTACTTGAGTAATGGAAGACCTCGAACATGACCTCCAGTGACAAGTTTGTTGATATCCTTAAATTTGAGATGAGAGAACCTTCGGTGCCACAACCAGCTTTCGTCAGATTGTGCTTTGGATAACAAGCAGATAGTTGGGTTCCCTTTGATAGGTTTGAGGTTTAGAGGAAACATTTCACCTTTACACTCCGATTTGAGGATAACTCTTTTTGTCTTTTTCTCAATTATCTCCGAACCCTCATCATCGAATGAAACTTTGAGACCGGTACCTCCAACGAGCTGAGATACACTAATGAGGTTATGTTGTAGTCCTTCAACATATGCAACCTTCCTAATCGTGAAATCACCGTTTGTAATCATTCCATAGCCTTTTATGGTGCCGAAGGAGTTGTTCCCGAATTTGACATTTCCACCATTTGAAAGAGATCTGTATTCCCTTAGCTCTTCCTTCCTTCCTGTCATGTGACGCGAGCAGCCACTGTCAATGTACCATTCTTCGTCAAACTGCTCGTCACTGATAACCTGCAAAAATCAAGCAGATTTAGGAACCCAAAGTTTCTTGGGTCCTCGTGAGCCTTTCATAGGAACAGGAATAGTAAGAGAGATGTCAACGAGATATGTTCTTTTTATTAGTGTTGTTTCATCTTTCTTTTTGATGGTGAAAACCTTAATTTTATTGGGATTCGTTGCTTTTGGTTTGGACTCTGGTTTAACTGATGAAACCTTTGATTTTCCTTTTGCTTCAGTTGATGATTGAGGTTTTTGAGAATGAACATAATGGAATTTAGAACGAGGTGGAGAGGAATTAGAAGAGTTTGAAGAATTAGAAGAGTTAGAATGAGAGAACTTAGACTGAGATGGTTGCTTGACTTGAGATTCTAGGTGACCTTTTTGCTTTTGATCATTAGTGGGACCGAACCTAGAATTTTGATTTCTTTTGTTCTCTGAACCGAACCTTTGCTTTCGGTTGATGTTGTTTTCTGAACCGAACCTCTGCTTTCGGTTGTTGTTGCTCTCTTGTGATTCAACAGGACTTTTCTCTGACTTTAAGTTCCTTTCATGATGTGAGAAATAGGCATTTTGAGATTGCCAAAACTGTTTTCTTTCAGAGAGATTCTTCTTGTATCTCTGATTCCTTTGCTGTTTTTGATTTCTCATCTGCTTCGGTTGATGATGGATATTGGCTTTTGGTTTTGGTTTCCCTTTAGCTAGTTCACTCTGAACTGATGATGTTTCGCTTAAAGGAGTGACTTCTTTTGCAGGAATTCCTTTTTCTTGAGGAATACCTTTTGTACCACTAGTACTTGGCACATCGAAGCTGTCAGGCTTATTTAAAGGTTCTGGCACATATCTGCCTTTGCTTTTCCATGAAGTTCTTTCAGACAGACCTACCGTTTCATCAGCATTGTCAATTGGAGCTGACCAGAAGAACTCGTCGCATCCATCAGCATTGTCTTCTTTTACAATTGCTGTGAGTTCAGCAGTCTGATGTTCCATTACGCCTGTGACCTTATACACCTGATTTGGAGTAGTTCTAACCTTTTGATATACAACTGCCTTCTCTGCAAGGATCGGGGACTTTTGTTGGGACAAACGAGCAAACTCCACTGAATTTTCAGAGATGAGATTCTTGGGGTTTTCGGGTTCGCTCTTAACAAATTCTGAGCAATCAACTGTGTCCTCTACAGAAATTTCACTCATATTGTCGTCCTCATTAAGCTCAGATGCATTTTCAACATCAATTTTATTGTCTGAGCTCAAGTTGGCGTTCAATGAGTCAAATTTTTGTATGGTTTCGGTCCTCAGTTTCAGTTTATCATTTTCATCCAAAAGGTTTTTAAGCATGTCCTTATGGTCCTTGGACTTAATGAAAGATTCAATTTTGTCCAGTCCATACATATACGTCGGATTAACTTCCTCAGACGAAATGACACTTTCACAATTATATGCTTCAGCATCAATTTCATCCTCCTTAAACTCAAGGAAGGGTAAAATCATGCGATGAATCTTTTGTCCTATTTCACAGTCCAAATGAAGCTGAGTGATATTAGTATAAAGACGTTTAGCAATCAAACAAAAAACATTTCTCTGTTTTAAAAAGCTTTAAATTGTCTCTTTGCAAATAAATGTTTTCATCTTTTATTTTGATTAACTCTGACTCCTTCAGTTCGATCCACATCCTCCGTTCCTCACTCTTTGAAGATACCCTGCTTATTTGGTCAGTAAGGTTAGAATTGGTGACTCGAGTTTGAGTTAAACTACTGTCTAGATGAGAGATTCTTGAATTAACATTTTTTAATTCTTTTTCGTATGAGCATTGTGGGACTTTAAATGAAACAAAAACGGATTGTACCTTCTTGATCAGTTCATCAAGCTCGTTGAACTGCACGCTGAGCGGTTTTGCTGTGAAGCACAAGTCCTCTCGCTCCTTTGCGTCTCCGTTCCCACTATCTGTGTTGTATCCCCTCATCTGAGACACGTCTGTCACCATCAAGCATTTTCCACCGCTGCCCTCATCTTTCGCCACATAAGCCTTTCCATGAGAAGGCTTCCTCACTTCATCATCTTCAGAGTCGGTTGACCAGACCTGCACGCCACCGAACTCATCATCCGCTACCGAACCCTGCACAATTAAAGCATTCATAGAAGGGTTAGCAGTAGATTTCTTCTTCCTGATCTCATCCAGCTTTCTCTGCAGCAAAGCTTCTTCATCCTTTTTGTCATCCTTTTCTGTCATTTTCTTGAGGACGCAATCTTTTGCATAGTGGTTCTTTCCTCCACAGTAATAGCAGCTCACGCCCGAATCTCCTTCAGCTTTCGGTTCCTTCTTTGATTCTTCTGCCTTTGGTTCATCTTTGACCTTTTAAGAACTATAACTTCCCTGCCAATTTCTATTCTTATTTGTGGGAAATTTTTTCTTGATGAATCTCTTGGGGTTTGACACCATCATAGCATAGTCTTCAGAAGTGAGGTCGTAGTCCTCCAAGTTGAGATCTTCTTCTTCCATCACCGCTTTGCTTTCGGACAAAAGAGCCAACGAACCCAAGCTTGAGACCACACTCTTCTCCTGTAACACGATCTTTTCTTGAGATTTCAGGATGCCTACCAGTTTCGCCAAAGAGTAGGATTTAAATTGCTCATGCGCTTTAACAGTGGACACAACAGCTCTCCACTCAGATCTGAGGCCATTCAAAAACGTAACCTTCTGCTCAATAAGCTTCCTTTCAATGTCATGTTTAATCATCTTGCTAAGAAGATGATTGAAGCGATCGAACGTTTGAGTCACGGTCTCTTCGGCCCCCTGCTTGAATTCACCAAACTCAGACAAGAGTAAGGTTTGAATGGAGTGTTCAAGATCTTCGCCCGTAGAATACAATTCTCGTAGCCTGTCCCATATTTCTTTTGCAGTCGTGCATGAATTCACCAGCCTGAAAGTATCGGATTGAAGAGCGAATCTGATTAATCTCAACGCTTTGATATTGCACTGAAATTTATCTTTTTCGTCTTGAGCAATATCTTTAACGTCTTTCAAAAGATCATTATACTCCTTCTGAGTTTTAATAATCCTTGAAGTTGTTGAATGAGCAAAAGGTCCAGAAACGATTGCTTCCCAGATGAGGTATCCATTGTCCTCAGATCCTATAACATAGTCTTCAAAGTGATGTGCCCAGACTTCATAATCGTGGGTGTAAAGGATGGGAATCTTCGTTGTTGACCCAATGTTGTTCGAAATATTAATTGGATTGGATTGCGACTCATCCATGCTTGATTGAATAACCTGTTAAAAGATCAGACTTGTAATGTATTAAATTAGGGCAAAACAATAAATATCGAGTTACGTCAATTATGGGATGACGGCTCAATAAATATCAGTAAATACGGAATAACCCTAATCGAAACCTTTTTCACAGAAAAGAAGTGTATGAATTACACAGCCTCCTGCTCTGATACCAATTGATGAGTTAAAAAAAACTAACTTGAAGATCGATTAGATCTTATAACAGGTAAAATAATAAATACGAAAACTGTAAACAACTCAAGTATGGATCGAAGAATGTCGAATGATTAATCAACAATCCTCAGCAGAGCTCGATAAAGAACTTCTACTGTAGAGGATTTAGGGTTTACAAGAACGATGAAGAAATAATCTGTGATCTGTCGTAATCGCTATCTTTCGTTTTCTTTTCTAATATGCATGCCAGCATATATATTTATATTAAACCCTATCAGCTCACGGTTGGACAGGCCCAAACCGGAGTAACAAAACTTGGACTATTAACCGAGCCCAATGGACGCAATTCATCAAAAGGCTACGCTACCCAACAGGATCGCACTTTCTTAATCTTGATTTCTTGCCTTATGGTAGCACAGCTGCCCACCATGTCTTCCAAGTAGTTAAGCAGCTCACTCTTTCCTATCAATGTACCTTTCATTGATTAAGGTGCTTTGCCTTTTATGCGTTCAAAATGAGAACTCATAGAACTCACATGCATAATTAACTCGATTGGATTGGCACAGAAACAAAATAATGTCAACACGATAGGTTGTAAACCTCAACTCGTGTGATAGTGATGATCGATAAGGTTTATTTGATTTGTTCTTAAAACCTTTCAAAACCAATAAGACTCCCACTGACTCCTTGACATATAAGATTCTCTTGTCAAAACATTTCTTGACAAACAAATATTCAAGAGTTAGTGTATTTTTTATCAAAACGCTTCATAAATTGGTCTTAGTTGGTCTTTGTCTTATCCAAGACATCACAACTTTCACATTTGATGAATGTTATAAACCTTTAATACTTTTCACTCAATGTCACAATCTTCACTCTAAGACTTGTTTTGGAACGAAGTATTATTGACTTCTTGATTTAACCATTTCTTTAATTCTTGATTCCTCTTCTTAAACATACAATTGTACTAAGACTTACTTAGAGGATCAATTGAGATATGGTTCTTAATCATTAAGACCTAGCATAAAGCATAAAAGCTACTCTCCCTTCTTCTTAGAATGGAGAAACTTTTATCTTTCTACCTACTTGATTCTTCTTATTCGTTCTGCTATTGATCTAAACCCTTTAATCAATTCAGAATTACACTTAATCTTGTAAGTATAATCATATTTACTAAACCTTTAGTAAATCATGACAAATATCTTTGTTACTCTTATGGTGGACTTGATCAACACGCGACTTTGTGTATTCGATTTCCAAGTCCTTCACTTGACACTTTGTCAATGAATTAGTCTAATTTCCAAATATGAAATTTCTCATTCATCGTGCAACCAAGTTGCATGATTCCAAATTTCTGTCCAATTGAAACTTTGAGCGATGAGAAACTCTTCCTATTTGGTAAATTCTCGACTTTCCATAAATAACAGAATAAGAACCAAATCCATTATTGCTAATATTCAAACATCAATTTTTCATATACGCCATTGCAAGGATAAATAAATATTATAAAACCAAAATTTATTTTATTGCGGAAAAATTTGTCCTTACAATGCAATTCATTGAAAAACTATGCTAATACATCTTTCTTAGCAATCTAATTCTAACTCTAAGTAGTAGCTCAAGAATCTAATCTTCGAGAAATGCGATCGAAATTCATTACTTCTCGGTTAGATTCTGCTCACTTCTTCCCTTAAGCTTCCTTTCTATTCTTCGATCCTACAAAAACATCAATTGTAATCTTATCACATTATGTATTAAGAATCTAGAATAGAAGCTTAAGAGAGTTAGTCAATGGATTTTACCTAAAGCGGAGCCATACGTTTCGACTCTCCCATCTCTTAGATCTCTTAGGTAAATAGGGCAGCTTCGTCTCCAATGCCCCTTCTCTTGGCAATAAAAGCAAATCGACTCTTTTGGAACAGCACATGGAACTACTTCAGACATTGCCTTTCTCTTATGATCAAACTTTTCGATCATAGCATGTCTTTCGTTGCCATTGTCTATATCCATAGAGGTCTTGAAGGTAGATTCACCAATCAACTTTGCTTTTCTATTGCACCAAACCATTGCTGATTCAGCAGCAATAAGCATATAGGTAAGATCTATAAGGGTCACGTCGCGGTTCATCATATAGTACTCTCTTACGAACTCACTATATGAGTTAGGAAGTGACTGAAGAACCCAATCAACAGCTATTTCCTCACAGACAACGGATCCCAACATTCTTAACCTATCAATGTGTGACTTCATCCCTAGGATGTGTGCACACACCGACTTTCCTTCTTTATGTTTACTTGCCAAAAGGGCTTGAGTGATCTTGAACTTTTCAAGCCTTTGAACTTATGGGTTAGGGAGAAAAATTGGAGGAGGAGGAGGAAGTGAAGTATGATCTCTTGTTCCTCGATCGAATCGTGGAATATCATCTTCATGTGGAATGCTTGTTCCACGGGATTTGGGAAGACCATAGTTGTCTAACTTTGACATCTACAATACGGGAGAAAACGAATTCAAGTTAGTTGATTGAATGAGTCCTTAGCAAATCACCCAAATGAGATACTAAGGCTAGAACCCAACACAATATTTTGCAACTCGGGAGAGGGATGTCGTAACCCTAATTGCAGAATATTTGAAGGTAAGTGAATGACGATTCACTAATTTCCACCACGAAAAACGAAAAAGAATTTAAGTTTTAAATCTATGAAAACTCCTAGATCCTTTGAGATTCATTGAACTTTCAATGGCATGTTTAAATCTCGATATGCCCCTCTTGTTTGTGACTGGGATGCCGAGGATCACAAAGTGGGTGTGAATAACCATGCAAACTTACATGGTGCCCTCACATGTTACAGTCACCTATTCGATGTGCCGGTAAACCACACACGCTCCACCGAACTATGACAAACATTGAGTCACCCTTTGCTACCTTTGCATAGAACCATTTAGTGTGCCGGTAAACCACACGCGCTCCACTAACGTCTTTGCAAGGGCACAAAGTGTAATTTCATGGAATTGCATCAATTCACTTTTGCCTAAGTAACTAAGATTGGTAATTTTATGAAAACATTTAGTTACTTTAATAATTCATTATACTTATAATGGAAGGTTTTGTCCTATCCTACCCGTTCGGCTAACGACCCTCCACTAGTCAAGAGTGCGGTGGGTAAGAGTGGATACCCATTCAATCGCCATTTTATAGGCAATTTCCTTAAACACCCCTTATACAGCAGCTTTGTGAATGAGGCCTACTAACGGTAAGACTGACTTTTACTCATACATATATATAATGTTAGACTTTTAATGTTACATATAGTATAGGGTGTATTTTACACTTTTAAAATACTAGGTGGTCAAATTTAACAATTATACTTTTAATTCAATTAAATTTTAAACCAAAAACTTTATGGATTTATTAAACCTCTTTTAATCATACACCTTAATTAATTAATAAAACCATAAGGGTGTGATTTGAACTTTTTCAAAACTATACTAGAGTTTTAGAATTTAACATTCCTAATAAAACTTTTAATCAACTTTTAAATTCCAAAATTTGAGGGCAGGTTTTGAAACATTTCAACACATTAGGGTTTAGAATTTAAATATACATCAAAATTAAACCATTTAATCAAAATTTAAATTCCAAAACTTGAGGGAAAGTTTTGAAACTTTTTTCAAAACATTAGGGTTTTAACTATTTAAATTTCAAAACAACAAAACTTTTGGGTTCAAATTTAAACTATAAAACCTAAGAGGAAAATATGAAACTTTTCATAACAACAAGGATCAAATAACAAATAATTTAAATTAACATTTAATCACATAATTATCCATATTTGATTTGTTTAATGATTTCTTGCAAAACAATTTATCAATTTAGTCAAAATAATTAATCAATTATCTTATAAGGAAACAATTATCTTATTAATTGATAAATATCTTCAATTAGATCAAAATTATAGTCAAATATATCATATAATCGCATTAATATTGATCTAACATGATAAGGTAACTACCATAAGCAAAAACAGCAAGAAATCGTGAATATATCCCCATCTGACGAGTTGACTCGTCGAGTCAAGCCTGGACTCGTCGAGTCACCTTGGACTCAGCGAGTTCAGCTATGGACTCGGCGAGTCCAGCCTCCAGAAACCCAAAAAACGAATTTTCCAGATATGCAATGCATCAATACAATTGAAACCAAGCTAGGCTCTGATACCACTGATGGGTTTTGGTCCTAAGAACATCCTATGTGCTCATACAAACCCTAATGATTGGATCTAGGTTTCTCTATTGTACATGCTTTGAATCCAAGACTATAAACCCTAATTCTAGCATATGGAAATCAATATTAACATATAATTAGGTTTATGATATTACCTTGATTGTTATGTAGCAATAACAATCCCAATTCCTCCTTGAATTGACTTTGGAAGGCTTAGAGTCACAAGTGTCACTCCTCTAATGGCTCACAAACACCATAAGTAAGAGGATGAAGAGGAGAGAGGATGGAGGCTGCCCAAAAAAGTGTTTTAACCCTAGAAAAGAAGTTCCCCACGTTTTTGAGCCTTAAGGGTTCTATATATAGTGAGGCTATTAGGGTTATCTAACAAGGAAACCCTAATTTGGTTGCTTAAGCCCTAAGCAACCCATAGACTCCTTTAATCAAGCCCTTGGACGATTTCCTTATAGGCTTCCCATAAGAATTCGTCCACCTCTTGATTTAAGACAATCCATGGCCCAAATTGCAATTATCTTATAATTACAATTCCAGTCCCTTAAGTTTAATTAATCTCTTTTAGTCACAAAACTAATTACCAATTAATTATTAACTAATATTAATTAAACAATATGATTTCTCCTTTAATATATTATTCCCATAATATATTAATAAATCATATTTAATCCTTTCTCTCCATAATTCATCCTATCAAGTTGCTTTGGTGAAGGCAACCCAAAAGGACAATGCACCATCGGGTCAAGTACATACCAAAATAGTTATGGACTTATACACTAATCCAACAATTAGTTTAGTGCAAATATTGTTAAATCTATTTAAAATAGTATTATAAAGGGGTGTTTAGTTGTTTATATAACTATAAGGTCATTAAGTAATTATGGAGGGTAGTTTTTGTAAATTCAATTACTATAAATAAGAGGCTTGGGCTCTCATATTTCTTGCACCATTCTCTTGATTCAAGAGTCTTTCTCTCCTTATCCCCCGAGCATTTCGGTCCCTCGTGATTCGACTTCTCTTTCTGTAGTTTTAGTATAGTAAGGTGAGCGTTGAAGCATTGCACGAATCTTTCTTAGAAAGATTCAGCGACAAAGTTCTGCCCCTACAGAGCCCGACTCCTAGCTAAAATTCCCTTGTAAGTAAGTTATGCTTACCCTATTTTAAATATAGTTTATATTTAAAATTAGTATTGTTATTATAAATTTATAATAAATATTTGAGCTATTACTATGACTTATATAAGTGTCGTTATAATATCTTTTTAACTACTCGCGATACAGGGAATCTGTTTTAAAGGGCCGCATAGGGTTGTTGGATTTCAGAAGTGCTATATGCCAACATGGTCTTGTCCTCCGGTGTTTTATGTTTGGCCCCTGTCTGTACATAGTGGTTGGAAAGTATTGTTTAAACGCTTATATAATAATAATAATAATAATAATAATAATAATAATAATAATAATAATAATAAGACTAATAATTAGTCACAGTAAATATTAGACTAAAATCTAGTGATAATAATACTAGGTTTCGTCAAAGGATATCATTTTAAAGTACACGAAGCGTTGTCCGAGTACCGAGTCACCACCTTCTCAGGTGAGTACATAGTCCCTTTCATCTTACACATAGATATGAAGTGTTTTAATATAAATTACGTGTTGTGTGTGCATATTGTCTGAATACTTGTTGTCTATGCTGGGTGAAAGATTTTTGTACATGTTTTAAATGATTTAAATTGTATATGTATTTTATATCTACAAAATGTGTTGGGTAAAACATGGGTAGATGAAATGGTTGTTTTGTGATAACACGATGGGAAACATCAATGTTGTCAGTGATCCAGTCATCTAGTGGAGTATAGATGACGACCATGGGCGATACTAGATGGTCCGGTGGAACGCTAGTAAGCTCGTAACTTGTAGGTGTTTTTGAACTAGGTGTTCATTAGGTATTTTGAACTGAGTGTGTTCACTAGGTATTTTGAACTAAGTGTGTTCACTAGTTACTTTTGAACTAAGTGTTTACCAGATGTTTTGGACTACGTGTTCACCAGTTGTAATCTATAAGCTTTGGTAACGATGGACTTTGTGTCGATTCCTTAGGATAATCCTTAGGAATGAATGAACGAGAAATAGCTGATTCCTAGGGTAGATCCTTAAGAGTAAATAAGATAATGGGGATGGGTAATTGGGTTTAATTGCTTGAATGTTTAAACATAATAATTATATTATTGTGGGTTGAAAACCCTATGTACTCACCAGGTTTCCCAACCTGACCCACTTAGTTTATTTATATCACAGGTGTTGATATGAAGTCACATTACACTGAGAGATTAAAGAGATGTATATCACTAGTGTAAATAAATGTAAGTTCTGGTTATGCTTATGTTTCTGTATTGACAATGACATCCCAAATGTTTTAAAATGAATAAAATATGTTTCTTCGAAAATGTTTTAATAACGTATTTATCGTGTTTTTCTGGGAACAAATTCCGCAACATTTTTATGAAAAGAAGTACTCTAACTTTTATAAAGCATAAACAAAATCGGTCTTTTCTGGCCGTGAAAATGGAGATGTCACATTACATAACCCATGGGTCATGGAAATGAAAGGTCATGACAATTAGGGTTTACATGGTGTAACCCTAATTGTAACACACTATATAAGCATCATATTATTCACCAAAATCGGCCACTAGAGGGTAATAGAAGGGCTATCCGATTTCATGAAGTATAGATTTCTCTCAAGTTATTCCAAGTGTATTTGGTGTTGTGTGAACCATTTGAGGTGTCACACTTGGGGCACTAGGCACTCAAGCTTCATGAAGATATTCTACATCAAAGAGGTATGTATTCTATCTTGTTATATTCTTTGTTTTGTATGCTAGATTAGGATAATACCTTGGATGTTCATATTTGCATGTATAATAGAGAAAACATAGATCCAAGGTATTTAGGGTTGCATGTAAACTTAGGAGTGTTAGAATGCTCAAAACCCAACAGCATCTTGGTTCTCCGAGATAGACCTGAGGTCCGGGTACCATCAGGTCAGGGTTAGGGAGGAGGACGTGGAGAAGACCACATTCCAGACTCATTATGGACATTACGTGTTCGTGGTGATGCTATTTAGGCTCACAAACACGTCGACAGTGTTTATGGACCGGATGAATCGGGTCTGCAGACCGATGGTCGATCGCTCGGTCATCGTGTTCATAGATGATATCTTGGTGTACTCCAAGACCAGGGAGCAGCACGAGGAGCATCTTCGGGAGCTATTAGGAGTCTTGATGCGAGAACGACTTTATGCCAAGTTCTTGAAGTGCGAGTTTTGGTTATGAGAGGTTCAGTTCCTTGGACATCTCGTTAAACAGGAGGGGATTTTGGTCGACCCGGCCAAGATCGAGGCCGTTATGTAGTGGGAGGTTTTAAAATTTCCCTCATATATCAGGAGCATTTTGGGATGGGCTGGGTACTATCGGAGATTCACAGAAATTCTCCAAGATTGTGGTACCTCTCACTCGTCTGACGAGGAAGGGGGTTGATTTCCGGTGGGGCCCTGAGCAGCAGATTGCATTCGAGACGCTGAGACCGCGGCTTTGCGAGGCACCAGTGTTGACACTCCCAGAGGGATTTGACGATTTTGTAGTATTTTGTGATGCATAGATCACCGGGTTGGGTGTAGTCCTTACGCAGAGAGGACGGGTGATAGCATATGCATCCCGACAACTGAATACGCACGAGATGAGATACCCTACTCATGATCTGGTGTTAGGAGAGGTGGTATTCGATCTCAAGATTTAAAGACATTACCTCTATGGGGTCCGTTTTACCATATGCACGGACCACAAAAGTTTGAGACACATCATGGATTAGCCGAACCTAAACATGAGGCAGCGCAGGTGGATGGACGTAGTCAAGGATTATGACTGCAAGATCCTTTACCATCCGGGTAAAGCGAATGTGGTTGCGGACGCTCTGAGCTGCAAGTCATATGGATCTTCTACTCTAGCGACATGTATGAGGATATCATTGGATTCTACACTTGTGAGCTTGATCAGGGAAGCTCAGGTTGAGGGTATGCGACAGGAGAATTGGAAGCTTGAGAGGATTAGGGGTAAGAACACCATGTTTGTGCAGGATAGCCGGACATTGTTGACCCGTTGCAGTCGGGCCTGGGTTCTGATGTCTGGTGGGGTCAGATAGATTGTGCTGGAGGAGGCTCATAAGTCTCGCTTCTCTATTCACCCGGGAGCCACCAAGATGTACCGAGATTTGCAATTGAGTTACTGGTGTCCATGCATGAAGAGGGAGATCGCATGGTACGTTGAGAGGTGCTTGACATGTCGGATGGTCAAGGCCGAGTATCATAGGCCGTATGGTCAGCTACAGCCTCTGTAGATTCCCATGGGGAAATGGGAGCAGATCACGATGGATTTCATCACCAAGCTACCAATGACGGCTAGGGGCTTCGATGCTATTTGGGTCATCGTGGATCGAATGACCAAGAACGCCCACTTTTTAGCGATACGGGAGAGTTCACCGGTCGAGAAGCTGTCCGAATTGTATATCCATGAGATCGTTGCTCGCCATGGGGTACCGGTCTCTATTATCTCAGACCGCGATGTTCGGTTCACCTCCCGTTTCTGGTAGAAGTTCCACGGGGAATTGGGCACACGACTGCATTTTAGTATTGCCTATCATCCGTAGACAGACGACCAAAGTGAGCGAACCATACAGACTCTCGAGGATATGCTGAGAGCATGTGTTATTGACTTCAGTGGGAGATGGGACTCCTACCTGCCTCTTGAAGAGTTATCCTACAACAACAACTTTCATTCCAGTGTTAGTGCTCCACCATATGAGTTGTTGTATGGACAGAGATGTCGCACCCCAGTCTGTTGGGGTGAGATTGGTGACAGGGTGATGGGACCGACAGAGGTAGTTCTGTAGACTACCGAGAGGATTCAACAGATTAGACAGCGGTTGCTGACTGCTAAGAGTCGGCAGAAGAGTTACGCCGACTGGCGCCGATCTGAGTTGGAGTTTCAGGTTGGCGAAATGGTATTGTTGAAGGTCTCACCCTGGAAGAGTGTGTTCCGCTTTAGGAAGAGGGGGAAGTTGTGTCCTCGATACATTAGACCATTTCGGGTTATTGCCATGGTTGGCAAGGTGACATATAGACTGGATCTTCCGGAGGAGCTCCGTCAGATTCATAGCACTTTCCACGTTTCACATATGTGGAAGTGCATATTGGACGAGGATGCGGTTGTGCCGTTAGATGAAATTCAGGTTGACGAGCGCCTAAATTATGTGGAGCAGTCGGTGGATGTATTAAAGAGGAAGATAAAAGTTCTGTGCAACAAGGAGATATCTCTGGTAAAGGTACAGTGGCAGCATCGAAAAGGATCCGAGTGGACTTGGGAGCCAGAGTCCGAGATACGGAAGCATTATCCGAATCTATTTGCTACAGCAGACTTCAAGGACAAAGTCTAGGTCAAGTGGGGGAGATTTGTATCATCCTGAGATTTGGCAGGTATTTCCAAATCCTCTATTCTATTATTAATTTGTCATTTGTAGTCCCTGGGGTTGGAAGAGTCGATCCATGTGAAGCCTAAGGGATAAAGTTGCAACTTTGGGATCATGAAGAGTATGCTAAGCTTACATAAGGTACTCTGAGCGTAATAGGCGCGCCCTAGTATGCTGGGCATACACTTGTGTACGCTAAGCGTACTCACGTCAGATGGGAACCCTAATATTTAGGGTTTGGGTGCTATATAAACATCCTTATGAGTTCAAAACCCTCCATCATTTCAACCTCCATAACTTTGAGCCATTTTCCCCAAACCCTAACCCCTTTCGTGAGGGTGTGAGCTAAAAGTGTGTGTTCTGAGTAGTTGGAGAAGAAAGTGTTGCATCAAGAAGTTGTAGAAGGAATACAAGCTTGTAGATCTGAGGTTTCTTTGTGCTCTAGAAGCTCAAGTAGGTAAAAAGCTCCAACCTTTAAGCTTATATGATGTAGATCTTGCCATGCTAGATTTATGAAACCATTTCTTGTCCCAAAAGTCCCAAGTTGGTGCATGTTATGTTTTGAACGAGATAAGTTGTCCTTTCAGACCCTAGAAAGGGCCCTAAGTTATAAAAATGATGTCCCAATGGCTAAAACTGCCCCATGCATGTAGTAGAAAGGTCTTAATGGATTACAACCGTGTATTAAGAACTTTCTGGACGTCCAAAGTCATAAATTTCAAGACTTTATGGTTCTAAGGCACATTTGGTCGATGGATCTGGAGTTTGGGCTTAAGTGCTTAAGCCATAAGCACTTATTAAGGTTTTGGTGAAACCTTGCGTACGCCCCGTGTAATTTCTATACACCCAGCGTACTGAGTCAGCCACCTCGATGGTGGTCAACGCAAAATGGAAGTACGCTCAGCGTACCAGAGGAGTACGCCCCGCGTACGCTCTCTGTTGGGCTTTTGACGACTTGAGCTTCGGTATTGGACGCATTTTGGGCCAGTTTGACATGAACCTTGCTGAGCTTTTTGAATAAATGTGTTTTGGGCCATTAGTGGTAGTAGATCTTAAAATGAGGCCCGAATTGGGAGTTGGGGCCCAATTGGGAAAATTGGGCCAATAATGTGACTTATGTATATGAACTTTTGGATAATGAATTTGATATTGGGCCTTGGCCCAAATTAGAGAAAAGGAAAAATGGACTATGTGGACCCTTAGTCAAGATTGATATCCCATGTGTTGACTTGGTATTCGTTATTTTGGATAGTTCGGGATTTTCGGTGAGACAGTGGTCGGAGATTTTCAGTCCAGTTCAGCATTACTTGTGAGGTGAGTTCTTCTCACTATATCAACAGGGTCTAAGGCACAAATGCAGACCCTTTTCGGATTTGTATCCGGGTTTATTTCATGATAATATGCTTAGTGACCTATTAGGTCGGTATCCTGGTATATATGATGATGTTATGTTAGTGACCAGTTAGGTCGGTATCCAGGTTATAGGATGATATTGTGTTAGTGATCTGTTAGATCTGTATGACTATTTGTACATGCTAGCTAGTGTAGGATATTTATGTGCACATGATTGTTTAACTGGGGGTTGGGTTGAGGCGGTCATGCTTTGTTCTTGCGCCAACATACCCAAGGTGGACCGAATAGACTGCAAACCCGATTAGGGCATACTAGTCAGACCAAAGGCCCGACGAGCGTTCCGGATAGACTGAAGGCGCTGCGAGGTGGTCCAGACGTGTCGATGGCTCGGAGAGCGGTCCCAATAGACTGATGGCCCTGCGAGGCGGTCCAGTCAGGCTGATGGCTCATTATGCATGCTGTTTATTTGCTATGATATGATTATGATTGTATGGTGGTTGTATTTTGGGGAAACTCTTTAAGCTTCGGGTTTACAGTTGTTAATTTTGTTTCAGGTATTTCTGATGATTGCGGGAAGGCGAAGGCGTGATCGTGCACCTCCTTATATTTTTATGATTTGATTCTGGGATGCTCTGACACGAAAACATTTTAAAAACAATTTTGTAATAATTATTGGTTTCGAATGATTTAAAAAGTTTTAAATTGGCATGATTTTTATCGGTGTTACAACAACAGCTAAGGATTCTTTCAGTGAGCTTCCGCGGTGCGAGGTGAGTCTCCTCACTATATCCATGGGTTGAAGGCACCAACGTCGGCCCATTATGTGCTATATGGTATGATAGTTGTTCTGTGATATGTGGTATTGTAGTTGTCATCGATACTTGCATGGAAGACCCCAGGGGTAGCCCGAGGCAGTTGGATATCAGACCATAGGGGGTACCCATGACATTCCAGGCAAAGACCATGAGGGGAGCCTATGCCATTCCGGATAAAGACCATGTGGGGAAGCTCATGACAATTATATGTATGTTGCATGATATTCTGTGGTTGTATCTTTATGGTTTTTTGGGGAACTCAATAAACTTTATGTTTACAGTTTTCAGTTTATGTTTCAGATACTCCGGTTGCAGGGCACACACTACATGTTTTCCGCAGTCTGTGAATTACTCTGATTTAATAATGTTTTTGCTAACTCTTGGTTACCTTGGTTTCATGAGAAAGAAATATATTAACGATTTATTAATAAAAAAGATTATGTCATTATTTTGGAGACGTTGCGGTCACTTTGGATGAATATAATAAGATGAATGGTATCACTCACGAGCATTGTTTAGTTTTGTAAGTTATAAAGTTTAAGAAGGATTTACATATCTTTAAAATTAAAATAGCGAATCAACCAAATAGAGCTCATGTATGAGACATGATATAAAAACCAATGATTAAATTAAAAGACATAAACACAATTTAATTACTAGATCGGTTCATTCCATACATACCATCATGCATATCATTCATCTCTTTGATTCTATATTAATAAAAAACAACCCCCAAATTTTCATATAATCATATCCGATGGTGTTGTAGCTGCAACAAGCGTGAGTAGGCCCCATCAGCGCCACGGCTCAACAATTCCCCATGGCTACCTTGTTCAACAATCCGACCGTCTTGAACCACTCCAATATTATCCACGCCTCGTATCGTCGATAACCGGTGGGCCACTAGCACCGTCGTCCGCCCTCTCATCAGCCGTTCAAGTGCTTCCTGAAGCACACACTCCGATTCAGCATCTAGGGCACTCGTCGCCTCATCTAGTAACAGAATCGTCGGATCTTTCAAAACAGCCCTAGCTATTGCAATCCTCTGTTTTTGCCCTCCGGATAACTGAACCCCTCTCTCACCTACCGGAGTTTTATACCCTTGAGGCAAACCGCTAACGAATACATGAACGTTTGCTGCACGCGCCGCTTCAATCACTTCCGCCTCCGTTGCTCCCTCTTTCCCGTACGCGATGTTCTCCATTATGCTAGCCGCGAATAAGGCCGGCTCTTGTTGGACTAATCCGATTTTCGCACGAAGCGACCGGAGGTTTAACCTTCTGATGTCTTTTCCGTCGATCATAACTTTTCCGGCGGTTGGATCGTAGAATCGTTCGATGAGTGCGATTATTGAACTTTTCCCGCAACCACTGGCTCCAACTAACGCTTGGCTCTGGCCTGATCGGATTCTAAGACTCAGATCCTTGAATATAATGACGTCAGGTCTCGAAGGATACGAAAAGTCAACATGACGTAACTCGATTTCGCCTCTAATCGTTTCCACTGGCTCGGAATCTGGATCGTCGGGGTCGATTCTGGTTGACCTATCGAGAACGGAAAACACAGAGCCGATGGCTTCACCGCCTCTGATAATCTCCGGAGCGAGGCTAACCGTTTCCGCTACCGAATTAGCGGTGATGACTAAAACGACAAACACTTTGATGACTTTTGAGAAAGTGGAGACACCGTTTTTAACGAGATGTGCGCCGTACCAGAGGATTAGGGCTTCGGAGGCGAAAAGAGCGAGTTGGGAGACGCCAAACAGGATACCGGAGATTTGACTCCGTCGAAGGCTTTGCTTCTGTGGGACACGAAGTTCGTCGGAGAATAAGGACAGGATTTTGTCTTGGGCGTTAAAGGCTGCGATGGTTCGAATGTTGCTCACTCCTTCTCCGGCGATCATGCTGGTTTTCGCATGTGCTTTGGCCGTGTCTCCGGCGAAGCCTTTTAGTGAAAGTTGCTGTAAATTTACGATTAATTAAAAATTTATTTATTAGATAAAAAAAACACAAAATAATAATACAATAATAATAAGAGCACCAGGTGTCCCACATATGGTAAATAAAAAGGGACAGTTCTGGTGGTTATTGAAAAGCGCACAGATGATAAGTTAAATTGAAAGGTGGTCCCGTAAGTGTAATAAGTATAGGACAAAAGGAAACAGATGGTAACAAGTCGTATGTCGCTTTGAAGTGTGAATGGTGACTGGTGAGCATGCTAAAATCCGAAAGACTATTTAAAAAAATACGGAGGCAATGGCGTCAGTGATTCAGTACTACAGTACCCGAAAATAGACAAAGAGTCACTGGTGACAGGGTAAATGCAGCCAAAAACTACTCAGGAATGATAGAAGGTGAGTGAATACCATATGGCTTTTCTGACATCTTCATCCTCACTCACATTGAATTGAATTTGTAAATTGAAAACTAGAGATTTAATTAATTGATGCTGTCATTCATTTATTAGATCACGAGTTAAGAATCTCAACTCTGGCCCTATTAACATTTTACAGTCTCCTACAATGTGTTTAATTGAGGTGTTACACTCACTTTGATATCTTTTATTTTTAGATTTGAAAGAAATAATAACATTTACCAAAACTCAAATAAAATATAATTTTTTAAGAGTAATTTTTACTAAAAAATTAAAATTCCTGACATTACTTCATTTTGTGATAGAATTGAAATCTGATAATTCGGTATCTTTTAAAGGTCGAATTAATTTTTGTTATGGAAAGATATAAATGAGGAGAAATTCATGTTGATTGGATGGACAAAGTTCAAGAAAGTTTTGAAGGGCTCAATAAAGAAACTAAAATAAAGGAGTTGGAAATTTTTAACAGGAAATGAAGTTGATTGTCGTGAAAAGAATCTTTTACTAACTTTTTTAATTTTAGGTTTTGTTTGTTAGCAAAATTATTATATTACGAAAAAAGATTCAGGTCTGAGCTTCGGGGAAGCATGAATACAGATTACTAAATTAGAGTCAGCACGTGTAAGACACCAGAACTGTGCCTTCGTTACTATACCATAGTTGTCGTTATTCGAGTCAAGATTCGAATGGGTTTTGAAACTTCAAAAACAAGCTCAAAGTAATCTGACACTTTTTTATGTGAAATCATATAATTAGAGTATATAATTAAGTTAATTTAATTAATACTTAATAGCAGCACGTACGCACCTGAGCAAAATGAGCCAGAACAAGAAGAGGGAAGGTGCCAAGAATAAGAAGCGAAACCCTCCATTCCACTATAAACGCAACCACAAATGACGTCAGGAGTGAAGTCATGTTCTGCAATATAACCGAGATCCTTTCAGCAATGGCTGACTTCACATCTGCGGCGTCTGTCGCTAATCGGGCTGCAACTAAACTCGAGTTATGCTCTTCTTCATCGAACCATCCAACTTCATTCCTCATTATCGCTGAAAATCAAATTTTTATTAAAATCAATGTAACAATGTTGTTAATTTATTGAAATTTGAAAAAAGGAAATACCTGCTAGCATCATTCGTCTTACTCGTGTAGTGAGATTCTCGCCCATGATACTAAAGAAGTAATGTTGGATTAGATACGCTACAACCGCATATAAACCAGCTCCTACGTAGATGAAAACACATTCTTTGGTTTTACTCTCCATTTTATCAGGGTTATCATAGTAAAAAACCTCAATCATATTACTCATAACAATAGCGAATGTGGGTCCGATAAATCCCGAAAGCACGGACCCCACAGCGCCCATTATAGAATAAGGCCATTCCGGAGCATTCATCTTCAATAGTCTAAAGAAATACCCACTCGGAGCCGGATTTTTTCTATCTGTTTCAGCATTTGATATCATCTCAATACGACCATCAGCACCAGTACTATACTGATAACTCAAATTCCTTAAACTTCCGGATCTAAGACTTAAAGACTTTGTCGACAATGAATGGCTAAGTCGTGTCGACCGTGTCCTACGTGTAGAAGGATTCGAAAAATCCCGATTTCCCGCCATTTCTTGAAACCTGATTAAAGACGCATACGCCCCTGGTTTTGAAATCAGTTCTTCGTGTGTTCCGGTTTCAATAACATGTCCTTGTTGGATGACAGCTATCGAGTCAACATTTCTTATGGTGGACAACCGATGTGCGACCACAACGGTTGTCCGCCCGATCATTAACCGGTCGAGAGCTTCCTGTACGATGCTCTCAGAACCGGAATCCAGCGCACTTGTCGCTTCGTCTAGAAGTAGGATTTTAGGGTTTTTTAACATGGCTCTGGCAATTGCAATTCTTTGTTTTTGACCACCAGATAGTTGGATTCCTCTTTCGCCGACTTGAGTGTTGTAGCCGTTAGGAAGAAGGGTGATGAAACTGTGTGCATTCGCTGCTGACGTGGCGGATTCCACGTCAGCCATTGTGGCATCTCGTTTTCCGTAAAGTATGTTTTCAAGTATGGTAGTGGCGAAGAGTGCGGGTTCTTGGTTTACTAAACCAATCTGATCACGTAGCCATTCAAGTTGGAGTGTCTTTATGTCCACATTGTCTAGCAGTATTTGGCCTGTAGTAAAACCATCATAAAAATTAAAAAATAAGTAAATTATATTTTTGGTGACCATATTGATTGGATCGTAATTGCAAAAAGCCAATTATAGGAACAAAAGTATTCATTTTATTTTTATTTGTAACATGTACCTAAAACATTACAAAAACCTTAACCTATTAGGACCCAAAACTGTAAAAATCAATTGAATTCAAGGATTAAAAATGTAATTTTAAGAAATAAATGAATTAGGCTTTAATTAATATCTACGCGCGTACCTTGATTAGGATCGTAAAACCTTTCAATTAAGGAAACAACGGTGCTTTTGCCGGACCCGCTACCGCCAACCACCGCAACTGTCTTTCCGGCCGGGAAGAATATGGAGAAGCTTCTAAAGATAATGACATCTGGACGTGAAGGGTAACTAAAAGTTACTTCTTTGAACTCGATATTCCCGTTGACTTCAGTCAAACACTTCCCATTTACAGTGTTGTGATGTATAGTGGGTTTTTGCTTAATAATTTCAAACAACTTGTATCCAGCTGCTTTCCCTTTGCTAAATGCTCCAAGATTCGAAAATGACTGACCTAGACTCCTGTTATGATATGATCACGATCAACCAGTATTATTTAATTAATTTGGTTTGGTAAACATGAGATTTAATTAATTAATGATGTAATGTTACAGAATCTTACATTCCACCAACAATGGCAGAGAAAATGGCTGTGAATGCTTTTCCACCGTCGGTTTGTCCGTTTCTTATAAAGACACCTGCATACCAGAAAACAAGTGCCCAAGACATGCAAGCTATTCCATATGTACATCCGAGCCCTAATCCTTTTGCCATTCCAGCCTTGTAACCCAGCTTCAATGTGTGTTGTATTGCATCGGAATAGGAATTAAGGGCCTTCGTCTCCCCAACATATGAGTACACAGTTCTAACTTGCGCAATTGCCTGTTGAAATAAAATTAAAAATTAAAAGAAAATTCAAAGACCATGTGTACGTATATGATGAAATTAGGTGTTGATTAATAATTGATCAGTAATCACCACACTACGGAAACAAGAGACCAAAAGTAAGGGGTTAAAGTAAAGAAAGAACCATAAGAGGGAAGGTGTTCCTTATCATTACAACGCATGCTACGTATTGTATGATAACAAAGGGTAGGGGTGAAAAATCAACTTAAAGTATTCATGATTTATTTTTAGTAAAAAGTAAGAAAAATTAAGAAATTAATTGATGTGAAGAGAGTAGCTTGGGATGACCTCCTCAGCGATGATGCCGGCATTGGCGTAGGATTCACGGCTCTTGGAGGTGAGACCGGTGAGAGTATATGCGTATAAGCCACCGGCAAATGCAATTCCCGGTATCACTGCAATGCTGAGTAAAGCTAGCTTCCAAGCAGACACAAAACCGACCACCAATCCAGCCAAAAATGTCGAAAGGTAATGGATGAAGTTTCCAACCTAAAATTGATGAGTAAATTGGTAGTGAGCATTCAATTTGTGGGCCTAAATTTTAGAGATCTTCAAAGATGCTCTTTGACCGGCGCAGGTTAATCTATCTATGCTAACATGCACGTACGAAACCTGAGAAATCATAAAATGGAGAGATATTGTTATTACTTATTACCTTCTCGCTAATGGCATCTTGGACAAGGAGAGTGTCTGTTGAAACACCAAAAACGATATCGCCTGTTCTTGCATCTGTATCGTAAAATCCTACGTCCTGTTTAAGAACGGCTTCCAAGTACCTCTTCCTCAACGCACTCACTTGCCTTTCTCCAGTATACATCCAACATCCAATCTCTGTTCATTTTCAATTTTATACAGAATTAGTTAGTTAACTGTTTAGATCATGTAATTTTAGATGAAAAACTAGTTACGGAATTTAAGACGATGACGGTGATTTGTGTTGTTGCGCATTAAAATATGAAGGAGAAATTGACCAAGTGAGAGATGAAAAGAATAGTAGCCACGTGCACCTGATCTGTGGTGAACCGACTTAAAATAAGCATTTGCAAATAATAAATGCTCCAAAACAACTTGCTTATGGAAAATAGAACTTGAAAAAATGAAAACCGAGAGACGATAACGGATCAAATGTAGCGTAACTAACCTGCATACGATGATACGCAGACGACTAGTCCGAGATAAACGAAATACAAAGCATACTGCATTAATTTAGAGGAAACAAAACAATCAGATCTGAATCGATTATGAAATTAAATGAGGAAAAATGCATACAACGATACACTTCCTCCGTTTCAGATTAGTTGAGGTTTCTCCGTTGATGAAGAAACTCGCTTAATATGAAACGGATGTAGCAATAATGAATCACCTTAGATACTTCATGAGTCATGGTGCTCAAATCAGTTTGGTTTTTGCCGAATCCATTAACCATTTGACCGAACAAGAGGAAGAATACAGGCATGGAAGATCCGTGAACAATGGCACCGATGCTACCGAAGATCATGAGAACGTAATCTAACTTATCTGCAAATGAAAAAAGTTGGTAGAACGGAAGACTCTGCCCTTTCTTCTTTTCCGCCTGTGCCGGCATTGCCTTCACCGTCTCCGCCATTTTACTAAACCTCCACGGCAGCACGCTCAGTCTCCGGTTGTGTACTGGACTTCTTCAAAAATGAGACAACGAGAATATTGAGAGCAGATCAAACGCCATGAAAGAGTGGTTCAGAGTTGGGTGTGCTGAGTCTGAATGAGACTGGACTTGTGGTCAAACGAGGTGAAGTGTAGAGGGGAGAGGTGAGGTTGGTTATATAAAAGAGAAGGGACAATTTAACCATGGTTTGGTTAAGGGTGTAGTTAAATGACAAAACGGGAATTTCAAAAACTCAGTTTTACTTGTACTATATCGACTTCATTGGTTGTACTGTGACCCAATTCGAACTGATTCATCCCATTTCTCGCCGCGTGCATTTCCCAAACAAAAAGTGCTTCCATTAATCATGTTAAATGCGTCCACTGCGTTGTACTTCATACCAAATTTTCTTAAGCAAAAACTTTAATCAACTTTTAATAGGGCTAATCACAAAATTATTAAAATGAGAAGTGTGTTATCTTGGTTATCTTTTTAACATGTATATAGAAATGACAACATAATTGAAAATATGGATTTTCTGATTCTGGAAACGAATGATCATCTTTATATAGAGTAAATTACACGAATGGTCCCTATGGTTTGGGGTAATATACACGTTTGGTCCCTAACTTATTTTTTTAACTCGGAAGGTCTTTACTGTTTGTTTCCATTACGCGCTTGGTCTCTACTGTTTGTTTTTGTTACACGTTTGGTCCCTATCTTACCTAAAAAGACTATTATTTAAATAGTGAAAAATAGTGGAGTGGATAAGGTAAGATGAGAGGATGGTATTGGAGGTGTGTTTATTTAAATAAATCAAAAAATTAATGGCAAAATAGTCTTTTTTAGGTAAGATAGGGACCAAGCGCGTAACAAAAACAAAAGTAGGGAACTTCTGAGTTAAAAAAATAAGTTAAGGACCAAACACGTAAATTACCCTAAACCATAGGGACTATTCGTGTAATTACTCCTTTACATAATCTAAACATATTTTAATGTTGTGTGACATCTTTTCGCAAACACATTCAAAATTCTCTTTACCACATATTTTCATGTAACTTTATGGCAAATGATTTACGCAGCTAAAATTCTCTTGGGGTTCTACTTGTAGCTATTCCCAATTTTGCGATACTTTACACATTTTTTTTCAAGTTATACTCCGATTAAATCACATGTTTGATAACTGTGTGGTTGTATGTCCACTTCACCAAACTACTAACTTAGTGACAGGATCTTTACTTAGCTATTGTTTCGCGAACTACGGCATTTCATGAAACCATAACCTAATTTCATGGATTGTCTTTTTTATGTCGTTTTAAGTTATATTTTGATTATTGAGCATGTGTGATCAATTTGGTTGTATATTTATTTAACTAAGTTGTTAATTTATTGTATTTATATCGAATTATCTTTCACACGGTAGAAAGATTTTGCGAAACTCAAACGAATTTTGCAAAAAAAATATCACAATTTTCCAAGTTATGTTTTGATTATATAACATATTAAGTCTATATGATTGTATCTTTATTTAACCAAAATATTAGTTTATTAAATATCTACCCACTTGCATATTTGCAAACAAGGAATATACAAAATTCTAACGTATTTTGTGCAATGTCTTTTTTTCGATTTTCAAGTTTTCTTTGTATTAATTACATGTCTCGTTGTTGTACAATTATTCAATGTTATTTGATTTGCCGATCAAGGTTATTATTACCGGAGAATTGTGACCATTAACGACAATGTAGCCATTACAAAAGTGATCAAGGAGAAATTAAGTGTATCTTACGTTCTTTTTTAATTGTTTAGGAGCATATGTTATGGTATGTTGTTGAATATCCAAACCACTTTTAGAGCCTTTCTCCTATTTTATTTGATTCTCGACATCAAGATTTACCATAAACACACACTTGACCAATACGGGGATATGGCTTTAGGTTGGAGGTTATTGTATGTGTTTTGGACGATGAGAGTTATGCCTTATCACTCGGTTATGCTTCTTTCACCATGCATTAGCAAGAGCATGATGGATTCTATAGGTGTGTTGGTGAAGATCGTTGACTTATCATATATACTTAAGGGTTTGAATTTTTCCGAATTAGTGAATGATAATATTGTCTGTTTTTGTGTTCTCTTCTTACCAGAGGTAGATTCATAGGTTGTGTAACACCCCTCATATACGACTGATCTTAACAAAAAAAAAAAAAAAAAAAAAAAAAAGAGCTTCCATAAAAATATTTTATTTAATTGAAAGAAATATATGTTTAATCTAACTGATAATCAATATTTTTAATGAGTCACAACCCATAACAAGATGTGTATGACTTATGACTTGATCATCTTCTCTCACACACACACACACACACATATATATATATATATATATATATATATATATATATATATATATATATATATATATATATATATATATATATATCTTCAAATATGATGTTTTATCCTTATCTTTCAAGTTGAATGGTCTCATAGGATAAATATAGACAAAACTTCAAAAATAGTGCCTGTGGTTTTTGAAAATCTGAAGTTTAGTCCCTACTATTTAAAAACCTCACAGATGGTCCCTATGATTTCAAAACTTTTAACAAAGGGTCCTTTTCGCTAACTCCGTTAGCTTTTGGCCGTTAAGTGAAGGGTATTTCTGTCATTTCACTACCAGAGGGACCATTTATGAAGTTTTCACTCATTTAAAAAAATATATATGATTATTTAATATTAAAGTGTCCCCCCCCCCCCTCTCTAACTTCAATTTTCATTCTGTCTTTGAGCTTCATCAATTGAACGAAATAGCCCCTCCCCCTTGTCGGCTCCCTTCCTTCGCAAGCACTTGGAGAACAACATCCCTGAGAACGCAACACTCCAATCTGTAAATGTGACATCCCTAAAATCACGGCCAGAAAAGACCGATTCGTTTATGCTTTGTTTTAAAATCAGAGTAATCTTTTAAAGAAAATAGTTGCGGAATTTGTTCCCAAAATATGATAAAGATTTATCAAAGCATTGCTTTAAAGAAATGTATTTTTATTATATAACAAAATCTCGGGATGTCATGTTCCGATACATACACATAAGCATAAACAGAACTTACATTATTTACACTAAAGATTTTACATCTCCTTTAATCTCTCTGTGAAATATATCTTCGTATCGATACCTGTGATACAAAGAAAATTGAGTGGGTCAGGCTTGGAAGCCTGGTGAGCATATAGGGTTTTCGACCCACAATAATATAATTATTATATTCAACCATCAAGCAATCAACCCAATTACCCATCTCCATTATCTTCCTTTATTTCTTAGGCTTTTACCCTAAGAATTCAACTAACTGTCATTCATTCATTCCTAAGGACTGACCTAAGGAATTGGCACGAAATCTATTGCTACATAAGGCGCATCTACCAACATCATCCTTTAAGCGCCTCTGCCAGGATTACGTCATACAGTATGAGGCGCGACTGCCAGGTTTATGACATTCTCTTTTAGGCGCATCTGCCGACATTATCCTATAAGCGTATCTGTCAGGATTATCCTATAAGTGCATCTGCTAGTATTATGACATTCTCTAATTGGTGCATCTACCAATATTATTCTTAAGCGCATCTGCTAGTATTATGACATCTCTATTTGGCGCATCTGCCGACATTATCCTATAAGCGCATCTGCCAGGATTACGACATTCACTGCTTGGTGCATCTATCGATATTATTCTTAAGCATCTTTTATACCTCCTCATTTTATCACATACCAACTATCTCATCTACCCATGTTCTACCCAACATATTCGTAGATATAAAATACAAATACGGTTTAACTCATTTAAAAACTATATAAAACGTCCATTCCATACTCATCTCAAATAAGCAAACAATATATAAACACATAACACGTATTTCATAGCAAATAGTTCATATCTATGCGTTAGAAGAAAGTAACCATACACTCACAAATATAAACAACGATATACTTAATACATTCAAACAATACTTGTATTATTATCGTGTTTATGAAAGGGACTATACACCCACACATATAAACAACTTTATATTATACACATAGCACGTATTTCATAGCAAATACTTAATATTTATGTGTTAGAAGAAAGTGACCACACACTCACAAATATAAACAACGATATACTTAATACATTCAAATAATATTTGTATTATTATCGTGTTTATGAAAGGGACTATACACCCACACATATAAACAACTTTATATTATACACATAGCACGTATTTCATAGCAAATACTTAATATTTATGTGTTAGAAGAAAGTAACCACACACTCACTTGATCAGAAGATGATCGGACATAACTACAACTTGTAGAAGTAGTATTCTTCAGTAGATCTGGAAGATCTTCACACACCGAGCTTCTCGCAGGTAGAGCTTTGGCTCGAAAACTCTTTTTCTCGGGATCTTCAGGCTTCGGGACTCGCTTCGGGTCTCGGGGTTGATATCGGGGTTCGGGATATTTCTTGCATGTAAATCGAGGTAAAACGGGAGAGAGAAGAGAAAATAGCAACCCTAAACGGCTGTCCCTTCAAATCTATTTATAGGGCAAAATTGGCCCTTGCCACGTCATGACACCTTTTTCCACGTCGTGGGCTTGGTCGTCACTACATGCGTCATCGCAAGTTGCATCTAGGGGACTCCCGGAGGTGTCAGAAGACTTGCCACGTCGTGGTATCTGACAGTTTTGGGGTTTCGCGCCCCGAACTTCAGAAATTCATAACTTTCGCATACGAACTCCATTTTCGACGTTCTTTATATCGACGCGTAGGTAAGATTATGCTCTACAACTCTCATTTAGACTCCATTGGCTAATTTTGACTTTATTTTTAATATATTATAAATATATTACTTATATATTATCTTTAGTAGGCCGGGACAGGAAAACTCCATTCGAAATTCATAACTCCTTCATCTGAACTTCGTTTTCGTCTGTCTATTTATCGTTGGACTACTATCGAAGACATCTTCGACTCTCGTTTAGATCACTAAGGATAGATATCTATCTACCTTAAATTCACTATTTACGTCGCGCTGGGTTGTGCTGGTTCTGTCGCGAAACTTCGACAGGTCATAACTTCTTTGTTATAACTCGGATTTTGGCGTTCTTTATATGCACGGAAACCTTGTGACATATACTACAACTTGGTTAAGATTAATCCTTCTAAACAATCTTCCATAAAAAAGTCATTTTTGATGCTTATCGTCTCTAAATTGACTGGCCCGGATCTACGGGCGTTACAGTAAATGGAGGCTATTCCTGGAGATTGAAGATAAAAAAAATATGGTGATGACTACTGCGTTGCCAATGGATGGAAGCATGTCATTGAAGATACCTATATGGATCTTGGGGATTTTCTTGTCTTTTAGCTCCTTGGTTGCTCCATCTTCAAGCTCTTAATTTTCTCCTCTTCTCAACTTCTTCCAATAACAATCTCTACACCTGTGAAATTATTATTGGAAACAACGAGGAAAATCAAACTAGGTAGTAAAACCAAATTGCTTGATAAGTTACCCGGAAGCAAATTGTTCCCGAGTGATAATTTATGCAAGTTGTTTAATCTTGTGAGTTGTAATGGTAGTTCCCCGAAGAATGTATTGGAGCTCAAATCAAGAACAGTTAAGGTGGTGATGTTGGAAAATTATGTGGGGATTGGAGATGAAAGGATGTTACCAGAAATTATGGTCAAATGTTAAAGATTTGAGCATGGATTTGACATCATTTTTGTCATTCCCCCACGAATCTGGAAGAACCCCATAAAAATTATTGAAATGTAGAGCAAGAAACATGAGGGAATTAAGTTTTGTAATCGGGATAGGGATTGAACGAGTTAAAGAACTCAAAGTCAAATTTACCTTATAAAGCTTAGAACAATTAGTAAGACTTTCTGGGATTACACCCACCGAAGAATATTATTACTCGAATCAATAGTTTGAAGCAATGGAAATGAACCCAATGCGAGAGGAAACGAACCGGTGAACTTGTTGTTAAACAATTGAATTCCTCTGAGATTTGGAAGGAACCCTAATTCATTCGGAATCGAACCTTCAAAGGCATTATCATGGAGGCTAAGCTTTCTGAGAGCTTGAAACTGACCTATTTTCGATGTGATTCGACCACCTAATCCTCGCCATGGAAGTTGAATCACAATAAATTAACCTTGAGCACATTTGATTCCTTTACAACTTCTAGAACAAGCTCCATATCTGCTATCGTTCCAGCTTTTCAAGAACCCATTTGGGTCAATGAGTTCTTGTTTGAATGATTGGAGGGCTTGAAAATCGGATTCTGTAACAAAGATGGGTGGGTGGGTTTTTAGAGAGAGAGAGAGACCTTTAATATTAAATAATAATTTTTTTTTTTTTTATATAGGACAAAACTTCATAAATGGTCCATATGGTAGTGAAAAGACAGAAATGTCATTTACTTAACTGCCAAAAACTAAGGAGTCAGCGAAAATGACCATATGTTAAAAGTTTTGAAACCACAGGGACGATCCGTGAGGTTTTTGTAAATTAAGGACTAAACTTCAGATTTTCGAAAACCAAAGGGACCATTTTTGAAGTTTTGTCATAAATATATTTTGCTTTTGGCATCTTCAAACAATCTTATACATACTAAGATGTTTCTTCCATCGACATACAAGTGAAATCAATAACAACCCATAACATAACAAGATATCCACCGATGTACATGTTCATATTGTAGGCATGTAGATTCATTAACGAGTCAAACTCCTTCACATCTTCGAGAGCGACACATGAAGGTAAATTATGGCTAATCACACCACACCCACTCGATTCAATCTTTGATATCATGCTCATCGCCCTTCTTGTCATTGTTTGAAGGTTGCATTCCACTCAGGACCGGTCTTGAGAAAACAAAAATCATCAAAGGCCCTAGACGAGCCAGAAAAAATAGCCCCTTATCATTATTATAAGTTTTTAATTTTAAATAAAAATATATAATAAAAAAAATTGGGCCCTGTGCGGCTGTCCACTTTGCCCCCCTCAACGCCCCCTATGATTCCACTTACTACATTAGCATATGATAAATTACATGTACTCTCTTGTTTACCCCAAATTTTACTTCGAGGATATCTTTCTTGTTTCTTCCCTTTTGATTGAGAATCCATCTTCCTGTCTTTATGTTTGAACCTAGCATTTGTCATGAAAATATTATAGTTCCTCATCCATACGAAAACAATTTTTGTGTTAAAGCATCCACCCATTCTACTCGAAGAAACCTTACTAAATCGAACATTGTCCTAAGTCAACAATCGCCGCCCTTTTCATTGCATGTTATATTATTGCCTTGTAGTAAAATAGGAACTTCAAAACATAGTTGGACAAAATAATCGGATACACATATTTTTTAAATATAAACAAAAAACATTTCATGGAAACATATGTGCAATTTAGTACTTTGTTAATCAATATTATACAGAAACTATAATTTTATTTTCACCAAGTTGCATTCTCGTTTATTTTATTACTAGATAACAATATTCTTTTATTACATAGTTTTTTGTGCATTTTCTCCACTCCTCCAAATTCTACTAGCAAGTACATGTAAAGCACGAGCCTCAATCATCATTCAAAGGTAATAAGTCTTGTCTGAGTTTTTTTTACAAGAATGTGTATTTCTATGATTACCACATATTAATTTGTGTATCTTGATTTAGCTTTCGTTTTTTAGTTTTATAATTTAATGCCTTAGTATATGTGTTGTATATTTATATCAGTCATTCATTGGTTAGTAAACATCATTGCCTTCACTTCATGTTGTGTCGACATAATAAAGTGGTATCCCCCCATTTTTCGCTAAGAAACATGGATTGTTGGCCTGGTGCATTAGTTTTGAATTATACGCATTGAGCCCTTTAACAATTATCTGCCACATGTCAATATTTTTTACCATGAACACATTCGTTTTCATACCAAGATATATTTATATTATTATCCAGAGACTATAGATACATGTTTGGGTACGTTAAACGGACGAAATGAAATGAAATCCTATTTATAACAACTTCGATGATATATGTTAACTTTGTGTTAGCAGTTGTTTCTTTTTTATTTAATAAATTTTAAGAATTAAATATTTAATCTGGACAGTTATATATTGTTGTTCTCATTTTGACTTGATTTGGACCGGATGACTTAATAATTGAGCTAGAAAACTTGACTTAATGTATCAAAACATTAACCATTTACTTAGTGCGCTTCTTATTTCTTTCACTCAACTCCTCTCGTATTAAAATTAATGAAAATTGTTAAAATAGACAACTATAAGAGTGAAATGATCATTAGTATCAAATCTAGGGGAAAATAACTTAGGAGGGTAACTACCTCTTATCCGTGTTCACATATTGGCAACTTCTTCTTTTTTGTACATAATAAAGCAACTAACTTATTTTAGCTGTTTAAATTACACCAATATTACCGGCTAATACATGTTTTAACCGGTAACTCAAAGGGAACATGACTTAGGAGGGTAACTACCTCTTATCCGTGTTCACATATTGGCAACTTCTTATATTTTGTACATAAGAAAGCAACTAACTTGTTTTAACTGTGTAACATCCCAAAAATCATGACCAAAAATTCCGTTTTTAATTTAATACTAAAACCATAATTGTCAAACCATTAATTTAATACTTCGGCATCGGGCCCCGCCTGACATCGAGCCCCGCTCGGTATACATATCTGTCTCTCTTAGGCCCCGCCTGTCTCCGGGCCCCGCCCGCTAAACACATACAATCATATAACATGCTAACACATAAAGAAACATACTCTACTGTATCCTTGTCCTAAGAAACATACTCTGGTAATAATAAGATACGGAACCTCGCCCACACTCACCCTCTATCAGGCACATACAAGTATCACACAGACAGCAAATATAATCTAACATGCAAACATTCCTCGGGCACCCGCCCGACATCAGACCTTGGTCTGGAATAACATACTAGCATACAATGCCTAGGGCTAACCCCCGAGTCTTCCTACTCATAGACTACATGCGTTGGCATTGTGGCCTTAGACTCATTCACATAGTGAGGAGACTCAACTTGCACTGCTAAAGCCCTGGTTGGAACTAGCTGAGTACGGACGAAGTTTCGTATCTCATTATTAGCAGAGTGTTTCTTAGGACAGAGATACAGTAGAGTATGTTTCTTTATGTGTTAGCATGTTATATGATTGTATGTGTTTAGCGAGCGGGGCCCGAAGACAGGTGGGGCCTAAGACAGACAGATCTGTATACCGAGTGGGGCTCGATGCCAGGCAGGGCCTGATGTCGGGCGAGACCCGATGTCGGAGTATTAAATTAATGGTTTGACAATTATGGTTTTAGTATTAAATTAAAAAAAAAAAAAATTGGTCATGATTTTTGCGATGTTACACAGTTAAAATAAGTTAGTTGCTTTCTTATGTACAAAAAATAAGAAGTTGCCAATATGTGAACACGGATAAGAGGTAGTTACCCTCCTAAGTCATTTTCCCTTTGAGTTACCGGTTAAAACAGGTATTAACCGGTAATATTGATGTAATTTAAACAGTTAAAACAAGTTAGTTGTTTTATTATGTACAAAAAAAAAAAGTTGCGAATATATAAACACGAATAAGAGATAGTTACCCTCCTAAGTCATTTTCCCCAAATCTAAAGGAAAAAAAACTTATCTATATAACACTTTATTCAGACACATTCAATTATTCAATTAGCCTGGTACTAAACTTTAATTAATTAATATACTAAAAGGCCATCCAAGACGGTATCTTAAAATATCATTAGAAATATAGTATACGATACAATAAAAATATATGTGATACAATCAACAATCAAAATATATATGATACAATCAACAATCGTACAAATAAATATTAAACCTGACATGCACCAAGAGGCAAGTGGGTGTTGATCAGGCCCAAGAATGGACTGGGCTAGACAAATTTTCTCACTCCGTCATTTTTCATCTATTTCCTGAAGTTTTCATGATAATATGTCGAGTTAAATTAAATGATATATTTTATAAAGTTTATAATACAGTAAAAATAAGAAGAAAAAAAATACAAATAAGCCACATGTTTTTATGGGAAACGTACAAATAAAATAGAGAAATGTCTTTGGAGTTGTTCATTGAAAGTAGTTTAATAAAAGCAAAGCACCTACTCATCATTAAGTTGATGTCCAACTTCACCTTTTGACACTTAATGTGTGCTTTCCATGTTCCAAGGCAGCTTCTAATGTTAAAATATCTTATTTGGAGTAGTTTATAAAAATATTGAAGGTATGTTTACCACTTAGTTTTTAAAAGTTTTGGAAAAAATTTATATCTTTTAACTTTTCTAAAAAATAAATTGGAAAAAAAAAAACTTCATTTAAACAGTAACAATTGTTAATTTTTATTTTAAACAAAAAAAATATAAAAGGGGAGGGGGGAAGCATTCTTCGTCGTTTGTCATAGTCGGTTGATGTGAGGAGGACGATGAACCACGACCAATCACATGTGAGGGAGCTAGTTTTAATGTTGATTATCCGTTGAACGACAAAAATGTTTTATTTTTGTGTGTTTCTTTTACCTATAAATACAATCTTATATCATGATATTTACAAACTATTTATCTCTTTTGTACTCTCTAAAATATTACATAGATTGATTTTTTACAAATTTTGAATCGGATGATGATGGGAAGTTTATCACAATATTTTTTAATGTTGTGCAAAACATAAACGATGAAGAGCATACGAATGTTACACATACAAGAACGGTTATCAATCGAGATTGCTAAGCTGCACATGCATTTTTGGTACATGATTATTTTGCTGATATTTGTCTTTGTAATGATATGCATTTGAATGTCATTTTTGTCTTAATATGACATTATTTTTATGTATTAGTAGTGTTTTAGTCTTTTAGAGGTGTGATATGAATATTTCAAACAAAGACAATTTGTTATAGATAGAATGGGCTTTAGTGTTATGCAGAAGTATGTAACTGCATTTAGATATTTAGGATACGGTATAACATTTGATACAGGTATTTAAAGTAACTGAGGTGATCGCAGATGAGTGTGTAGATCATTTTTGTGTATGTGTTTATGAAGTTTTTTTACAAAGAATATTTGTGCAAACCTACTACATGTGATATTAAGAGATTGTATTATGCACATGAAGAGAGACATGAATTTTCAGGAATGATCGATAGTCTTGATTGTATGCATCCGCCGTAGGAAAACTGTCAAAATGCGTGACACGGTCGATTTACGCGAAGTGATGTAAGTAAGTCGCCTATGATATTGGAAGCCGTTGCATCTCAGGATTTTTGGATATGACATTCATTCTTTGGAGTTCTAGGGTCTAAAAATGACCGTAATGTTCTTGGATAGTCCCCCATTTCCAACGATATATGACAAAGCACCTAATATGTCCTTCACGGTGAACGGGCATTCATACTAACATGTTTACTACCTTTTGTGATGGATATACCTGGATTACTCTGCCTTTATGAAGACATACACGATACCTTGAACTGAAAAGGCAATGTTGTTCACAAAAAAACAAGATTATGCTAGAAAGGATATATAAATGACATTTGGAGTCCTCAAGCACACATGATATATTATGAAATACATTGTACGACTCTAGGATATGGAATACTGTAGGCATGTATTGTAATGCATAATATGATTATTGAACATGAAAGTAAAGTGATTTTCACGTACGATAAGAACATGAAAGTAAAGTGATTTTCACGTACGATGGAATAATGTAGCCATGTATTGTAATGCATAATATGATTATTGAACATTCGTCCTTCAGCCATTGATCGCCTGGTCTCTTCTTCTGATGCTGACTGGGCCGGTTGTCCTACCACTCATCGGTCCACATCTGGTTTCTATGTTTATCTTGGAGACAATCTCGTTTCCTGGTCCTGAAAACGGCAACACGTCGTCTCTCGTTCTAGTGCTGAAGTCAAGTATCGGGGAGTAGCTAATGTAGTTGCTGAAACTGCTTGGATATGTAATCTCCTTCTCGAACTTTATTGTCCCTTGTCTCGTGCTACGATTGTCTTTTGTGAAAATGTCAGTGCTATGTACCTATCCTCTAACTTGGTTAAGCACCAAATAACTAAACATGTGGACATTGATTTACATTTTGTTATGGAACACGTTGTGATTGATCATGTGCGTGTTTTGCATTTCCCGTTAGCATATCGGTATGCAAATATCTTTACAAAGGTCTCCTTACACAGTTTTTTCTAGATTTCAGAGATAGTTTAAACATTAGAGAACCCCATGTTCAAACTAAGGGGTGTGTTAAATATATATTCTAGTTAGGGCTGCCTATTTATTATTGTGTAGTATAGGGACCCTTATTGTAAATTATCTTTATATATATATATATATATATATATATATATATATATATATATATATATATATATATATATATATATATATATATATATATGATCAATATACTCATCTCTAAGTAAGAGATATTTCCACAATTCTCAATAGAGGTGATATCAGTGGCGGACGCAGAACACTTTCGTAGGGGTGACACTAAATTTTTTTTCCAAATAAATCTATATTAGTAGTGTCACTCGTATTTTAAGTCGGTACACCTAATAGAAAAAAACATTAAATTTTTTTTTACACTACATACCGACGTCGGAGCAGTGGCCCGGGACCCCTAGGGCACCACTAAGGTCCGCCACTGGGTGATATGACGGTGGAAAAATCGAGAAGGTTGTTGGAAGCAAAGAAGTGAACAGGAGAGGGATCAAAATTATACATGAAGGATTAGAATGGGTAAGTGACAAAAATAGAGGGGTTAAACATGTGCAACTTCAAATTCAAAGCAGACTAAAAAAATTACTATTCATAAGCCATTATAAAATTAACGTACGTTTTCATAATTTGTTGTTACAAGGCAACTTTGTGAACTAAACACCGTTCTACTTTCTTTTAGAAATCTAATTAAAATTTTGTTTGATTACAACTTTTAGTTTATCTTTTCTGTATTATCCGAATTACATCTTATATCATATCTTATGCCATAATAAACACCACTTGTTTGAGAGCATATCATCATTAATATTTGAGTACTTTTCTAGATATTCTTGGAGAAGTCACAACTAGCATTTTGTTATGCATGAATTTTGTTGGTAAAGTAAACATAGCAAAAAAAAAGTTCGGCTATAAAAAGGGTGACCCAAAGATTGTGTGGAAAATAAGTCCCTTTTTTTGCTCCCTTTTTATGCTTTTCCTTTAGTTGACCAACACTAATGTTGGCAATTTGCACCAGATTACGTACACTAGTGTGTGTAATAATTAGCCTCACCCAATTTTGTGCTTTCTTGTTAGACCACTATTCATACATTTGAGTATAAATAAACAAATATCTAAATGTGATTAGGAAAGATGGATGTGATCTTTGTGAAATTTCAATATATACTTTAGATGATAAACAAATTTATGTCCAGTTTTTGGCATCATACAAGTAAATAAATTTAGGTTTTGAAATTCATCACAAGAACTTATTGAGTATGTTTTGCTAAAAAAATATAGTAGTTAATCAATACGCTCTCAATGTGAAACATGCGCCACGTGCATTTTCTAAAATTATATATGGATGTAAGAATCTACGAGTAATGTATCAACTTTCATGCTATTGTCTCCTTTGTGCTTTGAGTTTTGAATACTTTGATTTGCCTTACCGGTACACATTGGTGTGTCTGGTTGTATAACTTTCATGGTGATGTAGAATGTTTGTCGGTTGGTGTGTATGTCAAAGAAGAAATAGCGAAGAAGAAACGAGAAGAAAGAAGAAAAAAAATGGTTGAGGGATCAATAGAGTCCACTTGTCCTCATTTATTTGCTTTTATTACCAACTAGGCGATTGCCCACGCGTTGCGCAGAAACACTTATATAGTTGAAATCTTTACAAATATATGATTTTTTAAATATAACAATAACGTTGTTGTTAAATTTGATATAATAATTTGTATATACTAAATTGATATAATATATTGATTATTTTGAATTATATGATAATATATATATTTATTATAACTTCTTAATCTCAATCGTTTGAATGACTTCTACCTGCGAGTTACACATGAATAAAATTAAATATAATATATGATTTGATGTTATTTATAGTTGTTTTTATTGTTAATTAATTTTTTAAAATTTATTTGCTTAATGTTTTAATTTCTATCATTATAATTATTTAAAACATCAAACATTGTTTTTTTATTTTAAAGCTAACAATATAATCATTTATATAGAGTTGTTTTTAACTATTGTCATTGTAAGTTATTTTAAGCTACTTATTTGGAAACTTTTAACGATTATAAAAATATATTTAAGAAATATTTTAGTTAAATTGAAATTACAATTTAGTTTTTGCTTTTATCACTACAATTTATCACTTTTAACTATTTATAAAATATTCTTTAGTTTTTTTAAATGAAACTGAAATTTATATTTGAGTTGACATTGTAATGCGCAGAAACACCTATATAGTTGAAGTCTTTACAAATATATATTTTTTAAAATATAACACTAACGTTGTTGTTAAATTTGATATAATAATTCGTATATTAATTTGATATAATATATTGACTATTTTGAATTATATGATAATATATAAATCTATTATAACGTCATAATCTCAATCGTTTGAATGACTTCTACTCGCGAGTTACACATCAATAAAATTAAATATTATATATGGTTTAATATTATTTATAGTTGTTATTTTTAACTAATTTTTTAAAATATATTTGCTTAATGTTTTAATTTCTATCATTATTATTATTTAAAACATCAAACATTATTTTTTGATTTTAAAGGTAACAATATAATCATTTATATAGAGTTATTTTAAGCTACTTATTTGAAAATTTTTAACAATTATATAAATATATTTAGGAAATATTTTAGTTAAACTGATATTACAATTTAGTTTTTGCATTTATCACTACAATTTATCACTTTTAACTATTTACAAAATAGTATTTGGTTTTTTTAGTGGAACTGAAATTTATATTTAAGTTGACACTGTAATGTTATATTTAAATTAAAAATTTAAGTATTTTGTTCAAACTGTTTAAAAATTATAGCTTTAAACTGATAATGGTTTACATGCAACAACATTTTAAATCTAATAAATTAAGTATAACATGTTAAAATTTAAAGACATAGCTTTATAAATAGAAGTAAAGATATTATTTTAAAATGGAAATTTAGTCTATTTATGATTACACTTTAGCTTTGATATTTATTTAACCTTATTAACCAACTTACAATTATTATTAGAAAGACACTACAATTTATCACTTTTAATTACTTATAAAATACTTTTTGGGTTGTTTAAGTTAAATAAAATTTATATTTAAGTTGAGCCTATAATGTTATATTTTACTTAATAATTTAAGTATTTTATACAAATTGTTCAAAAATTATACCTTTAAAATAATAATGGTTACATTCAACAATATATTAAAACTAATAAATTAAGTATAATTTGTTAAAAGTTAAAAAACATAATTTTATAAGTAGAATTAAAGATATTATTTTAATATTGAAATGTAGTTAATATATGAATACACTTTAGATTTGATATTTATTTAACCTAATTACCAAATTATAATTATTATTATAAAGAAAGTGAAAAGTCATGGGAGTTTCAAATGAATGTGGTAAAAGAAAAAATAATGGGGGTTTCAAATGCATGGGATTCAAGAAAAAATGCTAGTGTAACGTCCCAAAATTCAAGACTAAAAATTTCTTTTAATAAAACATTACTTTAAGCAAATTCATCATTTCAAAACATAAACAGAGTATTAGTTTCCAAAATACATGTTCGTTATCAGAGTAAACATTCCCAGGCTGTCTAAACTATGGTGTGTGCAATGCGATAACCCCGAGCTCTTCTCTCCGCTACTGGAAGTACCTGAAACCAGTCATGGGAGCTCTTCCCTCAGATACGGGACCTCGCCCACACTCACCTCCCTACCAGGCATATACAAGTATCACACAGACAACAAGTATAAACTATCACATAAACCATTCCTTGGGCACCCGCCCTCTATCATTGGACCTCGTCCCGGATATCATACTAGCATACTGTGCCTAGGGCTAACCCTCGGGTCTTCTACTCGTAACTACATGGGCTGGCATTGTGGCCGTAGACCAATTCATACAAAGGGAAACTCACCTGCACTGGCTGAACTTGCTGATGATCCCACTAGCCGCTGCCCGGCAACTCTCTGAACTCCGGCTCCACCCGCTCCCCGAGCTACCAATAACAATGCAACACTGAGTCTAACTGACCCCCGAAAGACTACCAAGTCAACTCTGGTTAAAGTCAAAGTCCTGGTCAAAGTCAACCTTCCAGGTCAACCCTACTCGTCGAGTCGCCCTACTGACTCGCCGAGTTCATAAGTTCAGAGTCCTTCCACTCGCGACTCTACTTGCCGAGTCAGTCCATGACTCGCCGAGTCTACCGATTTCCGAGTCCTGACCTGTCCAACTCACCGAGTCTCTAATCGACTCACTGATTCGAGTCTAAACTCGAAGGGTTTGGGGTTTCGCGACCTGACTCGCCGAGTCCAAGACAACCTTCAACAGACTCGCCGAGTTGTTCATCCAACTTGCCGAGTTCCTGCCCAACTTCATCTGACTCGACGAGCTGTTCATCCCACTCGTCGAGTTCCTCCTCATCTTCATGCTACTCGCCGAGTCCACTCAAAGGACTCGCCGAGTCCATTCAGATCTCTATACATACAAAGGACTTTTGAGTCATGCATGGACTCCAAACTGTAGATCTACCCTTCCCAAGCCTATTCCTCACGTAAAGTTGCAAACTTTACGTGTAGAGAAGGAGATCTTGGCAAAATACACCATAAACTAGGGTTTAAAGCAAAGAGGCTCCATAATCAACTCAAGGGCTGAAACTTTATGCTTTCCAAGACCAAAATATACTTAGATCTGAAGTAGCAACTCCAGATCCGACTTCTAACTCAAATGGATCACAACTCATGGCTAAAAGCCCCAAAACTCACAACCAAAATAGATCTAAAGGAAGGGGAAACGACTTAATACCTTCAGATGCTCAAAAATATCTTCCCAATCTCAGATCTATAGCCCCCTCCTTGCACCTTCAAGATCCTTCTTCCTTCTCCAAGCTTTAATGCACTCCTCAAGACAATAATTGGCTCAATCAATGGATATGGAGGCTAGGGTTTGGCATTCTGGGTTAAAGATGCAGTAAAGGAACCCTAGGGAAGAGAATGAGGCGCTTAAATAGGCCCCAAGTCCCGAATTTAGGGTTTTCCTCGAACAGACCCGACTCGTCGAGTCTCCTTGGCCGACTCGCCGAGTCGGTCACTTACTCCTCGACCCGGATCCCGCTTGGACTCGTCGAGTTCCTCCTTGGACTCGCCGAGTCCCCCCCCTTAAATTTAAGGTTTTCTTTCATTTCTTGGCCTTCAAAACTTTGGGTGTTACAACTCTCCCCCACTTAAACTAAACTTCGTCCTCGAAGTTTGCGATGGCCCACCGCCTGCGATCTGCTTTCATAACCCACCAATTATCCCAACACCAGTTGCCTACCTTCGCTGGTCTTCCACCCGGTCATTCTGACTAACATAATTCTCGCGGATAAAACCTCGGGTAAAACCTGACCCTAAACATCCTGGAAACACAACTTACTCACCGACAATCCTTCTGGTACTCAACAAGCACTACACTGAACCTATAGGGGTTCACCCCTTCTTTCCTTGCGCAAATTCCTTGCCTTCCCAAGGCAAAGCTCCATATCCAACTATTTCCTCTGACACTGTGAAGGTCCTATCCTTCACCAACTCCATCACCCCCGCTATTCCCAGTACGGGTCATCACCGTCAGTAACCAATGACACTCCTTTCTGCCAAAACTTGGTGCCGAGCACCCCTCAATTCAACTAACTGAATTCCACCATACACTGCTTACTCACAGTACTACTGACAGAAAATTCTTCTATTCCTTGTCTGCCTTCTGGATGAACTGAGACCACCCTGGTCCCTACCATCCTATCAATGCCTGGATTACCGGCTCTCTCCGGTAGCTAGTCCCAACACCACCACTAGTCGCTCCCAGCGACTTCCGAAGAAACTTCGACCACCTATAACTGCTCAATCTATTTTGTTATTCAGGCACTACAAACCTGGGATCCCCGATCCCCTAACTTGACACTAAGGTCCCTACTAGGTCCCACCTGTGCTGCTAAAACCCACGGGCCTCGCCCACGGGTCCCACCCGCCTCTATCCTTCTAGTCCCACTAGTCTAATCACTCTCGCTCGGGCCTCGCCCACGGGTCTCACCCAACCATACTACTGAGCAATCCTGCTCCCAGGTCCCATCTACACTGCTAATCTCATACGGGCCTCGCCCACGAGTCTCACCCAACTATATCCTGGAGCGGCCTTTCCCAAGGTCTCACCTCTCTAGGGCTATACATGCAAACTACCTATCATTCTCATCCACTAACCATTCCTGATCCCTATCTGATCACTAGGAGATAAGGACCTCGCCCCAACTCCGCTAACGAAGCTATTAAAGAATGCTACGGCTTACCCGTAGTCTTACATCACCATCCATTGCTGACTGCTAGTGAATGCTACGGCTGCCCCGTAGTCTTACAACACTTCCACCACTAACTGCTAATACGAAGGAACCCACGTGCCATTAGCTCTCAAGATCCTTATTCTGACTCCCTCGAGTCCTACGGACGATCCACAACCTGAATTCCCAACCACGTACTAACCATTACCATCACACGCACTAGCTGATGGGGAGTTTCTCAAACTCCCAACCCTGAAATCCTCAATCCATCAAATGTCGAACTACTTCTTTTCCTTCTTAGAGGTCGCACACTCATTCTGGATCTACGTGCTCCTACCTTTGCACACTCGGAGGATTCTCCCCCACTTCAATCCTGCTTACCCCTTGTTGCTCAATACTCAAAAGAAATCCTTACTACCATTCCATAATCAATCTGCTGAGGGACCCAAGCTTACCATAGCTAGGGATCTAACCAATCCATTTCTAACACTATACAACTCCGATCTAGCGAGACATACCAAGTCCCTCCCAAGCATGCTATAGTTACTGCATCCTATGCAACCTTCTCCAATAGGGCACATCCCCTCACTACCATTCGGATATCCAAGGTATGCAGATGGCATATAACTCGATCACAATCAACCGCTCAAAAATAAAATACTTATACCGATAATGATGCAGAACCATAACAATATAATCATGCACAAATAAAAGAACTGAAAACAAAAATCGCATACCTGCAACGTCCGGTGCTGATCGCGCCTCTAAGGTAGTCATCTGAATAGCTCTGCCTCCTACCGCAGGTGCCTCTGCACGGCCCTGACGGCCGTATGTGATCCTCAAAGTTGTAGGGGCAGGTGCCATCACCCGTCCTGCTGAAAACAAACTGGGGCATTGGGCCTTCTTGTGGCCCTGCTGGTTGTAGTGAAAACATAACAGGTGTGATCCCTGTGAGGTGGTAACAGTACAATCCCTGCTGAAATGACCAATCCGACCGCACTTGAAACAACCAGACTCACCACCGCTACCACTCCTGCACGCGCCCCTGTGCGCCCTGCCACACTTCCCGCACCGGCTGCGGTCCTGATAATCCCTCGACCTCGAATCCGATCCCTTGGGCCTTTTGCCCGAACCTGCAGCTACCTGAACCTCATCCGACTTCCTCTTCCGGATCTGCTCCAAATCAATTTCCCTCTCTCTAGCCCGAGAAATCATATCTTCCAACGTCTTACAGCTGGATCTGCTCACGAACTCCCTGATGTCATCCCTTAACATCTCATGGTATCGGGTCTTCTTCATCTCCTCATCCGCGACATACTGCGGTACAAGAAGAACCCTCTCCCTGAACTTGGCGATGATCTCCGCCACAGTCTTAGTGGTCTGCGTCAAATCCTGAAACTCCCGTGCCAACTGCTGCACCTCAATAATCGGCGAAAACTCCGCCCTGAACCTGGCCGAGAAATCGCTCCAAGTCATCGCGTCCAACGCGACATCATCCCCCAAAGCATGACCAATCTCCTCCCATCAATCCCTCGCTCTGTCCTTCAGAAGACAGGAAGCGAGTCTGACCTTGTCCCCCTCAGGACACCGGCTCGTACGAAATGCGTTGGTAACATCAGCCAACCATTTGCTGCTAGCGATGGGGTCCCTAGCCCCATGATAATCTGGTGCCCCGTAAGCCCTGAACTCTCGAAATGTCAAGGTGCACGCTCCCATCAGAGCCATCATCTCAGTACGGAAGGCTCCCAGCCTCTCATCCAAAATCTCCAATATACCCTCCTTGACCGTGCCAAAGATCACAGGATTCTGATTCAAAATATTGCGCGTAACCTCGGCGGATATCAACCCCCTCATTCGCTCCTCGAGCTGCTTGGCCCCTGAACCCGAGCCTGATCCCTCTCCGGCGCTTGATCCGCCCGCTGGCCTCTCTCTCAATGTCACCATGCTGAAAGCATAATACATCCACTATCAGAATACTCATCACTGCTGCGAGACCCAACACACTCCCTACCAGGTTCCCGGTCTTATCTCGACCTTTCCTAAATCGAGTACGGATCCTCTGCTTTCAATAGTACGGGCCCATACTACCTTCCATATCTATCCGTACTTTCCTCAAGAACTGCCTTGACTCCACCAGGTCCCTTTCTACTACTTCTGCTCCCAGCACTACCTCATCCTAGGCTGACCCTAGGGAAACCTTTGACTCAACTCAAACCAATTCTCAGCTGCTGAAGGCCTCCTCGCGATGCCAATTATCCATCACCTGGATACCATCACATATGACGAGGCTCGGATAATCCTTCGAGTAAAAGACTCGTCCCTACAACGGTTAGACTCAAACGAGAGCTGCGCAATAGGGCCAAATCCAGCACTCTGAGATTATTCAACCCTGATCACATGTGACGTGGCGTATCCACTTAATGGCTAACTCCCATCACTCAAAATCCCACAATGCACAAAGCAAGCAACATTCAGACAAGGGGAAAATCTAACCACAACATACTCAAGCAATCATACACACATAGCAAAAATCTGAACTAGCATGCAACACAAACTCATAACTCAGGCATAACCTAAACAGGCTATCCTACTATTGTCTAATCAACACTACTATGCAGCTCAAAAGCACAAATAACAGGCACATAAGGCATCATCCCTAGATCCTTAGTCCTATTCTAGCATGCTGTTCTATTAACTTATAATCAAAACATAGACTTGTATGGGTATTTTGGGGTACTTACTTGAGCTCGGCTGATTGCATGCACCACACCCTTTTCCTCTTTCCAAAGTTCTTTTCTTTTTGAATTATTTTTGCCTTTCTAAAACTGTTTTCTTTCCCAAAACTCTCTTTTTACAAAACTGTCTTTTCATTTTGAAAACTTCTATACCAATTCCTCAGTTTGAGTTCAGACACACCCGAGAGCATGTCCGAATCCCTCAAACCAAGGCTCTGATACCAACTTGTAACGTCCCAAAATTCAAGACTAAAAATTTCTTTTAATAAAACATTACTTTAAGCAAATTCATCATTTCAAAACATAAACAAAGTATTAGTTTCCAAAATACATGTTCGTTATCAGAGTAAACATTCCCAGGCTGTCTAAACTATGGTGTGTGCAATGCGATCACCCCAAGCTCTTTCCTCCGTTACCGGAAGTACCTGAAACCAAGGTTGTAGAACTCGCTACTCGGTACCTGCTCGGCTGACTGGGGAGTAGCGAGTACTCGGGGAGTACTCGGATTCGGTAATTCATGTAGAAATATTTTTTGGAAAATTATATATGTCAAAATCATAAGTTAAAATCATAATTTGATTGAAATATATAACCAAAATTAGATACATGTGAACACATAAAAACTAAAATACATATAATTGTCTCACTACGTGGATAATTACTAAAAGTTTAAGATATATATGTAGTAATAATCACATGTTTGTGTTAAATAATAAATCATTAAGTGCATTATACATATTAATCTTGAAATTCTTGATTTTTTTCTCTTTTTATGACAATTTTGACCCTCTGACTGAGTTTGACCGATTTTGATCGAGTTGCCCGAGTTTGACCGAGTAGTCCCAAGTAAGACCGAGTAGGCCTGAGTTTGACCGAGTTTGTCCGATTTTTGACCGAGTTTGACCGATTTTTGGCCGATTTTGACTAAATCCGAGTTTTTTGGCCGAGTTAACATTACTCGCCTCGGTGGAGGGCCGATTCCGAGTAATCGGCCGAGTACTCTGCCGAGTAGGCCGAGTTTTACAACACTGCCTGAAACCAAAACTGAAAACCGTAAGCACGAAGCTTAGTGAGTTCCCCACCCTACCACATACCATGCATAACCACATACTGCACATACTGGGCCACGCCCGCTATCCTGGGCCTCGAGCCTACCTCGGGCCTCGCCCGCTACTACGGCCCCGCGGCTCCAGGCCCCGCCTGGCTTCGAGCCCCGCTCGGATACAAATCTGTTTCACTTAGGCCTCGCCTGTCACAGGGCCTCGCCCACTAACATATAATAGCACGTAAGCATATAACAACACATCACATAATCTAAACACATACTAACGGGTCTTGTCCTAAGGCCTCGCCTATCTCTGGGCCCCGCCCTTGTCTTGCTACTGATGAGTCATGGAACCCCGTCCATACTCCTGCTGATAGTGAGGTACGGGCCCAGCCCACCCTCACTCTTTCCCTAACTTGGGCCTCGCCCTTGCTTTGCTGCTACTGAGATGTGGAACACCATCCACACTCTCCTATTGGTGAGATACGGGACCTCGCCCACACTCACCTCCCTACCAGGCACATACAAGTATCACACAGACAACAAGTATAAACTATCACATAAACCATTCCTTGGGCACCCGCCCTCTATCATTGGACCTCGTCCCGGATATCATACTAGCATACTGTGCCTAGGGCTAACCCTCGGGTCTTCTACTCGTAACTACATGGGCCGGCATTGTGGCCGTAGACCCATTCATACAAAGGGAAACTCACCTGCACTGGCTGAACTTGCTGATGATCCCACTAGCCGCTGCCCGGCAACTCTCTGAACTCCGGCTCCACCCGCTCCCCGAGCTACCAATAACAATGCAACACTGAGTCTAACTGACCCCCGAAAGACTACCAAGTCAACTCTGGTTAAAGTCAAAGTCCTGGTCAAAGTCAACCTTCCAGGTCAACCCTACTCGTCGAGTCTCCCTACTGACTCGCCAAGTTCATAAGTTCAGAGTCCTTCCACTCGCGACTCTACTTGCCGAGTCAGTCCATGACTCGCCGAGTCTACCGATTTCCGAGTCCTGACCTGTCCAACTCACCGAGTCTCTAATCGACTCACTGATTCGAGTCTAAACTCGAAGGGTTTGGGGTTTCGCGACCTGACTTGCCGAGTCCAAGACAACCTTCAATAGAATCGCTGAGTTGTTCATCCAACTTGCCGAGTTCCTGCCCAACTTCATCTGACTCGACGAGCTGTTCATCCCACTCGTCGAGTTCCTCCTCATCTTCATGCTACTCGCCGAGTCCACTCAAAGGACTCGCCGAGTCCATTCAGATCTCTATACATACAGAGGACTTTTGAGTCATGCATGGACTCCAAACTGTAGATCTACCCTTCCCAAGCTTATTCCTCACGTAAAGTTGCAAACTTTACGTGTAGAGAAGGAGATCTTGGCAAAATACACCATAAACTAGGGTTTAAAGCAAAGAGGCTCCATAATCAACTCAAGGGCTGAAACTTTATGCTTTCCAAGACCAAAATATACTTAGATCTGAAGTAGCAACTCCAGATCCGACTTCTAACTCAAATGGATCACAACTCATGGCTAAAAGCCCCAAAACTCACAACCAAAATAGATCTAAAGGAAGGGGAAACGACTTAATACCTTCAGATGCTCAAAAATATCTTCCCAATCTCAGATCTATAGCCCCCTCCTTGCACCTTCAAGATCCTTCTTCCTTCTCCAAGCTTTAATGCACTCCTCAAGACAATAATTGGCTCAATCAATGGATATGGAGGCTAGGGTTTGGCATTCTGGGTTAAAGATGCAGTAAAGGAACCCTAGGGAAGAGAATGAGGCGCTTAAATAGGCCCCAAGTCCCGAATTTAGGGTTTTCCTCGAACAGACCCGACTCGTCGAGTCTCCTTGGCCGACTCGCCGAGTCGGTCACTTACTCCTCGACCCGGATCCCGCTTGGACTCGTCGAGTTCCTCCTTGGACTCGCCGAGTCCCCCCCCTTAAATTTAAGGTTTTCTTTCATTTCTTGGCCTTCAAAACTTTGGGTGTTACAACTCTCCCCCACTTAAACTAAACTTCGTCCTCGAAGTTTGCGATGGCCCACCGCCTGCGATCTGCTTTCATAACCCACCAATTATCCCAACACCAGTTGCCTACCTTCGCTGGTCTTCCACCCGGTCATTCTGACTAACATAATTCTCGCGGATAAAACCTCGGGTAAAACCTGACCCTAAACATCCTGGAAACACAACTTACTCACCGACAATCCTTCTGGTACTCAACAAGCACTACACTGAACCTATAGGGGTTCACCCCTTCTTTCCTTGCGCAAATTCCTTGCCTTCCCAAGGCAAAGCTCCATATCCAACTATTTCCTCTGACACTGTGAAGGTCCTATCCTTCACCAACTCCATCACCCCCGCTATTCCCAGTACGGGTCATCACCGTCAGTAACCAATGACACTCCTTTCTGCCAAAACTTGGTGCCGAGCACCCCTCAATTCAACTAACTGAATTCCACCATACACTGCTTACTCACAGTACTACTGACAGAAAATTCTTCTATTCCTTGTCTGCCTTCTGGATGAACTGAGACCACCCTGGTCCCTACCATCCTATCAATGCCTGGATTACCGGCTCTCTCCGGTAGCTAGTCCCAACACCACCACTAGTCGCTCCCAGCGACTTCCGAAGAAACTTCGACCACCTATAACTGCTCAATCTATTTTGTTATTCAGGCACTACAAACCTGGGATCCCCGATCCCCTAACTTGACACTAAGGTCCCTACCAGGTCCCACCTGTGCTGCTAAAACCCACGGGCCTCGCCCACGGGTCCCACCCGCCTCTATCCTTCTAGTCCCACTAGTCTAATCACTCTCGCTCGGGCCTCGCCCACGGGTCTCACCCAACCATACTACTGAGCAATCCTGCTCCCAGGTCCCATCTACACTGCTAATCTCATACGGGCCTCGCCCACGAGTCTCACCCAACTATATCCTGGAGCGGCCTTTCCCAAGGTCTCACCTCTCTAGGGCTATACATGCAAACTCCCTATCATTCTCATCCACTAACCATTCCTGATCCCTATCTGATCACTAGGAGATAAGGACCTCGCCCCAACTCCGCTAACGAAGCTATTAAAGAATGCTACGGCTTACCCGTAGTCTTACATCACCATCCATTGCTGACTGCTAGTGAATGCTACGGCTGCCCCGTAGTCTTACAACACTTCCACCACTAACTGCTAATACGAAGGAACCCACGTGCCATTAGCTCTCAAGATCCTTATTCTGACTCCCTCGAGTCCTACGGACGATCCACAACCTGAATTCCCAACCACGTACTAACCATTACCATCACACGCACTAGCTGATGGGGAGTTTCTCAAACTCCCAACCCTGAAATCCTCAATCCATCAAATGTCGAACTACTTCTTTTCCTTCTTAGAGGTCGCACACTCATTCTGGATCTACGTGCTCCTACCTTTGCACACTCGGAGGATTCTCCCCCACTTCAATCCTGCTTACCCCTTGTTGCTCAATACTCAAAAGAAATCCTTACTACCATTCCATAATCAATCTGCTGAGGGACCCAAGCTTACCATAGCTAGGGATCTAACCAATCCATTTCTAACACTATACAACTCCGATCTAGCGAGACATACCAAGTCCCTCCCAAGCATGCTATAGTTACTGCATCCTATGCAACCTTCTCCAATAGGGCACATCCCCTCACTACCATTCGGATATCCAAGGTATGCAGATGGCATATAACTCGATCACAATCAACCGCTCAAAAATAAAATACTTATACCGATAATGATGCAGAACCATAACAATATAATCATGCACAAATAAAAGAACTGAAAACAAAAATCGCATACCTGCAACGTCCGGTGCTGATCGCGCCTCTAAGGTAGTCATCTGAATAGCTCTGCCTCCTACCGCAGGTGCCTCTGCACGGCCCTGACGGCCGTATGTGATCCTCAAAGTTGTAGGGGCAGGTGCCATCACCCGTCCTGCTGAAAACAAACTGGGGCATTGGGCCTTCTTGTGGCCCTGCTAGTTGTAGTGAAAACATAACAGGTGTGATCCCTGTGAGGTGGTAACAGTACAATCCCTGCTGAAATGACCAATCCGACCGCACTTGAAACAACCAGACTCACCACCGCTACCACTCCTGCACGCGCCCCTGTGCGCCCTGCCACACTTCCCGCACCGGCTGCGGTCCTGATAATCCCTCGACCTCGAATCCGATCCCTTGGGCCTTTTGCCCGAACCTGCAGCTACCTGAACCTCATCCGACTTCCTCTTCCGGATCTGCTCCAAATCAATTTCCCTCTCTCTAGCTCGAGAAATCATATCTTCCAACGTCTTACAGCTGGATCTGCTCACGAACTCCCTGATGTCATCCCTTAACATCTCATGGTATCGGGTCTTCTTCATCTCCTCATCCGCGACATACTGCGGTACAAGAAGAACCCTCTCCCTGAACTTGGCGATGATCTCCGCCACAGTCTTAGTGGTCTGCGTCAAATCCTGAAACTCCCGTGCCAACTGCTGCACCTCAATAATCGGCGAAAACTCCGCCCTGAACCTGGCCGAGAAATCGCTCCAAGTCATCGCGTCCAACGCGACATCATCCCCCAAAGCATGACCAATCTCCTCCCATCAATCCCTCGCTCTGTCCTTCAGAAGACAGGAAGCGAGTCTGACCTTGTCCCCCTCAGGACACCGGCTCGTACGAAATGCGTTGGTAACATCAGCCAACCATTTGCTGCTAGCGATGGGGTCCCTAGCCCCATGATAATCTGGTGCCCCGCAAGCCCTGAACTCTCGAAATGTCAAGGTGCACGCTCCCATCAGAGCCATCATCTCAGTACGGAAGGCTCCCAGCCTCTCATCCAAAATCTCCAATATACCCTCCTTGACCGTGCCAAAGATCACAGGATTCTGATTCAAAATATTGCGCGTAACCTCGGCGGATATCAACCCCCTCATTCGCTCCTCGAGCTGCTTGGCCCCTGAACCCGAGCCTGATCCCTCTCCGGCGCTTGATCCGCCCGCTGGCCTCTCTCTCAATGTCACCATGCTGAAAGCATAATACATCCACTATCAGAATACTCATCACTGCTGCGAGACCCAACACACTCCCTACCAGGTTCCCGGTCTTGTCTCGACCTTTCCTAAATCGAGTACGGATCCTCTGCTTTCAATAGTACGGGCCCATACTACCTTCCATATCTATCCGTACTTTCCTCAAGAACTGCCTTGACTCCACCAGGTCCCTTTCTACTACTTCTGCTCCCAGCACTACCTCATCCTAGGCTGACCCTAGGGAAACCTTTGACTCAACTCAAACCAATTCTCAGCTGCTGAAGGCCTCCTCGCGATGCCAATTATCCATCACCTGGATACCATCACATATGACGAGGCTCGGATAATCCTTCGAGTAAAAGACTCGTCCCTACAACGGTTAGACTCAAACGAGAGCTGCGCAATAGGGCCAAATCCAGCACTCTGAGATTATTCAACCCTGATCACATGTGACGTGGCGTATCCACTTAATGGCTAACTCCCATCACTCAAAATCCCACAATGCACAAAGCAAGCAACATTCAGACAAGGGGAAAATCTAACCACAACATACTCAAGCAATCATACACACATAGCAAAAATCTGAACTAGCATGCAACACAAACTCATAACTCAGGCATAACCTAAACAGGCTATCCTACTATTGTCTAATCAACACTACTATGCAGCTCAAAAGCACAAATAACAGGCACATAAGGCATCATCCCTAGATCCTTAGTCCTATTCTAGCATGCTGTTCTATTAACTTATAATCAAAACATAGACTTGTATGGGTATTTTGGGGTACTTACTTGAGCTCGGCTGATTGCATGCACCACACCCTTTTCCTCTTTCCAAAGTTCTTTTCTTTTTGAATTATTTTTGCCTTTCTAAAACTGTTTTCTTTCCCAAAACTCTCTTTTTACAAAACTGTCTTTTCATTTTGAAAACTTCTATACCAATTCCTCAGTTTGAGTTCAGACACACCCGAGAGCATGTCCGAATCCCTCAAACCAAGGCTCTGATACCAACTTGTAACGTCCCAAAATTCAAGACTAAAAATTTCTTTTAATAAAACATTACTTTAAGCAAATTCATCATTTCAAAACATAAACAAAGTATTAGTTTCCAAAATACATGTTCGTTATCAGAGTAAACATTCCCAGGCTGTCTAAACTATGGTGTGTGCAATGCGATCACCCCAAGCTCTTTCCTCCGTTACCGGAAATACCTGAAACCAAGGTTGTAGAACTCGCTACTCGGTACCTGCTCGGCTGACTGGGGAGTAGCGAGTACTCGGGGAGTACTCGGATTCGGTAATTCATGTAGAAATATTTTTTGGAAAATTATATATGTCAAAATCATAAGTTAAAATCATAATTTGATTGAAATATATAACCAAAATTAGATACATGTGAACACATAAAAACTAAAATACATATAATTGTCTCACTACGTGGATAATTACTAAAAGTTTAAGATATATATGTAGTAATAATCACATGTTTGTGTTAAATAATAAATCATTAAGTGCATTATACATATTAATCTTGAAATTCTTGATTTTTTTCTCTTTTTATGACAATTTTGACCCTCTGACTGAGTTTGACCGATTTTGATCGAGTTGCCCGAGTTTGACCGAGTAGTCCCAAGTAAGACCGAGTAGGCCTGAGTTTGACCGAGTTTGTCCGATTTTTGACCGAGTTTGACCGATTTTTGGCCGATTTTGACTAAATCCGAGTTTTTTGGCCGAGTTAACATTACTCGCCTCGGTGGAGGGCCGATTCCGAGTAATCGGCCGAGTACTCTGCCGAGTAGGCCGAGTTTTACAACACTGCCTGAAACCAAAACTGAAAACCGTAAGCACGAAGCTTAGTGAGTTCCCCACCCTACCACATACCATGCATAACCACATACTGCACATACTGGGCCACGCCCGCTATCCTGGGCCTCGAGCCTACCTCGGGCCTCGCCCGCTACTACGGCCCCGCGGCTCCAGGCCCCGCCTGGCTTCGAGCCCCGCTCGGATACAAATCTGTTTCACTTAGGCCTCGCCTGTCACAGGGCCTCGCCCACTAACATATAATAGCACGTAAGCATATAACAACACATCACATAATCTAAACACATACTAACGGGTCTTGTCCTAAGGCCTCGCCTATCTCTGGGCCCCGCCCTTGTCTTGCTACTGATGAGTCATGGAACCCCGTCCATACTCCTGCTGATAGTGAGGTACGGGCCCAGCCCACCCTCACTCTTTCCCTAACTTGGGCCTCGCCCTTGCTTTGCTGCTACTGAGATGTGGAACACCATCCACACTCTCCTATTGGTGAGATACGGGACCTCGCCCACACTCACCTCCCTACCAGGCACATACAAGTATCACACAGACAACAAGTATAAACTATCACATAAACCATTCCTTGGGCACCCGCCCTCTATCATTGGACCTCGTCCCGGATATCATACTAGCATACTGTGCCTAGGGCTAACCCTCGGGTCTTCTACTCGTAACTACATGGGCCGGCATTGTGGCCGTAGACCCATTCATACAAAGGGAAACTCACCTGCACTGGCTGAACTTGCTGATGATCCCACTAGCCGCTGCCCGGCAACTCTCTGAACTCCGGCTCCACCCGCTCCCCGAGCTACCAATAACAATGCAACACTGAGTCTAACTGACCCCCGAAAGACTACCAAGTCAACTCTGGTTAAAGTCAAAGTCCTGGTCAAAGTCAACCTTCCAGGTCAACCCTACTCGTCGAGTCTCCCTACTGACTCGCCAAGTTCATAAGTTCAGAGTCCTTCCACTCGCGACTCTACTTGCCGAGTCAGTCCATGACTCGCCGAGTCTACCGATTTCCGAGTCCTGACCTGTCCAACTCACCGAGTCTCTAATCGACTCACTGATTCGAGTCTAAACTCGAAGGGTTTGGGGTTTCGCGACCTGACTTGCCGAGTCCAAGACAACCTTCAATAGAATCGCTGAGTTGTTCATCCAACTTGCCGAGTTCCTGCCCAACTTCATCTGACTCGACGAGCTGTTCATCCCACTCGTCGAGTTCCTCCTCATCTTCATGCTACTCGCCGAGTCCACTCAAAGGACTCGCCGAGTCCATTCAGATCTCTATACATACAGAGGACTTTTGAGTCATGCATGGACTCCAAACTGTAGATCTACCCTTCCCAAGCTTATTCCTCACGTAAAGTTGCAAACTTTACGTGTAGAGAAGGAGATCTTGGCAAAATACACCATAAACTAGGGTTTAAAGCAAAGAGGCTCCATAATCAACTCAAGGGCTGAAACTTTATGCTTTCCAAGACCAAAATATACTTAGATCTGAAGTAGCAACTCCAGATCCGACTTCTAACTCAAATGGATCACAACTCATGGCTAAAAGCCCCAAAACTCACAACCAAAATAGATCTAAAGGAAGGGGAAACGACTTAATACCTTCAGATGCTCAAAAATATCTTCCCAATCTCAGATCTATAGCCCCCTCCTTGCACCTTCAAGATCCTTCTTCCTTCTCCAAGCTTTAATGCACTCCTCAAGACAATAATTGGCTCAATCAATGGATATGGAGGCTAGGGTTTGGCATTCTGGGTTAAAGATGCAGTAAAGGAACCCTAGGGAAGAGAATGAGGCGCTTAAATAGGCCCCAAGTCCCGAATTTAGGGTTTTCCTCGAACAGACCCGACTCGTCGAGTCTCCTTGGCCGACTCGCCGAGTCGGTCACTTACTCCTCGACCCGGATCCCGCTTGGACTCGTCGAGTTCCTCCTTGGACTCGCCGAGTCCCCCCCCTTAAATTTAAGGTTTTCTTTCATTTCTTGGCCTTCAAAACTTTGGGTGTTACAACTCTCCCCCACTTAAACTAAACTTCGTCCTCGAAGTTTGCGATGGCCCACCGCCTGCGATCTGCTTTCATAACCCACCAATTATCCCAACACCAGTTGCCTACCTTCGCTGGTCTTCCACCCGGTCATTCTGACTAACATAATTCTCGCGGATAAAACCTCGGGTAAAACCTGACCCTAAACATCCTGGAAACACAACTTACTCACCGACAATCCTTCTGGTACTCAACAAGCACTACACTGAACCTATAGGGGTTCACCCCTTCTTTCCTTGCGCAAATTCCTTGCCTTCCCAAGGCAAAGCTCCATATCCAACTATTTCCTCTGACACCGTGAAGGTCCTATCCTTCACCAACTCCATCACCCCCGCTATTCCCAGTACGGGTCATCACCGTCAGTAACCAATGACACTCCTTTCTGCCAAAACTTGGTGCCGAGCACCCCTCAATTCAACTAACTGAATTCCACCATACACTGCTTACTCACAGTACTACTGACAGAAAATTCTTCTATTCCTTGTCTGCCTTCTGGATGAACTGAGACCACCCTGGTCCCTACCATCCTATCAATGCCTGGATTACCGGCTCTCTCCGGTAGCTAGTCCCAACACCACCACTAGTCGCTCCCAGCGACTTCCGAAGAAACTTCGACCACCTATAACTGCTCAATCTATTTTGTTATTCAGGCACTACAAACCTGGGATCCCCGATCCCCTAACTTGACACTAAGGTCCCTACCAGGTCCCACCTGTGCTGCTAAAACCCACGGGCCTCGCCCACGGGTCCCACCCGCCTCTATCCTTCTAGTCCCACTAGTCTAATCACTCTCGCTCGGGCCTCGCCCACGGGTCTCACCCAACCATACTACTGAGCAATCCTGCTCCCAGGTCCCATCTACACTGCTAATCTCATACGGGCCTCGCCCACGAGTCTCACCCAACTATATCCTGGAGCGGCCTTTCCCAAGGTCTCACCTCTCTAGGGCTATACATGCAAACTCCCTATCATTCTCATCCACTAACCATTCCTGATCCCTATCTGATCACTAGGAGATAAGGACCTCGCCCCAACTCCGCTAACGAAGCTATTAAAGAATGCTACGGCTTACCCGTAGTCTTACATCACCATCCATTGCTGACTGCTAGTGAATGCTACGGCTGCCCCGTAGTCTTACAACACTTCCACCACTAACTGCTAATACGAAGGAACCCACGTGCCATTAGCTCTCAAGATCCTTATTCTGACTCCCTCGAGTCCTACGGACGATCCACAACCTGAATTCCCAACCACGTACTAACCATTACCATCACACGCACTAGCTGATGGGGAGTTTCTCAAACTCCCAACCCTGAAATCCTCAATCCATCAAATGTCGAACTACTTCTTTTCCTTCTTAGAGGTCGCACACTCATTCTGGATCTACGTGCTCCTACCTTTGCACACTCGGAGGATTCTCCCCCACTTCAATCCTGCTTACCCCTTGTTGCTCAATACTCAAAAGAAATCCTTACTACCATTCCATAATCAATCTGCTGAGGGACCCAAGCTTACCATAGCTAGGGATCTAACCAATCCATTTCTAACACTATACAACTCCGATCTAGCGAGACATACCAAGTCCCTCCCAAGCATGCTATAGTTACTGCATCCTATGCAACCTTCTCCAGTAGGGCACATCCCCTCACTACCATTCGGATATCCAAGGTATGCAGATGGCATATAACTCGATCACAATCAACCGCTCAAAAATAAAATACTTATACCGATAATGATGCAGAACCATAACAATATAATCATGCACAAATAAAAGAACTGAAAACAGAAATCGCATACCTGCAACGTCCGGTGCTGATCGCGCCTCTAAGGTAGTCATCTGAATAGCTCTGCCTCCTACCGCAGGTGCCTCTGCACGGCCCTGACGGCCGTATGTGATCCTCAAAGTTGTAGGGGCAGGTGCCATCACCCGTCCTGCTGAAAACAAACTGGGGCATTGGGCCTTCTTGTGGCCCTGCTGGTTGTAGTGAAAACATAACAGGTGTGATCCCTGTGAGGTGGTAACAGTACAATCCCTGCTGAAATGACCAATCCGACCGCACTTGAAACAACCAGACTCACCACCGCTACCACTCCTGCACGCGCCCCTGTGCGCCCTGCCACACTTCCCGCACCGGCTGCGGTCCTGATAATCCCTCGACCTCGAATCCGATCCCTTGGGCCTTTTGCCCGAACCTGCAGCTACCTGAACCTCATCCGACTTCCTCTTCCGGATCTGCTCCAAATCAATTTCCCTCTCTCTAGCCCGAGAAATCATATCTTCCAACGTCTTACAGCTGGATCTGCTCACGAACTCCCTGATGTCATCCCTTAACATCTCATGGTATCGGGTCTTCTTCATCTCCTCATCCGCGACATACTGCGGTACAAGAAGAACCCTCTCCCTGAACTTGGCGATGATCTCCGCCACATTCTTAGTGGTCTGCGTCAAATCCTGAAACTCCCGTGCCAACTGCTGCACCTCAATAATCGGCGAAAACTCCGCCCTGAACCTGGCCGAGAAATCGCTCCAAGTCATCGCGTCCAACGCGACATCATCCCCCAAAGCATGACCAATCTCCTCCCATCAATCCCTCGCTCTGTCCTTCAGAAGACAGGAAGCGAGTCTGACCTTGTCCCCCTCAGGACACCGGCTCGTACGAAATGCGTTGGTAACATCAGCCAACCATTTGCTGCTAGCGATGGGGTCCCTAGCCCCATGATAATCTGGTGCCCCGCAAGCCCTGAACTCTCGAAATGTCAAGGTGCACGCTCCCATCAGAGCCATCATCTCAGTACGGAAGGCTCCCAGCCTCTCATCCAAAATCTCCAATATACCCTCCTTGACCGTGCCAAAGATCACAGGATTCTGATTCAAAATATTGCGCGTAACCTCGGCGGATATCAACCCCCTCATTCGCTCCTCGAGCTGCTCGGCCCCTGAACCCGAGCCTGATCCCTCTCCGGCGCTTGATCCGCCCGCTGGCCTCTCTCTCAATGTCACCATGCTGAAAGCATAATACATCCACTATCAGAATACTCATCACTGCTGCGAGACCCAACACACTCCCTACCAGGTTCCCGGTCTTGTCTCGACCTTTCCTAAATCGAGTACGGATCCTCTGCTTTCAATAGTACGGGCCCATACTACCTTCCATATCTATCCGTACTTTCCTCAAGAACTGCCTTGACTCCACCAGGTCCCTTTCTACTACTTCTGCTCCCAGCACTACCTCATCCTAGGCTGACCCTAGGGAAACCTTTGACTCAACTCAAACCAATTCTCAGCTGCTGAAGGCCTCCTCGCGATGCCAATTATCCATCACCTGGATACCATCACATATGACGAGGCTCGGATAATCCTTCGAGTAAAAGACTCGTCCCTACAACGGTTAGACTCAAACGAGAGCTGCGCAATAGGGCCAAATCCAGCACTCTGAGATTATTCAACCCTGATCACATGTGACGTGGCGTATCCACTTAATGGCTAACTCCCATCACTCAAAATCCCACAATGCACAAAGCAAGCAACATTCAGACAAGGGGAAAATCTAACCACAACATACTCAAGCAATCATACACACATAGCAAAAATCTGAACTAGCATGCAACATAAACTCATAACTCAGGCATAACCTAAACAGGCTATCCTACTATTGTCTAATCAACACTACTATGCAGCTCAAAAGCACAAATAACAGGCACATAAGGCATCATCCCTAGATCCTTAGTCCTATTCTAGCATGCTGTTCTATTAACTTATAATCAAAACATAGACTTGTATGGGTATTTTGGGGTACTTACTTGAGCTCGGCTGATTGCATGCACCACACCCTTTTCCTCTTTCCAAAGTTCTTTTCTTTTTGAATTATTTTTGCCTTTCTAAAACTGTTTTCTTTCCCAAAACTCTCTTTTTACAAAACTGTCTTTTCATTTTGAAAACTTCTATACCAATTCCTCAGTTTGAGTTCAGACACACCCGAGAGCATGTCCGAATCCCTCAAACCAAGGCTCTGATACCAACTTGTAACGTCCCAAAATTCAAGACTAAAAATTTCTTTTAATAAAACATTACTTTAAGCAAATTCATCATTTCAAAACATAAACAAAGTATTAGTTTCCAAAATACATGTTCGTTATCAGAGTAAACATTCTCAGGCTGTCTAAACTATGGTGTGTGCAATGCGATCACCCCAAGCTCTTTCCTCCGTTACCGGAAGTACCTGAAACCAAGGTTGTAGAACTCGCTACTCGGTACCTGCTCGGCTGACTGGGGAGTAGCGAGTACTCGGGGAGTACTCGGATTCGGTAATTCATGTAGAAATATTTTTTGGAAAATTATATATGTCAAAATCATAAGTTAAAATCATAATTTGATTGAAATATATAACCAAAATTAGATACATGTGAACACATAAAAACTAAAATACATATAATTGTCTCACTACGTGGATAATTACTAAAAGTTTAAGATATATATGTAGTAATAATCACATGTTTGTGTTAAATAATAAATCATTAAGTGCATTATACATATTAATCTTGAAATTCTTGATTTTTTTCTCTTTTTATGACAATTTTGACCCTCTGACTGAGTTTGACCGATTTTGATCGAGTTGCCCGAGTTTGACCGAGTAGTCCCAAGTAAGACCGAGTAGGCCTGAGTTTGACCGAGTTTGTCCGATTTTTGACCGAGTTTGACCGATTTTTGGCCGATTTTGACTAAATCCGAGTTTTTTGGCCGAGTTAACATTACTCGCCTCGGTGGAGGGCCGATTCCGAGTAATCGGCCGAGTACTCTGCCGAGTAGGCCGAGTTTTACAACACTGCCTGAAACCAAAACTGAAAACCGTAAGCACGAAGCTTAGTGAGTTCCCTACCCTACCACATACCATGCATAACCACATACTGCACATACTGGGCCACGCCCGCTATCCTGGGCCTCGAGCCTACCTCGGGCCTCGCCCGCTACTACGGCCCCGCGGCTCCAGGCCCCGCCTGGCTTCGAGCCCCGCTCGGATACAAATCTGTTTCACTTAGGCCTCGCCTGTCACAGGGCCTCGCCCACTAACATATAATAGCACGTAAGCATATAACAACACATCACATAATCTAAACACATACTAACGGGTCTTGTCCTAAGGCCTCGCCTATCTCTGGGCCCCGCCCTTGTCTTGCTACTGATGAGTCATGGAACCCCGTCCATACTCCTGCTGATAGTGAGGTACGGGCCCAGCCCACCCTCACTCTTTCCCTAACTTGGGCCTCGCCCTTGCTTTGCTGCTACTGAGATGTGGAACACCATCCACACTCTCCTATTGGTGAGATACGAGACCTCGCCCACACTCACCTCCCTACCAGGCACATACAAGTATCACACAGACAACAAGTATAAACTATCACATAAACCATTCCTTGGGCACCCGCCCTCTATCATTGGACCTCGTCCCGGATATCATACTAGCATACTGTGCCTAGGGCTAACCCTCGGGTCTTCTACTCGTAACTACATGGGCCGGCATTGTGGCCGTAGACCCATTCATACAAAGGGAAACTCACCTGCACTGGCTGAACTTGCTGATGATCCCACTAGCCGCTGCCCGGCAACTCTCTGAACTCCGGCTCCACCCGCTCCCCGAGCTACCAATAACAATGCAACACTGAGTCTAACTGACCCCCGAAAGACTACCAAGTCAACTCTGGTTAAAGTCAAAGTCCTGGTCAAAGTCAACCTTCCAGGTCAACCCTACTCGTCGAGTCGCCCTACTGACTCGCCGAGTTCATAAGTTCAGAGTCCTTCCACTCGCGACTCTACTTGCCGAGTCAGTCCATGACTCGCCGAGTCTACCGATTTCCGAGTCCTGACCTGTCCAACTCACCGAGTCTCTAATCGACTCACTGATTCGAGTCTAAACTCGAAGGGTTTGGGGTTTCGCGACCTGACTTGCCGAGTCCAAGACAACCTTCAACAGAATCGCCGAGTTGTTCATCCAACTTGCCGAGTTCCTGCCCAACTTCATCTGACTCGACGAGCTGTTCATCCCACTCGTCGAGTTCCTCCTCATCTTCATGCTACTCGCCGAGTCCACTCAAAGGACTCGCCGAGTCCATTCAGATCTCTATACATACAGAGGACTTTTGAGTCATGCATGGACTCCAAACTGTAGATCTACCCTTCCCAAGCCTATTCCTCACGTAAAGTTGCAAACTTTACGTGTAGAGAAGGAGATCTTGGCAAAATACACCATAAACTAGGGTTTAAAGCAAAGAGGCTCCATAATCAACTCAAGGGCTGAAACTTTATGCTTTCCAAGACCAAAATATACTTAGATCTGAAGTAGCAACTCCAGATCCGACTTCTAACTCAAATGGATCACAACTCATGGCTAAAAGCCCCAATACTCACAACCAAAATAGATCTAAAGGAAGGGGAAACGACTTAATACCTTCAGATGCTCAAAAATATCTTCCCAATCTCAGATCTATAGCCCCCTCCTTGCACCTTCAAGATCCTTCTTCCTTCTCCAAGCTTTAATGCACTCCTCAAGACAACAATTGGCTCAATCAATGGATATGGCGGCTAGGGTTTGGCATTCTGGGTTAAAGAGGCAGTAAAGGAACCATAGGGAAGAGAATTAGGTGCTTAAATAGGCCTCAAGTCCCAACTTTAGGGTTTTCCTCGAACAGACCCGACTCGCCGAGTCTCCTTGGCCGACTCGCCGAGTCGGTCACTTACTTCTCGACCCGGATCCCGCTTGGACTCGCCGAGTCCCCTCCTTAAAGTTAAGGTTTTCTTTCCTTTCTTGGCCTTCAAAATTTTGGGTGTTACAGCTAGCTTTATAAATATGTATGATATGATGATTAGACAATTACTAAATAGATTTAAGAGATACTATCGTTGTGTGTGTGTGTGTGTATATATATATATATATATATATATATATATATATATATATATATATATTCTTTTATATCAACTATCATTAAGGTAAAACCTCCTTGATATATTGGTCTTTGGAAGAAGGGGTGATCCATGTTTTGTGTGTTAATGCTTTGGTTTTAGAAACATCTACATGGATTGTTGTGATGAGACGAACAAAAGTGGTAATAGTGGCGGTAAAAGATGCAGACAAATGACCGTGACAGTTCGGTATTAGAAGGTGAAGAGTGGTGTAATTTCAATCATGTTCTTCATTTTAAGTTTAAAATTCAATAAATAATAGTAATAATAATAATAGTATTTAAAGACATTAATATTCTTTTTATTTTGATCGAAAAACTGACATTGCTATATCAACGCCATATAAACACGTTCTAGTGACTAAATAACACATGACCGTTGATATATTATAAAATAGTATTTTTGACATAAATTTTGCCTAATTTAAAGACATAAAATACAAAAAACAAAGACAATATTACAACAAATAAGGTCAAAACTTATAAATGATTTGTGTAGTACCTGTCTAAAAAATTAATAAACCTGATTAAACGTGAATTATGGTTACGAAAGCCCAATCAGGAATAGGAAATAATACTGCTAAATAGATAATATGAAAATTGGTAAACTCTTCCAGGTAAAGAAAACAAGAAAGTGAGTTATAGGTACAAGAAGCAAAGCAGAAAGTACTCCCCAAATGAGCTCTGGCGACGGGTGGTAGCAAATAAAATTGGGGCCCGTAACACGTGAAGAGCAGAGGATTTTGGGAAGCCCAAATTCCGAAAGGAGTTTCATTTTTTCCAAACAACCTCCATCGATGCCTTCTCGCCTTCGCTTCTCAACTTCAACTTGGTGATGCTTTTACATTTCTACTGATTTTAGATTCAATTTCTCACAAATATTGATTGGTGATCATTTTCGTTTTCAAACCCCCGTCGATCGTCGAGATTTCAAGCTAATTTAAGATTTCGAAACCCTAAATCTACAGACGTTTGATTGGGTGGACTGGATTTTGGAAAGCTACAGCTAGGGTTTTGAATTTGAGATCAATATCAGCTCGTTGGGATAAATCGGATTGAATTGAATTAAGAGGAGGATGAGTTCACAGAAGAAGAGGAATTTCCAGATAGAGGCGTTTAAGCATCGGGTGGTCGTGGATCCGAAGTATGCTGAGAAAACCTGGAAGATATTGGAGCATGCGATTCACGAGATTTATAATCATAACGCCAGTGGCCTTAGTTTCGAAGAACTTTACAGGTTTTAGTTCTTATCCTTTTCCTTACTTCGTGATGTGGTAATTGATTCCTTTCAATTCGTCCTTCTGTGCTTTATATAGCTTTGTGATGGAGGATTAATTCGTCTTAGGAGTTACGACTTAACGACTAACGAGATATCTAGATTTTTCTGACACTGGTAATACATAAGAGAGTTACCAAACTATATTATGCATGAATTTCTTCATGGTTTGATTGCTTATGTTGGAGTGGATATCGGAATCTTACTAAAACGCGTGTGAAGATTTGGCATGCTAAATGAAGTAAACATAAAAACGATTATGTAAAGGCCACGAAAGAGCTTTTTTCACATATCTTCATGAGCGAGGTGATAGTTATTTGGGTGGATTCATATTGTACCACTTAACTGATTGAGAAGGAACAGCTTTTTCGAGATGAATTTCAGAAGAAAAATAAGAGGCTAAAACATGCTTTCTCTTCTTTTATTTGTCATACTTTACTTATGAGTCTTAGCTGTATTAACCCTCTGTGACGAAACTTTCATATATTGGTCACTCAAATGTAGTGGTTGAGCTAGTTTTAGTCCAAGGGGAAGAGGAGGTTTTGCATCATTCTATCATATGAAGAGTCGGCAACTGCTTTTGACAAAATCTTAGTTGAGTCTGGTTCTATGTATATAGTTATGCTGCTGTACCTTTTGTCTGGTTCTTGGTCTTTAAGTTGATAAAACCTTGCTCCATTTCAGCTTCCTCTTTCCTTGTTCTTAGCTGTAGTCATACCATCTGTATTATACAGAATAATGAATCTTTAATTTTCAACAGATACAGCTGCTACAAGTTTTTTCTATTCTATATGACTGTATGGCTATATCTTAAAAGTTGGTTCTGATACAAGGATGTATGGGTGTTATAACTGTTAAGAACAGTGTGCTCTCCAGCTATCTACTTGTCATAACCATATAGCTAATCTTAATCTGTTATGAATTATAAAAGTGCTACAAACTTCTGTGGATTGATTCTATGTATAAAGTTCTAGTCTAGCACTCTTGATTAGCTTGATCTGGATAAAAAAATGCTGCACTAAGTAGATGTTAATCCTTTCTTGTAATAAATAGTTAAATACTACATGTTGCAGAATTCATCTAAAAAGTACTGTTTTGTAGCTGATATGCTCTTTCTTAATGTTACATTTAGAGAATTTTATACATGGTGCTGCCCTTTTTTGTTTTTAGGCTAAATAATTTCCAGGTTGAACAGTAGGTATCTTTAACGATTGCTCAAAATTATATATATATATATATATATATATATATATATATATATATATATATATATATATTTTCACTTTCCATGCAGGAGTGATAAAATCACTCTTGGAATTGTTGCTAGATGGTGAGTTGACAAGATATATGGCTTGTTACCTCCTGTGTGAATCTGCCTGCTTAATAAATTTGCTGTGTTTTTGAAACTATAAGATTTTCATAGTGGAGGAGTCTGAGTTTCCATGGAGGATTATACTTATAGACTACAACTTAAGATAAAATAAGTATATATATGCATCACATTTCTTCTCATTTTCCATTTGAAGTGCCTTTTGAATTCTAGTATTGGAGTTTTGTTTGACTTATTTCAAAACTGTCAATCACATATATCATTGTTTTGTGTTAAAGCTTAAGTGTATGCGTATAGCAAATGAGTACATGCAATAGATATCATCTTCCATAGTTCCATTCTTGTTCCTCTGCTAAAGGCGCCAACATGGCATACTATGTTCACATCAATGCCATGTGGCATTGACATGGATTATTTGTGAGTTTTGACATGAAGTGGTGTTTTATATTATATTTCAGGAATGCATACAACATGGTCCTCCACAAATTCGGAGAAAAGTTATACTCAGGACTCGTGTCAACCATGACTTTACACCTAAAAGAAATAGCAGCATCAGTTGACGCATCACAAGGCCCATTATTTCTAGAAGAACTCAACCGAAAATGGATGGAACACAACAAAGCACTACAAATGATCCGTGACATTCTAATGTACATGGACAGAACCTTCATTCCTAGTACACACAAAACCCCAGTTCACGAACTCGGTCTCAACTTATGGCGTGATAACATCATCCACTCAATCAACATCCAAACACGCCTCAAAGACACACTCCTTGAAATTGTCCAAAAAGAAAGAGGTGGTGAAGTCATCAACAAAGGCTTAATGAGAAACATAGTCAAAATGTTAATGGATTTGGGTCCCACAGTCTACCAAAACGACTTTGAAAAACCGTTTCTCGATGTCTCCGCTACTTTCTACCGTGGTGAATCCCAACAGTTTATCGAATGTTGTGATTGTGGGGATTATCTGAAGAAAGCCGAAAAACGTCTGAATGAAGAGATTGAAAGAGTGTCGCATTATCTTGATGCGAAAAGTGAAGTGAAAATAACAAATGTGGTCGAAAAGGAAATGATTGAAACCCAAATGACGCGATTGGTTCACATGGAGAATTCGGGATTGGTTAACATGATTGTGGATGATAAGTACGAGGATTTAAGCAGAATGTACAACTTGTTCCGGAGAGTTCCGACTGGGTTAATGTTGATACGCGATGTCATGACTTCTCATATCCGGGAAACCGGGAAACAACTTGTGACGGATCCCGAACGGTTGAAAGATCCGGTTGATTTCGTGCAACGGTTACTCGATGAAAAAGATAAACATGATAAAATCATTAACCTCGCATTTAACAACGATAAAACGTTCCAAAACGCGTTGAATTCATCGTTTGAATATTTTATAAATTTGAACCCGAGGTCGCCTGAATTCATCTCCTTGTTTGTTGATGACAAGCTTAGAAAAGGTCTGAAAGGGGTAAGTGAAGAGGATGTGGAGATCGTGTTGGATAAAGTCATGATGCTCTTCCGTTACTTACAGGAAAAAGACGTGTTCGAAAAATACTACAAACAACATTTAGCAAAAAGACTTCTATCCGGAAAATCCGTGTCAGAAGACGCAGAAAGAAGCCTGATTCTAAAGCTGAAAACCGAATGTGGATATCAGTTCACATCAAAACTAGAAGGAATGTTTACTGATATGAAGACATCACAAGATACAATGCAAGGGTTCTACGAAGCGATGGGGCCCGCGTTATCCGACGGGCCCACACTAACAGTTCATGTTCTAACAACAGGGTCATGGCCCACTCAATCCACCACCACCTGCAACCTCCCACCTGAGATCCTATCTGTATGTGATAAATTCCGTACGTATTACCTCGGGACCCACAACGGGCGCCGGCTGACGTGGCAAACAAACATGGGGTCCGCGGACATCAAAGCGACATTTGCTAGAGGACAAAAACACGAACTCAACGTGTCCACATACCAAATGTGTGTCCTGATGCTTTTCAACAACGCGGACCGGTTGAGTTACAAGGAGATCGAACAGGCGGTGGAGATACCCGCGATGGAGCTCAAACGGTGTCTACAGTCATTGGCGTGTGCCAAGGGTAAAAACGTCCTTAGAAAAGAACCGATGAGTAAGGATATTGGGGAAGATGATGAGTTTTACTTTAATGACAAGTTTAGTAGCAAGTTTTATAAGGTGAAGATTGGGACGGTGGTGGCTCAGAAGGAATCGGAACCGGAAAAGCAGGAGACGAGGCAGAGGGTGGAGGAAGACCGGAAACCGCAGATTGAGGCGGCGATTGTGAGGATTATGAAAGCGAGGCGGGTGTTGGATCATAATAATATTGTTGCTGAGGTTACAAAGCAGTTGCAATCGAGGTTTCTGCCAAATCCTGTTGTGATTAAGAAGAGGATTGAGTCGCTTATTGAGAGGGAGTTTTTGGAGAGGGATCGGGAGGATAGGAAGTTGTATCGGTATTTGGCTTGAAGAATAATAAGAATAAAATGGCCATGTGCTACTGTTTTCTGTGATTTCAGTTTCTTTTGGTGGTGGAAAGTGGATTGTTTGGCTTCAGGGATTGGATTTGTTGTTGAAATGGATATGGATATGGATATGGATGCAGATTTAGTTTCAAGTAATTGTGTTTTGATAATTTCTATTTATTTTGGTTTCGTGTTATTATTTGGCTATCAACATACCATATACGAATCTACTACAAAGATGCTTGGTTTTTACCTAAACCAAAATTTATCATTCATTTTGATTTGGATTATCCGAAACCCAGGCAAATATAAGGTCCAGCCAATGGATATTCAGAAGTTTGATTATCATTAAACCTTATAATCTTTACTCATATTTCTAACACTTGTTGGATATGTGAATGTTGATCTTAACAATTTAAATAGGCCTAGGCTAGTAAAAAGCCAAGTGCTTTTGGTTTTGGTGGTTGTTATTAAAGGGTTATTTATTATCGTTTGTGTAGGTATGGAACCACGGCTTAATATTGTTTCTAAACTAAAATCATTTAAAGGTTTAGTTGGAATATAAATCATGGTCTCAGGTAACGGCTAGAAGTTACTCTTGTTCGGATTACTGGTGATCCTTGGGATTCTAGCGCTCCAAGACTTAACCTTGGGATGACCTTTCAAAAAAAAAAAATCACATTAGAGAAGAAAAAGTAATTTTGTTTATTTTAAATTTTACTAGAACATACTGAGGAGCTTAAGAGCTTTATGCCACTTTAGAAGTTATAATCTATAATAATCTAGGTAATATATTTTAAAGTTTATGTTATAATTGATTAAGATGCAAATAAATAAATGTCCTGGTAGTCCACAATGCGTAACAACAACACATTGGTCTTTGGGTTGGATAGTTATAAAAACAGTCAAAAATTTGTGTCCGCAAACCCATGAGAGTTTTATTTCGAATGTTGATTGGTTTTTTTATGACCACTCATTCCTTATAGAGGCAATCACTATGTTAATTTTTTTTTTTGAACAAGCGGCAAATGCTTCATAAGTAAAAGCTAGCAAAAAGTTGGGAGATACAAAATATAGATGTTTAAATAAAAATAATGTACAAAATCGATTCTAACATAATTCTTATTGGCTAGACAGTGTAAACTAGCTGAATAATCTTGGAATATATCAATCCAAGTCGTAAATTAACTTTCTAAGTTAGTACATACACGCATGCACATACATGCATGCCATGATCAAAATAAAGGGTACCCCTGACAAAAAAAATCACGTAATATACAATAAGAAAAAAATTATACCACTGCGATTTTTTTAAGGAGCATCCCGGGCTACCCTGGGATGTATACTAGATCCGCCTATGCATACATGTACATATAATTCTATGTCCATACACATATACATAAAAAATCTCAATAAAACAATAAAATATTTTTGGTTTTTGTCTTTTTGATATATTGTTATTGTTTTAAATTGTAAACTATTCAGACTGAAACTTAAATAAAAGTAAAAAAGATAATTAATTGCAACATGTAAGCCATCAGCAATCCCTTGAAAGGGAATCCAATTGTTTAGTAAGAACACATATCTTTAAGTTGGATTTATTAGACGCTTAATTGGGAATCCAATTGTTTAGTAATAACACATATCATTCAGTTAATAAAACATAACCTACATACAAAGTTGTTGCTTTCTTACCGTGTGAACATAATATATGCTTTTCTTATGTTGTTTCCTCTTCATCGGAAACCACCTCCCTTCGCCTATCCTCTTCCCGAATCATCTTTCTTTGTCTCTCCTCTTCTTGAATCGCCTCTCTCCGCTAGATTTGAAGCAAAAAAGTCACCGGATTTGAAGCAAAAATTCGATGCAAAAAGTAGAGTTGTTCACTATTTGGATAAAACCGAATTCCAATTGGACAATTTGGATTGAACTTTTTGTTTCGAATATTTAGATTTTTAGATTGATTTTCAACAAAACCGAATTATTATTTTGGATTTCGGATTGATTTTGGTTTATAAAATAAGAACCGAATAGCCGAAAAAAACCGAATAACAATTTGTTATGTATTTATTTTCAATGTATCTATAATTATTTATTAATTTTATAATTTTTTTTAAATAAGTTAATAAAGTTTTACTTAATAAAATACATTAATATGTACTTTCTCTCAAAAGTTTTTTATCTATTAAATAATAAATTATAATATGTCTTCTTAGTAGTTGTTTATAAATTTTAAATCACAAGTAAATAATTTGTTTTTGCTTCTGTAAAATTAGATCATACTATAATTATATGTCATTTTAAAATGTTATGGTTTTGGAAAACTGCATTATAAAAACCGATTTAATCGAATTGTAATTGGATCGGATTTGAATTTAGTTTGGACTATTTGGATCCATATTTTGAAAACCGAAATCAATTTGGATTTACTTAATTGGATCGGATGGAACCGATCCATCAAATGAACATCCCTAGCAAAAAGCCACCAGAACCACCACTAGGGATGAGATTTAGAACCGGAAAACTAGACCGGAACCGGAACCGTTAGAACCAGAAGATGTAGAACCGATCCGGGTCTCAGGTTTAAAGAATGACTTTATCCGGGTTCGAAGTCGTCCGACTTCTGGACTTCAGGTCCGGGTAAACCGGAATTAAGAACCGGAACCAGTTTTAGGGGCTGAAACCGGTTTTTATGAAAAATTTAAAACATGAATATCTCATTCCTCATTCGTTTGAAGTCGTATTGGCATGAGGTTTATTTCAAAGTGTAGTTATAGTTTGTACATGATTTTAGACTATAATTGTGACATTTTTGAGTTAATATTCATTGACTTACAGTCCCCCAAAATCGGGATATCAAAGCTGTGAATCTTCTGTTTTTCAGCTTTATTTTTATACTTTGTGAAAATTTAAAAATGCATATCCAATTCGTTTGAAGTTGGATTATCATGAGGTTTTTTACAACGTGTAGTTTATAGTTTCTACATGATTTTAGACTATAATTTTGTCATTTTTGGTTTCATATTCATTGACTTACAGTCCTCCAAAGACAAAATATCAATGTTGTGAATTTTCTGTTTTTCAGCTTTATTTTTATATTTTGTGAAATTTTAAAAATGCATATCTAATTCGTTTGAAGTCGGATTATGATGAGGTTTTTTTCAAGTGTGGTTTAAAGTTTGTACATGATTTTAGACTATAATTTTGTCATTTTTGGTTTAATATTCAATGACTATACAGTCCCCCGAAGTTGAGATATTAAAGTTGAAAATTTTCAAAATTCAACCACTAAGTAATTACCAAAAAATTTCGGATTTTCCGGGTTTTTCGATTCTAAACCCACTTTATCCGGTTCCACCAGACCCACTTTAATGTTTTCGGGTTTTCCGGTTCTAGATCCACTTTACCCGATACCTTACCCGTAATCGGTTCCTATATATCGGTCTGGTTTCCAGTCTTACAAAATCCCGTTAACAGTTCCCGAATTTTTCGGGTCCGAGTTTGGACCCACTCTCATCCCTAACCACCACTATTATGAAACACCGCTCTGGTGGGTAGGTGGCGTTGGTTGGTAGGATTTTAATTGTTTTTTGATTTATATAATTTTTATGCTCTTAATTAAAAAATATTAAGTGACTAGATTTATTGTTGCATTCTCAATTTCATAATTGTTTTATTTGAACGGTTCTCTCTCTCTCTCTCTATATATATATATATATATATATATATATATATATATATATATATATATATATATATATAATCTTTTGTAAATTGCATCAATGTGTATATATAATCTTAGTACTTGTTGTGCATACCAAAAGTCCATTGACTTAGTGGTATTAAATGTTTGAAAAGGGGTCTATGTCATGTTATATTTTATTAAAAAATAACTTATTGATTTATTGGTGTTTAAAAAATTAATAAAAAAAATATTTGACAGTATGGAAATAAATTTTAAAATATTTTTTATCAACTTTTCAAAAGACACATTTTAATAAGTTGATATTTTTTCAGAACTCTTTATAGGTTTTTGAGTTGTAAAAAACAATATCACCCTAAAATACTCTTTAAAACATGTATAAGTTAAATCGAACATTTTTTAAAAAACAACTGAACTTATTGATTAATTGACTTTTCACACTATAGAAATTAATCAAATACTTTTTTTAACAGCTCATTTTCCTATTACCATAGGTTAATAAGTCTTTTTACCCGTTTTAAGTTCAAAATAAAATTTTAAACACCCTCTAAAAAAGTTTTAGACTTGTTCTATCATATTTTCATATATATATATATATATATATATATATATATATATATATATATATATATATATATATAGGGTTAGGTTATTTTGTTTTCACTATCTATTGTGTGTATGTATGATTGATTCTGGACCAATCATTTTAGTTATTTTAAGAAAGTAATTAATGCATATTACATGTTGAAGATATAATGGATATTTATTACATCTTCAACATTTAATATGCATTAATTACTTTCTTAAAATAACTAAAATGATTGGTCCAGAATCAATCATACATGCATACAATAAATAATAAAGAGAAAACCTTAGAAAAACCCAACATAATTTCACCAAATGCTTAAAAAAACCACTATATTATTTTTTAGTACACTAAAACCCTTATATTTTCTAAAATTTTTATTTAAGGTTTTATGAGTTTAGAAAAACCTACTTTATTTTCATGAAAGAATTAGAAAAACCATTATATTATTTTTTTAGTGCATTTAAACCCTCATATTTTTAATTTTTTTTATTCTAATGAATTGTAACAATAGAAACGTTAATAATCGAGTACATAACATTTTTGGTTATCTAAGATTTACCGAGCTCAATGCCTTAAATGATACATTTTAAAAAATATAAGAGTTTTAACGTACAAAAAAATAATATAGTGGTTTTTTTAAGACTTTGATGAAAATATGTTGGGTTTTTATAAGATTATCCCAATAATAAAAACATTTGAAACTAACTCTCTTTTTTTTTTTTTTTTTTTTTCTCTCTCTCTCTCTCTCTCTCTCTCTCTCTATATATATATATATATATATATATATATATATATATATATATATATATATATATATATATATATATAGTATAAAATAATTATTAATTTAAACTTTACATTAAACATTAGAACTATTCCCAACTTTAAATGTAAAATTTGTCTAATCATGATATGTTTAGATGAAAAATATTGATAATTATATATCTTGTGGTATTATAATTTATAAGACTAAATAAATTAAATAACAATGATTCTCGGACCAATTCCCATAAGATCTTAATCACTAATTAGAATGAAAATTGTCATGATTTTTACAGGGAAAGATTTGTTTGAGGTATCTTCATAACAGCCAAAGACTTGACCTCAGACGTTGACAGATTAAACGCTCACATTTGACAAAAAGAATGATAGAATAAAAACTATATGATAAGCATGGAATGGAGGAAAGTGCCATTTTTGGATCCATAGATGACTAAACCGTTCCTATATATAAACATATATATTATTCCAATTCACTTTATTATTGAAAGTTGTCTTGTCTTCTTGTGTTGATTTTGTAAGAAACATACAATAAAAAGGCCAAGTTATCAGTCTATTTACATTATAAATTATCACTTAAACAAACCCAAAATAATCATGTTTGATTACTGTTCCTAACACAATGTTCCCTTCCAAGGTTCCTCCATTCAAGTTTTTGTAAAAACCAGACATACCCCTTTTCAGGAAGCATATCGGCTCCAAAATGATCTCTTTCTGCCTAAGTGTCTCTATAACAAAGGCTCTAATCCGGGTTTTCCTCTAGTTCAAAAAGCTTAATTTTTCCTTCCTAGAAAGGAATTAATTTCATTAAATGGATGATCTCATGTTACCTGGTTTTAGGTTTCATCCAACAGACGAAGAGCTTGTTAATTTCTACCTAAAGAAGAAAATTCAGCAACGGGTTCTTCCTATCGAACTTATTAAACAAGTGGATATATACAAATACGATCCATGGGATCTACCAAGTAAGCTTTCATGAGCACTTGAGCAGTCAAGATTTTTGTGTGCTTTATAATTTATAAACTCATATTCCACTGTGTTCAACAGATTTAGCGCCCACAGGAGAAAAAGAGTGGTACTTTTACTGTCCAAGGGATCGTAAATACAGGAATAGTGTAAGACCAAACCGTGTTACAGGAGCTGGTTTTTGGAAAGCCACTGGCACTGACAGGCCGATATACTCATCTGATGGCACTAACTGCATTGGTTTAAAAAAGTCTTTGGTGTTCTACAGAGGAAGAGCTGCTAAAGGGATTAAAACAGACTGGATGATGCATGAGTTTCGGTTGCCTTCACTCTCTCCATCTCAATCATCACCACCTAAAAAGATCTTAGATAAAAGTCTTCCACCAAATGTAAGAATTTCACTTTTTCAAAATCTAATTATGACCAGGTGTTTATGTTTTGACTTAATAATGATATGGTTATTAGTCAGATATATAGTGGTCGTTCCTTTTGACATGGTATAAAACTAAAGGATGGGCTTAATGAATTAAATGAGATGAGAACCTTTAACCAAACTCTCATTCTTTTCGATTTCTTTTAATCATATTTAAATTCGTTTATATATCTTTTTGTAAAATATATGGATTAACTATCACGAAACATCACAAACAAGATATGGAATAATCCATCGTTATTTGTGTGAAGGTGTTAGATACATATCCTAATGTCGCGTAAAAGAACGTTTGTCATAATTCAACAACACAAGAAGCCGTTGTTAATCCGATACATTTTATTTAGTAAATAGCCACATATCAGCAACATACGTTTAGCGATAAATTAACATAGTTAAATGTTTAACTTTTAGACTTGAACTTGTCGAATATGTAGTTCAATTTAATTTATTAATCATGTTATTAAACTTTCAAAATTTTTGATTTTTGAATTTTATTGTTGTGATTACAGTTTCATTTATAATGGTTCTAGATAAACAGTTCAATTATTATTCAACATTACTTCTACACAAAAGGATAAGTGATGATTTTCCTTTTCATTTTTAGATTGTTCATTGAATCCAAAAAAAAAAAAATCTATGCTTATAGGTTACTTACTTATCCCTTTTGCGTTTTATCTATAAATCATTTATCCGTATAAATCATTTATGAGTTCAACACTTTATCCATATAATAACTAATATGTGAAAAAAGTAACAACCTTCAAATTCTTTTTTTTATTCGCAGGATGCCTGGGCAATATGCAGGATCTTCAAAAAGACAAGTTCCATGGCACAAAGAGCACTTTCTCACTCATGGGTGTCTTCATTACCTGAACATAAGTCATCTGATCTTTACACCGAGTCTAACCAGCTATCCAACAATCCTGACTCACGACTCTCCTCTCCCAACAGTTTCACAGCTCTTGACAACCCCTCATACACACCCGTGAATATGACCACTTCAATAGTCTCCCCTTTTTCAATCCAACAAACAGATTTTCCTAGAGGTTTCATGTTTTCAACCGTCGATATATCAGGGCCAATCACAACGACCACATCCGATGTTGCTCCCAGCTTGTACAATTTTGATCCCGATCTACTTCGGGATGCAAACAAGATCTCTGAAAGTATGGGATTAGGAGGTCCACAACAACAATTTGACACCTTCTCAATGAACTCACCACAGGTTATGCAAGGAAGTGTAGACACTACTGAGTGGGTAAAAGTGAGGACTGGTGCATTCCCTTTAAATTTCCCATCAACTGTCCCTGATGATTGGAATCTTAATATGCCATGGGATTCTCCTACATGTCCTAGCCAGATGTCAACTACATACTCTACAAATGAATGTCACACTTGATCATTATTATACTTTCTCATCTTTTGTTCGGTCTTATTGTACAGGACTTGAATTTTTCTTATTTTTCTCTGTGTATATATCATGTATTATATTACCTGTACATGCCAGAACAGAAGATAATACAACTATCAGGATACTGAATTATTATTATATATACACTTCTCACCTCAAAACTCATACTTAAGTTAATCCATGTTATAATAAATGGCTTGATGACCACTAAAATCGCCAATATTTTCTAGAATTGCTTGTGTCGAAATAGTAAATTGTTGTTGGTTAATTTTCATATTTGTATCAATTTAGGAGTGTCAAAACAAATAACAATGGAAACAGGGAAATAGTACAAAGAAACGTACGTGCCAAAATTTTTTAAAAGATAGTAACGGAGTTACTGAGAATTCACAATGCAAATTCACCGATTGATTAACCATTGTTAATGTTCATTCCAGTAGCAGCAGTGACACACACTTCCATCAACTATATATAGCATCATATCATACCAACACTTCACAAATTGTTATAATGTTTTCATCAAAACGAATATATTGTCGCTACCCTGTCATGCCACTATTGATACTTGATTTTCTAGTAGTGTTTTAATGAGCTTCTTGGGTTGTATTTATTCCGTTCTTACCCCTGTTTAAATGAAGGGTTATAGAAAGAAATGGATGGCCCCATGTGCGGAAAGAAGAACAAGATGGGTCGGGTTGTTGAGCATCAGATTGCTTCCTTCTTCAGTTTCCTCCTAAATGAGTCCCGATAACCATCATTCCTCCACGTTCTTACGCATTTTGATTAAAATTATATATAATATATTATTTTCACTTGATTATTAGAGCAAAACTATTTTTCCTTTATATACTTATACTTGTAGTAATATTTAAATCTAATTATTCAGCACAATATATCAAATAATCTGATATTATTTGTCCTAACAACATACTCCTATAATCAAATATTTAGTGAGCATAATATTTAAATATAGTCAATATCTAAAAAATGCAAAAGAATGATCTCAAAACTCAAAAGAAAACTTGAATTAACATGACCAAAATACGCACCAAAGCGTTCCGCATATCATAAATATCAATTTTATTTAAATTATAATACAACAGCATTCGTTTTATTCCCCTCTAAAGATCAATGTTATTTTTACATTTAATCCAAATAGTGGATCATGATTAATGCAGTCTTTTTTCCATGGCCAACGGGCCCAAGCAAAGGTGTATATTTGGCCCGATTAGTGAGTTGATAAAGTGACAGGATGTTGGTTCGTCTATTTCGAGAAATCCAAAAGGATTGAAATCTTAATTTTAATACGTGTTGCGTTTTAAGTCGAACCAATATAACTGAATTCTAGGCTTATTATCATATTCTTTTAAAAATAATGTTTGAGAAATTCATGGTCGTTAAATATATTATGAGCCGGAACAAAAAGGAAAAAATATCTTAAAATACATAAATTTCATCAACTTTTTTATAATTATAAATATATATGGAGCTACATATTAATTCTTTAAAAGATCATTTGTAGAGAGAAGAGAAACTCTAACATATATAGTCATTTATAATACCTTGTCACACCGATGCTAGATAGTAGATACATTAACACTCCCTTTCAGAGTTATAGGCTCGATGAGGATAGAGAGGGATACGTTAAACTATGGATAGTGTTGCTCTGATACCATGTAAATATATGTGGAACCCCATATTAACTCTTCAAAAGAGCCTAAGAGCCTTTATAGAGAGAATGAAGACTTCAACATATATAGTTACTTATAAGACCGTGTCGCACTGATGTGTATTAACAATAATAACTCAATAATTGGATTTTTTTTTATTTATACTAACTTCTATAACATTTTCGGTTAGACGAAAAATCTATATATTTAAATAAAAATACTTCTTCTAGCTTTTTAAAATGCAAAATTATTAATGATATCTTAAGATATTGTTTAACATATCATTAATAAAGTCAATAAAATTTTAGGTCATTTTAAAAGATGAGCCATGAACAATCGTCTCTATCGTGCATCCACTAATAGTGATAAACCTAGAGAAATTATATTATTTATTTATTTATTTATTTTTTTTTTGTAAACAAACCTTGTAGTTTTTTTTATTATCATTTTAGCAGGTTTATCCACAATCTTTTATTTTGACTTATAATTTTCATATTTTTTTTGTTGCGTTTACGATGTTTTTTTAATTATTTTTAACATTAAAAAAGAAATATTTGATTTTTCAAAACAAAGAGAAAAATGATGTTGTTAATTTATTGTTAGGCAAAATACTTACAAAATCTAGTTGCATGATGCTAAAAGATTATAGGCAACGAACAATAATTGTCTATTGTGACTTGAAAATGTTTTCAACGAGAAAAACATGAAAATTTATATTAGATTTAAAACATACATTGATGTTTGTAAGTTTGTCTTTTTGTTTATTTCTTAAACCAATCTAAGATAGCAAACCAACTTACAACAATTTTCTTCACATACTACAATCTTTAAGGAATTCTCCAAATAATATTTGATATGTACATTACAAACAAGAATTTGATACAACAGTCTTTCTCTTTATCTCGAACAAACAAATGCTTCCTTTAATGGCGAAGCTAGACAATGCATTGATAGTATCGAGACATCCCAAAACTTTTTGTTAATTTTAATTTGAAAAAATTAAATATTATCTTACATTTTGTTTCTATTCAACCTTTTACTCATATAGAATTATAACATGTAGTTATCATCGATTCTCTTTTTTAATCACATCTTTTAATTTTAACACTTGTCTTGATCAAATGGATATGAACAAAAGCTAGAATAATATTTGATATCTCTTTTAATTTTTATGTATTATGTACCCACGTTGGCGCTTGGAAATGATCTTTATTTTTCTCATTGAGTTCAAAGTGGAAATGATCTATATACCAGGATACGGACCTAACAGGTCACTAAACATAACATCATCCTATATGATACCGACCTAACATGTCACTAAACATAACATCATCCTATATGATACCGACCTAACATGTCACTAAGCATATCATCATGCGATAACCAGGATAATAATCCAAAACAAGGGCCATCATTGGTGCCTTTGACCCTGATAATATAGTGAGAAGAACTCACCTTACAATGTTGAACTGAACTAAAAAGATTAAACTCCCGAAACGTGGCTCCCAGCACAAACACCTACAACCACCATTGATCCCATTCCATAAATTTCCAAATTACCAAAATGCCCTCAGAAGTCAAAGTTGGTCAACCCTTGGTTAAAGTCAAAGTCAACGGTCAAGGTCAACAGTCCATGTTGACCCCACTCGTCGAGTGCAGCTTAAAGACTTGTCGAGTTCATTCAGAACTTAGAAAACCGTGCAAACTCGAGTCAACTTGCCGAGTTACCAAACAACTCGTCGAGTCCATGCAGTGTCCAGAAGATCGAGAAAACCCTAACCAACTCGCCGAGTCGTCTCATCCACTCGCCGATTTCATTCAGAATCCAGAACGCGGGTAAACCCTATCCAACTCGTCGAGTTGTCAATGCAACTCGTCATGTTCTTTCAACCCTTTTCTCATTCAGATTCTTTTAAGCGCAACCAAGGCTCCAAACTGTAGATCTAGCCTCCTCGTGGTAGTTACCACATAAAGTTGCTAACTTTACGTGCATGCAAGGCCTCAAGAGGCTAAAACACCTAAAACTAGCCTTAGGAAGAGGTTTAGGGCATGAAGAAAGGCCAAAGCTTGATAAAGCTTGAGTCTTTATGTCCATGAGGGTCTAGAGGAGTCCATATCTGAACTCATCACTTCAAAACGTGCTCAATACCAGAAATGCCTCACGAATAAGCTAGAAATGACCCTAAACTCTTGAATGAAAAGATCTAACAAGAAAATGATCAAGCTAATGAATTTTTACCTTCAAATGAATGCCAAAACGAAGTATATGTTGGATCTACAAGCTCCTTCTCGTTCCAAGATTCTCAATCTTCAAGTCTCTTCAAGAAATGCACCAAACACATACTCTTTAGCCTCACACACACACACTCAAAATAGAAGGTTAGCTTGATTAGGGTTTGTTTATGGACGTGAAGGTGGTAAGGGAGGCTGGAGAGAGGACTTAAGGTCCTTTAAATAGGGTGCAAACCCTGAAAATTAGGTTTTTTTTTTCATAATCAGCTTCAACTCTTCGAGTTGGGTCCTCCAACTCGTCAAGTAGGTTCTCCGGAATACGCGACCCTTCTTGGTTTCTACACGACGAGTTTGGGCCTCCAACTCGTCGAGTAGATTTTCTAAAGTGCACAAATCCCTAAATTTCATTCCTGGAAATCAGGATGTTACAACTCTCCCCCACTTGAACTAGGCTTTGTCCTCGAAGCCTGCTGCAGTGAACAAATCCGGATAATGCGCATGCATCCCAGCCTCCGGCTCCCAAGTCTAATCGGATCCCTTTCGATGTTGCCATTTGTACCTTTACCAAAGGTATCTCTTTGCTACACAGAACTTTTACCTTTCTTTCCAACACGACCACCGACCTCTCGAAGTAGTTCAGGCGCACATCGTCCTGAAGATCACCCAATGATGCCACAATATCCTCGTCCGACATGCTTTTTCGCAACTGCGAAACATGGAAAGTGCTATGAATCTGACTGAGCTCCTCCAGAAGTGTAACATCCCATAAACACAGTCTGAAAATTTCATTTAATTTAATAATAAAAACCATAGTCAATAAACCTCATATAAAAATCATAAGCAATGCATCTCAAAATATTATAACAACTGTCAAGTATATCCGAGTATAAACATCCCACGCTGAACAAATGGTGTGTGCACTGCAATCTTCCTGAGCTCCTCTCTTGAAAACTAAGTACCTAAAACCAAAACTGAAACTGTAAGCACGAAGCTTAGTGAGCTCCCCCAAACTACCACATACCATACAGTAACATATAATGCACATACTGGGCCTTTCCCACTGCATCAGACCGAAATCCGGAAACTGCATCAGACCGAAGTCCGTAAACTAACCAGGGCCTTGCCCTCTGCATCGGACCGAAGTCCGGAACTAACCAGGGCCTTGCCCTCTGCATCGGACCGATGTCCGGAAACTGCATCAGACCGAAGTTCAGAAACTGACTGAACATAGCATAGCATAATCATATCTACTAACATAACACATAAACTGCATACTGCATCGGACCGAAGTCCGGAACACATAACACAAAGACATGCTTGAATCATAGAGACATGAAGCACATTGAACTACTGCATCGGAACGAAGTCCGGAACTACTGCTGACTAAACGGGTCAGCACTGTGGCCGTAGACCCGTTCCTACTGGAAGGAAAACTTACCTCACACTGCTGAAGTCCCGCTGACAAAACCCTAGCTGTTGTATGACAGATTCCCGAATCTGTCAATTATCAAAATAACACCCAATTAATAATTGGGTCCCAACACATATACCCATAAGTCCATGCTTGGGGTAAAAGACTACTTTACCCCTATCTTATCTTGACTCAAGCCCAAGGCCAAAACCAAAGGCCCAAAAGTCTAATGATGGACCAAGGCCTAACTATGGCCCATCTATGGCCCAATTTTCCCAATTGGGCCCAAGTCTCTACATGGTCTTTATCAAAGGCCCAATCATTCATTCTTGGTCCAACACTTGACATTCTCATAGTCCAATATCTCATAATCATCAAGGCCCAGACTATGGCCCATCTATGGCCCAATTTTACAAATTGGGCCCAATCCTTCATATGGGCCTTACTCTAAAGCCCAACTAATTACTCTAGTCCATTTAATTATTCTTGGATGGCCCATTAATAAACCAATTGCCAAAGCCCATTGGAAAGGCCCAACTCAAGGCCCCAATGAAATTAGGGTTTCACATAAAATGACGATTAGGGTTAAGTGTTTCTCACTTAACCCATTAAGGATTTAATCCATTAAGTCCTTTACTCTACTAGATAAGTAATATGTGATATTTGGGCTTAATACACAATCCAATCTCAATGGCCCAAAAGTGGGTCCAATAGGTCTAAGGCCCAATACTCACAATTAGGGTTTTCTAAACCCTAATTAGGGCTTTCTCCCAAACATGGCCCAATAGGCCCAAAACCAATCCTTAAGCCCATTAGGGTTTTGCTAGTGGGGCACCACCCACTACCACCTCGGGTAATGGTGGTCAACGCGGTTCACGGCGACGGCCACCACCTCACGGTGGTGGTTTGGTTCATTTTCATTATTCCAAATTCAAATTACATTTTACAAGGCTAACTCAATTAACTACACACATATACACTAAACTAATCACACATAGCCACACTATGGTTGCCGGCGGTGGCTTGTGGCGGCAGCCACCACCTCACGGTGGTGGTGACCCTTCTTCTCACTTTTCTGACCAAGCATGGCACATACACACAGACAACACACACTAAGAAAAATACTCTTCTAAGCTTGATAAATGGATCCAAAACTCCCACCTACGGTGGTCGGAGGCGACAAAAATGTCGACATTGCTTTGACAGCCACCACCTCGCGGTGGTGGTGGCGTTCGCTGATGATCCACTACCTAGCAACACCTTAACCCCGCCTATCATGTCGTCTGGTGCAAGGCACTACACCCACGCCGACAGCGGAGGCTCGCGGAGGCTTTCTGACTTCACTTCATGCCGGCAGAAGAAGACCACTGTGGCTTCACAACTCCGACAAGGGCAGCACCGGAAGGTGCTCCGTCTTCAGTGGGTAAGGAAGCGGCAGTGGTAGCGCTGAGGTCGCTGGCGGCCTTCGCTGCTTGGGAAAAATTCATGGTGGCATCGCGATACCGGAGGAAGGATAGCAACGGCTCCGGTTGTCTACTTCCGACGCGACCCGACCTCTCGTAAGGTACACACTCGGTGGGCTGAGGGTGATACGACGGTTATAGTGGCATCTAAGGAGTGGATGGCGGCGGAGGGATGAGGGTCAAGAGGTGACGCCGGTGATGGGAGGTATAAGGATGGGAGAGTGACGGCTGAAGGGTCATATCGGTGGCAAGAGAAATGAGCTAGGGTTAGGGTTTGCTTAACCCTTTATACCCGGATCCACTCAATAATTTTCCATAATGGCAATAACAGTCCCTCCATGCCCCTTTTATTCAAATGAAATCCATTTTTTACCTTTTAACCCCCTGCCATCCAAATACATTACAAATTAGGTTCGAGATTTACAATACAGCCCCTTCCCCCACCAATCCTTTTCATATTTGACCCGGAATTTACCAAATACCCCCTGTCTTCTTAAAAGCTTTACAAAATAAATCCCAGAACTTACACCTTTAACCCCAAACTTCTAAACTAACAATTAGCCCCGTGAGACCATCCTATGATATATACTTATTTATTTTAGGGCTTCTCTTCGTTCATAATTTATTTATTTACTTTAATAAATAAACAGGGTGTTACAAGAAGACCCATTCGATACGCCGCCTTTCCAACCTCGGTAACAACTCGAAACAGACCAATATCGGAAACCATCTTCCCTTACACCTGAAAACTTGAAGTTCTCGTCAGAAATAGAATCATAGATTATATGCTGCCACTGATAATTTTTTGTTGGAAAGAGATTATGTATTCTTTCAAGGGAAAGCTCATTCAATGACCGGATTTTCAAAGATAACATGAACCATGGGAGGCAAACTAGGAGATGAACCCTTTTTGTGATGACAAGATAATGCTTCCTTCAGCTCCCAAACCTACATACAGTAACAACCAACTGCTAGCGCATAACCACAAACACCCATGACTGGCCCGATCAACCTCGGTCTGGAATATCAATGTGTCGAATCCAATCAACCACCGTATTGAAATTATCAGGGTCTGTTGGCCTACCGCCTCAACCCTACCGCACCCCCGGAGCTTTCGTGCCTACGACTTACAGTCGGCCCGCACCGGGTATCCTGGCCTACTGCATAAAGTAGGACCGCCTCAACCCTCCCAAATGCAATGTGTCGCTATAGACAATCAGGAGAAAGACCTAACCAGGTTCCCAGAACCTGAAAGAAAGAGACATTCTAACCCAACAAACCTTGATTTCACCATCGATAACATCACACCTTTCGCCTGAAACTCGCGACTCGCACCACAAACCAAAATATTCCCCATTTACCTCACTGACTTCTAGAATGCATGCCTCACATGGTTACACTCACGATTCTCAATGAAAATTTCCACCATACGCCATCCCGAAATGGCCATCCATGACACCCCCCCCCCCAAGTTTCTTGCTGAAGATACCAACGATCATGAAAAAAAGATCCTCAAATATGTCGATAACCAGCCTTTACCAATCCGAATCCATATGTTACACCAAAACCTTAGTATACCCTTGAATCTTTGTCATGACATTACCAACCTTCGAAGCGATGAAAGAAGATGATCAAACCAATAACTTCCGCATTTCATCCGATCTCTAAAAACAACTTGCGAACAAACAGAAATATGGGGCAAACATTTTGTAGATTCAATCTGATACTCCCAACGGCCCTTGACTGTTACCTATCCAAACCAACTGATTAATGGGTCTTCCGATCTCCATCCAAGTGTCAATACTGAGAGTATCACAAAGAGATTAAATGATCAATCATGACCATTTGGCCTACAACCCATGACTGGAATCCCCCTACCAGGTCCTTAGTCAATGGCTGGAATGCTCCTGATCTCATACCGACCTTGTTGGTGTTACATTGCTTGCCCATCCTCATGCGTCCTAAAGATACTCTCCTCCTTTCAATGCCTTGAGGGGACTTAATCACCGTCCCACACAACCCTGAACGCGCACCACTATACTACAACCCTACCATATACGATTCACTTATAGAACAAGCTGCTACCCAAGCAAAACCTGACAAAGTCATGGTCACACACAACCTGTGACAACCCGTTATTTTCGATATTGTAAAAGTCAACCAAAGTCAAACTTGGGTCAACTAAAGTCAAACTTATTGTTTTGATCTATCTTATTAAGTTTAGATTAAAAGTTATGTGTTATAAAACCTTTTATTAGAAGTGTTATGGAAATTGGAAGTGAATTGCTTAATCCGAGAAGTCTTGCTAGGACCGAAAACCCTCGCATAGGCTTCAAGACTTTGGACCGAAAACTCTTCGGACTGCAAACGCCTTGCAATCCATTTTTGGCCGAGAACCCTCGGACCACAAACGAGCTTGGACTACAAACGTGAACCCTCGGTCTTATCCTCTCGGTTCGCAAACCCATGCATAAGTCACATCAGTTTTGACCCTATATGGAGGCCAAACCGAAAACACTTCCTCACTTCTTCACCTTCTAGCCGAAAACACAACCTTTGCTCTCAAGATCTTCGGATCTTGCTAAGAACACCAAGTGTTCTTCATTTCATCAAGCTATCACCTTCCTTTTTGGCGATCTTCAACCGAAAACTCTTGGATCATCTTGGTTTCATCATGAACACCAAGAACACCAAGATCTTCATGTGGCCGAAAACCCAAGGCTGACCGAAAATGCCTTACAGCCTCACGAAATCACTTCTAACACTCTTATTTGTAAGTGAAACTTACAAAATAGGCTATTTCCTTAACATACGTGTCATTATATTCACTAATTATATACATATATATTACGTGAAATGCTATTAGGACTCGTTTTTGTCACGGGATCTAACCTGTGGAATAACATCCTATATCGAACCTTCAATCGAATCACTCACATAAGGTGAGTTCATACCCCTACAATGTACCTTTTTCAATGTTTTTAGGGGGAGAATACAAGCAAAACACAAAATAATTGTGTTAACACTTACATGTGAAAGTAAACAAACAAAAGAATTCTTATGCTTATAAATATTGTTAAAATCATTTTCAAACTCTTTTAAACTATTTTTAGATTTCTGTTTATATCAAAATCATATTCATTTATATATTTATGTATAATTAAGCTTTAGCGGACTTAGGACTATTGCTAATAACTTAACTCATGTTCCTTGTTTGGTTGTGGACTTAGGGTAGGATCACTAGTTCGACTGTCGACTAAATCATAATTATACATGCTAAATATATACATGAGTATTAAAACTCATTTCAATGACATACTTAACTCATTTGTATATGCTGAACAAATGGGTCTTTTCTCCAAATCATTTACAGTTCAAACAAACATACTAGTAAACTATAATAGGTATAGTTTAAAATATCAATTCATACTATTTTCTAGATCAGAGAAACATTTCATGAATCAGTACATGCATACTATTACTTTTCATTACAAACTACACTACTCATTTACAAGAACAAGAAACATATACATAGTATATGTAAAAAAGTTAACTAGAATGTGAAATACTACTTCATGGTACTTAGCAACATTCTTGCTAAGTCATGTTTTATAATAGAGTCTCCTGGAGGGAGAGCGTGAATTTGTGTATAGATCTATACGTGACTAATAATCCCGCACCTTGGCTGTTAGCTACAGTTGGGACCGACAGGTCTATGTGTGACAAATGTCATATCTTTTTCGACGCCTGAAGAACGTCGTGTATTATACTAGTCAATTAAGTATAGTTATAACCTCATTCACATTAAGCATTAACTAAACAATTCGGTTTACAAGAAAAACATTTCTTTAGTGGTTTTATTTTAAACAAAACTACTAAAAGATATTATCTTCTATCACATTCATATAGTGATGTTCACACATGAACAAGGCATACTATTTTTCTAGTAAAGATAGTTTACAAATATGGAAAACATACATTTACACTATTTCAAGTACAAACATACGTTTTACACTATTTCAAGAGAACAAAACATACAAATAGTTGGGTCTTGGGAAAAGACTACTTTTCATTTTAAGTAGAAAATATAGGATTTTCTGGGAAGTATAGTAACATTTTCATAAAGCAAATAAAAAAATTAGACACTAAATAGTTATGAACTCACCAACTTAAATATTGATACTCTCTTTTCAAATAACTTGTATTGTCAGGGAACCAGTAGACAGGTATACTAGCACAGGTTTTGCGAAGCCGGAGCATATTCAAGACTCGTCTTTAATTTTTTCTATACATTTTGGTGTCATACGACTATACAAAGAACACACATGTATTAACTATATTATTAATGCAATGGATGTTGTTGCTTGTTATACTATTGTGAATTGTTATGATACTGTACATGACGACCTCCACCCCCGAATGTTTTCACCATCTCGGTTTGGGGGTGTGACAAAACCCGAAGATATGATAATGGTTGAACTCTCGACCGAATTTGAAGGCCACAACCCAATAGAACCATGCATATTCTCAAGAAAGCCCAAACCTCATCCAAATGGAAATATTTCCCGAGATAAGGCAACACACCACCACCATCAATAGCAGAAGACGTCCATATCACCGACCAAAACAAGATCCCATACTTGATCGAGACAACACATATCCTACCCACACGAAACTAGCCCGAGAAGACTTCTAAGGAAATCTAAACAGTTTCCAAACCCGAGTCTACTATAAATAAGAATTTCCAATCTACCACTGAGGGCGAACTTACCTAAGGATCAAGGGAAACATAAAGACACTGCACTGGAGGGTGTGTGACGCATTCCTTGCTCTTAACTGTCGCCTCTTGAATCCTTCAAGGATTTTCCAGTGAAAGACAAACTCAATGACCAATGGTCGAGAACATCCTAAAACCTAAACTAGAGAATCAAAAACCCACCTGGTGCTGAACTTACCTACTTCTGGAGAGGTTCACCAATCAATATCTAACCAACAAATCTGAAACAATAGTCCGAACAACAACGGAAAAAACCTTTAATGCCTAACACTCAACTTGAGAATTTTCAATTCTCCCTCGCTTAGGGTTCTAACTACCACCCACTGGTTAGAAATCAACCCACAACTCAAGCCTGCTCAACCAGGTACGATCATTCCTGACCATGGAATGAATAACGTTCACAAAATGATCCTTCCCTATACAGATCAATCGAAACCCAAGAGAAACCTGAATTTCAGCTGAAGACTTCTGGTATGCAGATTGGCGTATAACGACTCCTAATAATCCAAGAGGTCTACCTGGGATGTAACTTACCCAATACAACAAAATTTCAACACAATATAATTCCCGATACCATTGCGAAGAATACATGAGATGTCACACCCTCAAAGGCATTCAAAGAAATCCTGACATCTTCCTCCTGGGTTACCCTGACCAACCTGAGGGTACGCATAAAACTCCCCTTCGATCCCAGGTGACATGAACTAATCCATGTTTGCAATCCAAATGACAATTCGGAACCCGACCTACCCGAGAATATGGTACCTAACTTGCCTCGCAAGATACTCATGCCACATTGACTCACCTGCGCTTACCAGCGCTGAAATACCGCCTCCAACAGACCCCGAGCTGGAAATACGACCTGACCCTAGGGTCACAAGCCTGCTCACTCCTGTAAACTCAGAAAAACTGAAAGGGTACAACCCTTTCCATAGATGATAAAATTCCAATCCATCAATCAACCATTCTACTTATCATCCTTTAATGAATCCCTAAACTCTAACTACCTACAACTCCTTGATAATAAAATTCCCCTGACACTTCCAATGACTTAACAACTCATGAAGTTCAGCAACACATAGATCAGAAAAAACATGTAACTAACCCGAAGTTACTGCTTACCCATACTCAATAAGATTCCAAGGCAAGAAAAATACCGATCAAGGACAATTTGATCATAATATTATTACAGAACGGGGGTTTCCAATTACATACCAGAGATTTCTTACAGCTCGACTTTGACCTCCTGAGGAATGATGACCGTTGGAATCCGAATTCCTTCCGTCCCCAAAGTAGGACAGCTGGACCTGAAATGACCTGGCTGGTGATAGTGAAAGCATATATGATCCTTTTTGCAATCCTGTTGCACACGCCCCCTCTCTCCGCACTTGAAACACTTGAACTTGTGACAAGCAAATCCGTGGGTTCCCCCACACTTGCCACACACCTCCTGATCCTTCTGACTTCCAGTACCCAGGTCAGCAGCCTCCGACTCTTCGTCCTTTGCTGAAAGGTCCCTCCTTCTCTTTCCTAGTTATAACCCCACAACCAGCACTCCCCCAATAGTCATCCTAGTAACAGCATCTCTTACAGTTTTCAAGGCTGTAATTTGCTCCTCGAGCTTGGCAATCACCCTGGCGGTGACCCGTTTCACGACACCGAACAATTCTTCTTGCAAAATCCGAGATACCTCCACGGAAATCATCTCATGCATTTGATCAACGAACAATACCTACCTATCCTGGCCACTAGCTCCTACTCCTGATCTGGATCCCGCCTCAAATCGTCTCGCCATCACCATACTGAACATAAACTAGGGAGATACTAGATGAACACATATCATACCAGGGAAGCCAATTCCCAACAAAACCCTGGGGGTTGTGACTTCCTTGCTACGCATATGGGTCCTATGCTTTCAGTAGTACGGGCCCATACTACCTTCCATACCTACACGTATTTGTCTCTAGTATCATCACAACGCCCTAACAATATACATAAGCATGGGTGAGCGCTCAATACTCACTCATAGAGTAAGGCTAAATATCTCATAACTGGCCGACTGACCCTGCACAAATCATCCATCCTACCACCAACTTCTACACGACCCTCCATTGGTGCCAGCTAGTTATTGAATGAACACTATCACTTACCCCATGACTTAAACAACCCTAGGCTAAAAGATTCAATCCCACAACGGTTGGACTCAGACATGAGCTGGGCAGCAGAACCAAATCCTCTAACCTAGAACCATTTATCCCATGAAGTATGTGACTTAATGCATTCATCCAATAACTAATTCACACACAAAAGAGCCACACAATAATCAATGAGGTACTCTACACAAGCTAAGGCATCAAAAACCAGACAATTCTATCATGCAATTCCTGAAGATCCCTAGTCTATCACTAGCATGCTATTCTAACATATCACAATATCAAATAACAGTATGGTATTCTGGGACCTACTTACTGGTTCCGGCTGATCGTACACTCTGCATCCTCCTCTAATATTTTGAAAACCATTTAAAAATCATTTTGAAAATCCGTTCCTTAGTTTGAGACTGGATTCACACGAGTGTTCCTCCAATTCACTCAAACAAAGGCTCTAATACCAAATTGTAACATCCATAAAATTCATGAAAATTTAAAACATTTTCGAGCATTCAAAAACCTTTACTTGTTCGTCAATTGTAGATGTATTAATATATGATTATTATTTTCATAACAGCTGAAAAAAACCGAGTCACGGAAGAGAAAAGCCAAAGCTTCAAAAACAAAAGATCAACTACTTGATGAAAATGAAGAAAATTCCGATTCTGAAACAAAAGAGATAAAGAGAAGAAAGAAGAAGATAGTAAAGAAGCATTTTGATACAATCAGAAACAAGTATAACTTTGTGATTAACAACTTTATACCAAAAAATAATTTTATTAAATCATATGTGATTTAATAATAATTTTATTAAATCACATCTGATTTAATAATAACTTTATTAAATCACATGTGCTTAATATCTTTTATATATGAAAAAAATCAATCACATGTGATTGTATAAAAATAATAATTTATCAAATCATATATGATTCAAAAATTAATCACTTCTGATTCTTAAATAATTTTATTAATTATATATGATTAAAAAATGAATCAACATGTGATTAATATATTTTATATACAAAAAAAAATCAATCAAATGTGATTATACAAAAATTCATTAAATCATATATGATTCAAAAATCAATCACTTGTGATTATTCAAAACATATTTCATGTCTTGTTCAGTTAACACACATGTAAGGAAATTATCAAACATGTATAATAACTTCATTGATTCTTATTATAACATATGCATTAAATTCATTAATTGATATATTTGATGATAGGTGTACACCTGGAGCTTTGTTATCCGTTATACAAGGCTTCAATGAAGTACAAAACGATTGTGTGAGATAGATGGGTGTTGCGGGGATATTAAAGATGAGGATGACAGAGGTCCCAAGGGCCTTAAGCTGCTTTGTTCTTAAAAATTTTAACTTAGAGACAAAGAAGATAGTTCTTCAAAAAGGAGTGATTGATGTCACCAAAGAAATGGTGAAAGAAATTCTTGGATTTCATTTGGGAAGAAAACAATTTTCAAAATTTCCATTCAGAACAAAAGAAGATAAGTGTTATGAAGAATGGATAAAACAATTTGAAGACAAGAAGATGATTCGACTTCAAGATATAAATGTAACATCCAAAAAATTCATGAAAATTTATAACTTTTTCGATCATTAAAAAACCATTACTTATTACAAAATGTTTTCAAAATAGTTTCATATCAGAGTATCCCAGAAATCAAAATCATAAAATGTGAGGTGGTGCACGATCAAGCCTTCGTCTTCCCGCGATCATCCGGAATACGTGAAACAAAATCCAAAACTGTAAGCCTGAAGCTTAGTGAGTTCCCCCAAAATACCAACGCCATATAAACCATAACCGTATCATAATAAACAACATGCATATAGAGTCTGCAGTATGACTGGACTACCCTCACCGGGCCTTCAGTCTATATGGCCCACTCTCAGAACCTTCAGCATGTTTGGTCTGCCTTATCGGGCCTTCAGCCTGTCTGGACCGTTCTTCGGGCCTTCAGCCTGACTCATATGCCCCTTTGGGCCTGCAGTCTATTCGGGCAGCCCTGAGTATGTTGGCCTACAACACAAAGCAGGTCCGCCTCAACCCAACCCAAGCATACAATTAACACATAGATAACAATGCTAGCATGTATAAACAGTCAAATCGATCCAACATATCACTAATCATAACGTCATCCTATATACCAGGATACCGACCTAACAAGTCACTAAACATAACATCATCCTATATACCAAGATACCGACCTAACAGGTCACTAAGCATATCATCATGCGATAACCAGGATAAAAATCCAAAAGAAGGGCCGACATTGGTGCCTTTGACCCTGTTGATATAGTGAGAAGAACACCTCACAATGTCAAACTAAACTGAAAAGATCAAACTCCCGAAACACGGCTCCCAGCACAAACACCTACAACCACCATTGATCCTATTCCATAAATTCCCAAATTACCAATATACCCTCAGAAGTGTGTTGGATATAGTGTCTAAGTCCATAGCTTTATTTGGTATGTACTTGACCCGACCCGACATGGTCCATTTGGGTTGCATGGCATTGCAATACTTGGATAGACAAAAGGAGAGAAAGTACACTTGTGATTATTAATATATTATAAGTTCTAATATATTAATAATAGTATTATTTAATTAGTATTGATCCAGTATTAATCTAGTATTAATTTGGTGATCAAAAGTGAGACTAATTAAATATATAGAGTTGATTATGACATATCATCAATTCTTTTATGGTGGATTAATGATCCATTGTTTATGGGCTTGGTTATAACCATATGGAGCTCCATGGATAGTCCATGGGAGTTACAAACCCATGGGTTATGAGAAATGAAGAGTCATGACAATTAGGGTTTACATTTGTAACTCCTAATTATGACACACTACAAAAGAAACCCTATAGCATGCAAAATCGGCACTAAGAGTGTTTCTAGAGAGGGCATAACCGATTTTCAAGTGTAAGAAGTATTCTCTCAAGTTATTCCAAGTTTTGTGGTGTTGTGTGAAGCATTTGAGGCACAACATTTGGGGTGCTAGGCTCACAAAGTCTTGAAGGAATCCAAGCAACAACAAGGTATGTATTTCTACTAGTTTTATGTTTTATATATTCCCCATGCCATGCTAGTTAGGAAATAATCTTGAAAAGAAATTTGCATGTATATAGAGAAAACATAGATTCAAGGTTATTAGAGTTGCATGTACACTTAGGAAGTGTTAGAATGCTCAAAACCCATCAGTGGTATCAGAGCCTAGGATTGTTTTCTGTATATTTGATGCAATTTGCAAGAAAAATCGTTTTTTTGGAATCTGCCAGTTTACCACAAGGTGGTGACTGTTCAGTGAAAAAAAATTTGTTTTTGGCCTGTTTTGGATTAGAATCATTACCATAAAGTGTTTTTGTTTTTAAAACTTGATTTTGATTTTATGGTAATGTTTATTCTCATCCAAATAAATGGTTATTATCAAAATTTCAAGTTTTATATGGTTTATTTATGATTCTTGAAATTGTTGATATGAATATTTGTTCTTATGAGTTTTAGAAGATCATAGGAATTGTTTGTAACTTGCATGGTTGATTATTCATGATCTTAATGGCAATGATGGTGTCCATAACTTGTCCTCAAGTTATGGATAACCAAAAGTCACTTCTTTAAATTGTGATTAAAGAACTAAAGAGGTTTCATAAAATGAAGAGTCTTCATTTTTATGAACCATTAAAACTCATAAGTTACAAATTGAAGAGTTAATAATTCCATAAAGACATGGTTTAAGTTTAATTAAATTAAGAGTATAGGTTAATTAATAGATTAAACCACCAAGTATTTTAAATGTTTAAAATACACCCTTATACTATTATTATAATTTTAATTATATAAATATGTATAAGAATAAGTCAATCTTACCATTAGTAGGCCTCATTCACGAAGCCGGTCTATAAGGGGGGTATAAGGTTACTGTCTATAAAATGACGTTTAATGGGTGTCCACTCTCACCCACCGCTTCCTTGACTGGTGGAGGGTTGTTAGCCGAAAAAGGTAGGATAGGACCTTAATCCTCATTAAAAGTATAATGAAATTATAAAGTAACTATACCTTAATAGTTCCCAATCTTAGTTACTTTAGGAAAATGTGAATTTGGTGCTAACCCATAAAATTACACTTTGTACCTTACCAAGTCGTTAGTGGAGCATGTGTGGTTAACCGGAACACTAACAAGAACTAGTAAGTGTGGCAAGGGGTAACTTGACCTTATTATAGATCGGTCGAGTTGTGTAGCTAACCGGCACATCGATTAGGTGATAAAGTTAAGGGTACCAAGTCAATTTGTATGGTTATTCACACCTTGTTTGTGATCCTCGGCATCCCAGTCACAAACTTGAGAGGGCACAATCGAGATTCAAACATGCCATTGAAAGTTCAATGTATCTCAAAAGATCTAGGAGTTTCAAATCCAATTAAAAACTTAATTATATTTCGTTTTTATGGTGGAAATTGGTAAATCGTCATTTACCTACCTTCAACTATTTTATAACTTGGATTACGACATCCCTCTTTCAGTTATAAATAGTTTGTTAGATCCTAGCCTTAATATTTCATATTGGGTGTTATATTAAGGACTTTAAATTAACTAACTTGAATTTCTCCCATTATAGATGTCTAGTTTAGACAACTATGGTCTTCCCAAATCTTTAGGAACAAGCTTCCTAATGAAGATGATATCCCAAATGGTAACCAAGGTGAAAGATCAATCCCTTTGTTATGCATTAGTGGGACTGGAAATCATACTTCACTTCCTCCACCTCCTCCAATAAATCTCCCTATCCCACAAGTTTTAAGACCTGATAAGTTCTAAGTCACTCAATCCCTATTAGTAAACAAAGTATATATGCGCTTAGGTCTTGGAGATTAAGTCCCATATTGACAAGTCGGGAGAGTTGGGTGTCGAAGTCTCGAGGTAGCTGGCTGTTGACTTGGTTCTTCGGTCACTCCCTGATGACAGATCACGACATGAACCTTAATGATCTTACCTATTTGCTTGATGATGCTGAATCAACAATGATTTGGAGCATTGGTAAAGCAAAATTTAATTGGAAGATCAACTTCCCAAACGTCCATGGACATTGACATGGTAACATTGGAAGTCCAGAAAAACTTTCTCTTCCCAATTGAAAGGGATTGGCCATAGTCAACTCGGTTGACCAAATGGTAAAGAGTAAGGCTAAGTCTGTGTACCGTTTCCAAAGAGTACATATGTTTCTATTGACAAAGGAAGGGAATTGGTTGCCAAGCTGCCAAATTTACCTAAAAGTCCATAAGGATAGTAAAGTCAAATGTTTGACTCTGATTTAGGTGTAGTCCATTATCTAACTTTATTAAATATCTATTCTGAGATTCTTATTGCATGATGTGACTGGGTCACATATTGATGTTTTAAGAATCAAAGAAGAGTGAAGAAACTTAAAGGAATTATATGCTGATTCTGATTGTGAAGATGGATTTCGATCGCATGGTTCGGTGATCAGAATTTTGAGTTGTTAATTAAGAGTTATGATATATTGCTTAGGAATAGATAACAACAAGTTTTCCATATGGATTGTAAGGATAAGTTTTCCGTAAAGTTTTAAAATAAAAGAAAATGGTTTTGATTTTATTTATTTTAAGTATCCTTACAATGGCATTTGTGAAAAATGTTGTTGCTTATATGTTTCCATTGATAAGCAATATGGGTAAATGGATTTGATTCTTTCATTAGTGGTAGTGTCATAATTTACCAAATAAGGAAAGATTCTCATCACCAAAGTTTCAGTTGGATAGAAACTTGGAATCATGCAAGTTGTATTGTGTGGTGATTGAGAATTTTCATCTTTGGTAAATTAAGACTAATTCCTTGTTCACATTCGCATGTGAGTCAAGCGAAGGACTAAAGGATTGGGTACATTAACTTGTGTGCTAGTCAGGTCCACCACAAAGGTAGATAATATTATTCGTTATGAATTACTAAAGTTTAGTAAATATGGTTATGCTTACGAGTTTAAGTGTAATTCTGAAACATTGGAAAAGTTTCAATGTATGGAAGAATGAATAAGAAGAATCAAATAAGGCAGAAAGATAAAAGTTTCTCCAATGTAAAGAGATGGGAGAGTACTTGTGTATTTTGTTTTATGATTATCTTAATGATTATGGAACCATATCACAATTGATCCTCTAAGGACACCTTAGTGTGTTTGTTGCCTGAGGAGAGGAATCGTGAATTGTTGAAATGTATAAATCAAAAGATAATTCATACTTCGTTCCAAAAACAAATCATGGAGTTATACTCCAAGATTGTAACTTGAGTGACATAGTCTTTAGAAAGTTCATAACACTTGTCAAATGTAGAGTAAGATGTTTCCTATTCTTGTACATTTGAGATTGTTAAACTGTGATGTTTTGGATAAAACAAAGACCAGCTAAGACCAATAGTGAGAAGTGTTTAACTTGATAAGAATCCGCACTGGCTCTTGAATATTTGTATTGTCAAGGAATGGTTCTTGACAAAGAGAAGTCTTACATGTCAAGAGGACAGTGGGAGTCTAAAAGATTCTGAAATAGTTTCAAGAACTAATCAAGAGTTTATTTAGTCACTAGCCCACGACTTGAGGTTTGTAACCTATCGTGTTGACATATTCTTATTTCTGTGTCTATTCCAGTTAAAAGTTGATTATGCTTGTGAGTTCTATGAGTTCTCAATTGTTTGCATAACAACCTGGAAGCAATGGTGGACATTGTGCTACCAAGTGGCAAGAAATTAAGATTGAACAAGTTCAGTCTATATGAGATTGGATTTGTCACTAACCTTGTCTTGTGATTATGGTTATGACAAATTCACATGGATAGGAACACATACACCATAAAAATCTAAGTGTCATAAGGTTTCTCTTCAATTCATGAAAATGATGGTAAGGAAACTCTTTCACTAAGTAGATTTTGAGTAGATAGCAATTATGAGAATGACAAAAGGTCTAAACATTATGATTACGACATCCCTCTTCATAATTGTTTAGACACACAAGTGAGCCATCTAAGGAAAGGTGTATGGTTTTGATAAAGTCTTAACAAAGAAATTGCGTATCAGAAATCTGAACTTTGGTAGAAAAGTCAATAAAGTGTTGGTTTCTAAAAGTCCAGCTGATCTCTGGATACATGTCAAAGCTATTGGGAGCATAAGTGTTATGCTAGTAAGATAATAATCATTATGCTAGTGGGAGCATGATTATTATGTTAAGTGTTGCAAGTCAGAAATATTAATTATAGAAAGCAAAAGTTTCAATTCGCCTTGAAAAAGTTGTTTTGCTATAATTGAGGGAGAGGATTTTATACTTCACTCCAATTCTACAAGCTTAGATTGAGAATTTAATCTACTTTAGTCAAGAATATATATGAATGTTATGCTGGAATGGTTCAGCATAAGGAAAGATTTTATACTTCACTCAAATTCTACAAGCTTAGATTGAGAATTTAATCTACTTTAGTCAAGAATATATATGAATGTTATGCTGGAATGGTTCAACATAAGAAAATTCTATATATGTTGCGTTCTCAAAATTCGATTATGATTACGGCATCTCTCTTCATAGTTCGAATTATGAAAACATGGCAAATAAAATTTTTTATAGCATAAATCATGTCCTATATGCTTTGGGTATAGGTTTGATTACATGTGCTATAATATTCTTCCATTCTAAATTTTCCAAATGCCTAGGGCATTAAGATGGAAAAAGGAATAGAACTAGAAATGACTAAAATGATTAAGCAAAATTATCGAGGACAATCTGAGGTTTACCAAAGATTGGTTGCTCATGGACAATTAGAAGTATAAAGTAAGGACCATATTGACATATTTTGAAAAGAGGCAACTCTTGTTCAGAAGTGATGGTCAAAATGGTAATATGGAATTGTCTCCATAGGTGGAAGTTATTCTTTGAATATGTGTAAGATTAAAGAACTTAATGCTGAGAAGGATGTTCAAAGGAATGTACTTTGAATTTGAGACTTCATTTCCATGGAATTGTTTTCCATTGGAATATTTTGTAATGTCTGTTGCCAAGTCTTTGTGACTTCTGTGCATAGTCATTACAAGGGGATCATTGCATATAAGTTTAGAATCTAACAGATTACAGTAAATGGCAAGAGTTCGATATTCTTACATTTACAACAAGGATTGGAATTATGAAATGAGCATCATTGGAATATTGTCAATTGATCTATTTCACAAAGAGAGGACCATATGTAAAGATAGTATGCATACTTGGAGTATGGCATAATTGTTGTTTGGAAAAACATAGTGTACATGCTTGGAGCATGGGACAACTAATGTTTTAATTCAAGCATAAAGTTGATTAATCGAAACATAAATAATGAGTAATCAATATGGTGCTTAAATAAAAGGTGTTTTTATTTACACTCAAAGTGTTGGGGCCATATAAGATTAGTATTATTCTTGTGTTTCACTTTGCATGTTTTGACTTCCAGAATAATTATGTTATGGTATATATCATATTATTCAAACCATCCACAGTCAGTCATATGTTGGAAGTAGATATGAATCAAGAATGTCATGAATTTGGCTTGTATGATTTGTCTAAAGTGCTTTAGACAATGCAATGGTTGCTACAACATTCATGAGTACTCATAAGGGCTGAGTATTGGATTCAACCCACGCTCACTTGCATCATTTCATGGAATTTATCTCGAGTGATCGTGAGACGGCAATATCATATAAATCTTCAAACCTAGAGATATGAGTTGTTGACTATGAGTTAGTTGTGACATCCCCAATTTCACGGCCATAAAAGACCGATTTGTTTATGCCTTGTTTTTAAAATCAGAGTAATCTTTTAAAGGAAACAGTTGCGGAATTTGTTCCCAAAACAAAATATGATAAAAATTATCAAAGCATTTCTTTAAAGAAATGTATTTTCATTATATAACAAAATCTCGGGATGTCATGTTTAATACAGACTGAAAGCATAAACAGAACAAAATAGACCTTACAACAATTATTCATAAATACTGGCCTATAATCCAAAATCTCTCATCAAGTCCACCAACTTATACTCTTGTGCCATTACCTGTAATACAAAGAAAACTAAGTGGGTCAGGCTTGGGAGCCTGGTGAGCATATAGGGTTTTCAACCAACAATAATATAATTATTATATTTAATTATCAAACAATCAATTCAAATACCCACCCCCATTATCTCCATTTATTTCTTAAAGATTTATCCTAAGAACCAGTTACCCTTCTCCCATTCATTCCTAAGGATTGCCCTAAGGAACTGGCACAATGTCTAGTGCTGCCAAGGTTCTTAGATTACCTCTGGTGAACACGCAATTCACAATAATTAATGAACACCTAGTTCAAGAACACCTAATGAACACTTAGTTCCAATATTACCCAATGAACACCTAGTTCACAAACACTTAATGAACACTTAGTTCAATTATCCCTGATGAACACTAAGTTCAAATATCTAATGAACACTTAGTTTAAATATCCCTGGTGAACCCAATCACCTAAGGAACACAGAGAATGAAAGCTCTTAGTTCAAACAACGTGATAATAAAGTATATCTCGATCCTGCGAAACTACTAATGTTATAAACACATATAAATTATATTTCTAAAACAATATATCCCATCCCTTCGATCCCCACATACTGACCCTATACAATGATCTTACGAGATCTAGCCTAAGGAATCGATATGAACCACAAACTGACGAAGCTACTTCGGAAATTCCCTAGCAGCAAACGAGGATCAATAAAGACATCAAATGAGGGGAATGGAATAAGTTTCACCATGAACCTTCGTTCATAAAAGAAAGAACCACAAGACAATTAAGTCAGGGGTAGTTATCTAGATAACAATGCCTAGGTGTGGTCCGACTATCATGAGGTATTATACCCCCAGACTAAAGCCTATCCCAGCATCGAACTTTGCCTAGCAGTGGCCTGAATACATGAGGTATTTCACCCCCAGACGCACCCTATCCAGCAATATAACACCAGACATACCTAGTAGTGGTCTATTACCGACACACTTTACTAGGCAGTCTACGAAGTTCCCTTAATTACTTCGTGAAAGAAAACGCTGACATATGAAGCTCGGTCGATCACGTCATAAAAGAAACGTTGACTCCAAAGCTCTCTCAAAATAAAAGTATGGGGAAATACTACTAGAGTACTCCTGTACGCTCCCGTAACCGACACACAAAATTGTCAAAAAGACCTTGTACATGATAGTACTTCTGGCACATTATAGTACTCTGGTATGCGAAAGAATCGTACCCGAGAACATAATAGTACCCTGGCACAAGCAGCACCCAAGACACAGAGCTTTGAAAAAGACTTCATACACAAAATGTACTTCTGTACGTTGGACGTACTCCACCAATCATCAATCACACAACACACATACTCTGAATAAGAGGCTACCCAATGTCCAAACTTAATTGAACTAAACATCCCTATTTAAGCCTTAATCCATCACTAGACAAGCCTACAATGTTTATAATCAATTTTCGATATTAACTTCGTTTAGGCAATGCTAACTTGTGTATACTTAACACAGAGTTTTAAGTAATAATATCATATATTCACATCTTAACACATATTGAACCATAACTGATCCGCACGTTGTATATTATCAAATATATCTAACTCGTATTTCGGATAATAACAAATACTTTACATACATATGTATATTTCATACTTTAATCAATACACGTATGAAAATCACGTTCCTAAAAGGGACTATACGCATGGTACCTTATCGTATGAACACGTAATTTAAAAATACATAATACGTACTCCCGGATCTGAAATTTACCTCCTTACCTAATCCATATTCCCGGATCTAAAACTAACCTCTTGATTTGATCCATACTCTCGGATCTAAAACTAACCTCCTGACCTGATCCATACATCCAGATCTAAAACAAGTTTATCTCTTTATCCTTTTATCTCACGGTCCAACCCACCTTTTATCACCTACCAACAACCTCATCTACTCATGTTCTACCCAACATATTTTTAGATACAAAATACATATATAGTTTAACTCATTAAAACTTATATAATTCATCCATTCCACAATCATCTCAAATAAACAACAAAATATCATACACGTATTTCATAGCAAATACTTAACATTTATGTGTTAGAAGAAAGTGACCACACACTCACTTGATTAGAAGATGATCGGACAACACTACGGCTTGTAGAAGTAGTATTCTTCGGTAGATCTGGAAGATCTTCACAAAAAATTGGCTTCTCGCGGGCAGAGCTTCGGCTCGGGAATCGCACTTCTCGGGATCTTCGGGGCTTCGGGACTTTCTTCGGGTCTCGGGAATGATACCGGGGCTTCGGGATATTTCTTGCACGAAAAACGATGCAAAAACGCGAGAGAAAGGGAAGAAATGAGCAAAGAACTCGGCTGCACTCGACTTCTTTTTATAGGGCGCTGGAAACCCAAATTACGCTGGGTGTAAATTAAATTACGCTGGGCGTAATGTGGATAGGGTTGCTGACTCCCCCCCCCCCCCCCTTCGGATAATATCAAAATTTATAATTAAATTAAATATCGAAATTATTTAATAAACTTCAAAAATTCATATCTTCCTCATACGAACTCCGTTTTCTACATTCTTTATATCCCCACGTAGGTGAGACTACGCTCTACAACGTTCATTTAGACTCCATCGGCTAATTTTGAATTTATTTTTATTATATTATTTTAGTAGGTCGGGACATGAAAACTCCGTTATAAATTCATAACTTGTTCATCCGACGTCCGTTTTTGCCTATTTTTTTATCGTTTCACTACAATTGACGAGATCTTCGATTCTCGTTTAGATTGTTTCAGCTAAAAACCGCTCGATCTCAAATCGAGTATTCGGGCTGCATACTGCTAAGCTGAAACTTAGAAAAATCATAACTTCCTCATACGAAGTTAGATTTGGACGTTCTTTTTATGCACGCTCACAGTTTAATGAACTCTACCACTTTCGTTTAGATCGATAAGGCTAAATATCGCTCTAACGTAAATTCGTTATTTACGTCGCGTTGTGTCGTGCCGGTTCTGTCGCGAAACTTCGACAGGTCATAACTTCTTCGTTATAACTCGGATTTCGGTGTTCTTTATATGCACGGAAACCTTGTAACATATACTATAAATTAGTTAAGATTATTCATTCTAAATAATCTTTCATCAAAAATTCATTTTTGACGCCTATCGTCTCTAAATTGACTAGCCCGGATCTACGGCCGTTACATTGGTTATTCATTGATTGTACGAAAACGCATTGGTAAGTCGATGTTATAAAACGTGCCTTTGTGAATAATTCAACAAGTAGTTAGTACAAGTATATCAGTCGAAGTTTATCTGTTCCTTCTAGAAATAGAAGCAATATTTGGGCCCCTCGGTGATTTGATTTTGACCTATGTACCGGGCCCGGTCAGAACCTAATTGATGTGTTCAATTTAGTTCTATGTCGAAATAAATCAGAGATCGAGAAAAAAATGTTGGACAATAAGTAACACCATGTTCCATGTGTTTGTCCGACTGATATCATGAGAACAGAGGATTATATGATCACTTATCTTAAATGGCGCATCATCATCTCAGTTCCGAGAGACTTTGAAAGAGCTACGATTGCTAGTCGGATTTTGAAGTCATATTTGCAAATATAGTTATTAGACTTATCCAAGTGGGAGACTGTTGGATATAGTGTCTAAGTCCATAACTTTATTTGGTATGTACTTGACCCGACCCGACATGATCCATTTGGGTTGCATGGCATTGCAATACTTGGATAGACAAAATGAGAGAAAGTACACTTGTGATTATTAATATATTATAAGTTCTAATATATTAATAATAGTATTATTTAATTAGTATTGATCAAGTATTAATCTAGTATTAATTTGGTGATCAAAGTGAGACTAATTAAATATATAGGGTTGATTATGACATATCATCACTTCTTTTATGGTGGATTAATGATCCATGGTTTATGGGTTTGGTTATAACCATATGGAGCTCCATGGATAGTCCATGGGAGTTACAAACCCATGGGTCATGAGAAATTAAGAGTCATGACAATTAGGGTTTACATTTGTAACTCCTAATTATGACACACTATAAAAGAAACCCTATAGCATGAAAAATCGGCACTAAGAGTGTTTCTAGAGAGGGCATAACCGATTTTCAAGTGTAAGAAGTATTCTCTCAAGTTATTCCAAGTTTTGTGGTGTTGTGTGAAGCATTTGAGGCACAAAATTTGGGGTGCTAGGCTCACAAAGTCTTGAAGGAATCCAAGCAACAACAAGGTATGTATTTTTATTAGTTTTATGTTTTATATATTCCCAATGCCATGCTAGTTAGGAAATAACCTTGAAAAAGAAATTTGCATGTATATAGAGAAAACATAGATTCAAGGTTATTAGGGTTGCATGTACACTTAGGAAGTGATAGAATGCTCAAAACCCATCAAAGTGAAACTTGGTCAACCCTTGGTCAAAGTTAAAGTCAACGGTCAAGGTCAACAGTCCATGTTGACCCAACTCGTCGAGCGCAGCTTACAGACTCGTCGAGTTCCTTCAGAACTCAGAAAACCGCAAAAACTCGAGTTAACTTGCCGAGTTACCAAACAACTCGTCAAGCCCATGTAGCGTCTAGAAGATCAGGAAAACCCTAACCAACTCGGCGAGTTGTCTCCTCCACTCGCCGAGTTCATTCAGAATCCAGAACGCGGGTAAACCCTATCCAACTCGTCGAGTTGTCTATGCAACTCATCATGTTCTTTCAACCCTTTTCTCATTCAGATTCTTTTAAGCGAAACCAAGGCTCTAAACTGTAGATCTAACTTCCTAGGGTGTAGTTACCACATAAAGTTGCTAACTTTACGTGCATGCAAGACCTCAACACCATAAATGCCTCACGAATAAGCTAGAAATGACCCTAAACTCTTGAATGAAATGATCTAACAAGAAAATGATCAAGGTAATGACTTTTTACCTTCAAGTGAATGCCAAAACGAAGTAAATGTTGGATCTACAAGCTCCTTCTCGTTCCAAGCTTCTCAATCTTCAAGTCTCTTCAAGAAATGCACCAAGCACACACTCTTTAGCGTCATATACACTCAAAATAGGAGGTTAGCTTGATTAGGGTTTGTTTCTGGACGTGAAGGTGGTAATGGAGGCTGGAGGGAGGACTTAAGGTCCTTTAAATAGGGTGCAAACCCTAAAAATTAAAGGTTTTTTTTTTCATAATCAGCTCCAACTCGTCGATTTGGGTCCTCCAACTCGTCGAGTAGGTTCTTTGGAATACGCGGCCCTTTTTGGTTTATACACGACGAGGTTGGGCCTCCAACTCGTCAAGTAGATTTTCTAAAGTGCACAAATCCCTAAATTTCATTCCTGGAAATCGGGATGTTACAATAAAGATGAAGATTGTTTCCACTAACAAGGCATATATGAATTTCAGGATGAATTTCATAGCTTTGTTGATTATCTCTCTGATAGACTCAAGCTCTTCAGGAAAAGTAAACACCAACCCATTGAACTACATAACAAGCAAGACAAAAATAAGCAACATTAACTGGTGCTCTTATCGGATAGAATGTTTGGTTAAAAACAAACAGTCTTTTGATCCATCTAATCCAACAAACAATTTTAATGGACCATGTGCTTATTTGGTGGTACGTTTAATATTTTTATTCTTCTTAAATATCTTTATAATCACATATGATTTTTATGTTCTAATATGACTAGCTATAATCACATGTGATTTAAATGTAAGATTCTTAAATCACATATGATTGTGAAATCATATATGATTAATAGAATTTGTTACAAAATTAAAACATGTATAACTATAATCACATATGATTTAAAAATATATTTTTAAATAAGTTTAAACCTGAATACATATTATCACATGTGATTTTAAAAGCAATCTCGTTAAATCACATATGATTATAAAAATTATAGGTGATTATTAATGTTTGTTACAAATATTAAAACCCATATAACAAGAATCACATGTGATTTAAAAAGTATATTTTTTTAAATCACACATGATATATAATAAATTATTAAATCACATGTGATATATAATAATACTTTCTTATAGTTGTTTTATCTAGACATACTGAAATATGATGTGGTTAAGGTTGAAAGAACACGTCTGGTGATCTGCCACTGGACTTCAGAAAAGATAAAGATGAGAGAAATTTTTGAAAAGGATGAGGTTGGAGATTTTAATGATGAGTTTGTTGAGGAAGAATTGAATGAGGAGGTAAATTTAATTGCAAAAATGATATAAAAACTTATCATTACTTACTAATATCTTAAATGTTTAATTATATAAATTAATATATATTTTAATTCATTTATTAAGTAGGCTTATGAGGAAATGGTTATGATTAAGTGTAGGAAGTTAGATATGCTGATTGAAGATGGAATAAATAAATTCCCATTAAATGTAACCTTGAATAATTTGAAAAGTAGTTTTGATGAAATTTTTGAAGATCAGAATGAAGATAATTAAGAAAAAATTGGGAATGATAATGTTCAAGATGAAAATAGTGATGATGATGAAGATGACAATGGAGATGATAATGATGAAGTAAAGAAAAGAATGTAGGAGGGGGAAATATTGAAGGCGGTAAGTGTATTTAAAAAAAATCTCTATAAATCACATGTGATTAAATAAGTATCTTAAACTATATGCAGGTATGGGAGAAGAAAATGAGAATGTTAAAGGAGAAGAGAATAAAAAGGAAAAAATAAAGATGGGGGAGCTGAACATATTGAAGGAGCAGGTAAGTAATACTTAACTGAGTCATATATGACTGTTAAATATAACTTTTTACAATCACATGTGAATAACTACAATTTTTTATTATATGCAGGTGGTGAGGAAGATGAAACTGATAATAATGATCAAGGTTTGGATGACATGAATTTACATGATGAAGGTGTTGAAATTATAAAGGTGGTGATGATGAAGGAGAACAAAATGATAAAGGAGGTAAACAACAATATAGATTAATAAAGTAGATATGATTACATATATTATAATCAAATGTGATTACATATATTATAATCACATAAGATTATAAAGATATGTTATCATATGTAATTATAATGTATGTAATCACATGTGATTACATTCATAAATTATTAATATTTTTTTAATTGTATTCAGGTGTGGAGGAGAAGAATATATAAGGGAAGAATGCTAAGAAAGGAGAAGGAAGAACTGGTGAAGAACCGCAGAGAGTTGGAGAAGGTAAATATGACTATATATTTGTAAAATAGATATGAATATAAAATAATATTTGTTAATCACATATGTAATAATCACATATGATTATATATGTTGTAATCACATGTGATTATAATCACATATGATTATATTCAAAATAACAACATAATATATTTGTACATATATAATAATCACATATGATTACATGTGTTGTAATCACACGTGATTATTATCACAAATGTTGTAATCATATTTCATAATAATCACATGTGATTATATTCACATAACAATATAATATCTTTGTACAATATTTTTTTTAATCACATATGATTACATATATATAATAATATTTTAGTACTTAATGTATAATCTCATGTGATTATATACGATATAATCATATGTGATTACATACATTGTAATCATATATGATTACATATGTTACAATCACATCTGATTATAATATTAATAATTTTTTAATTATATTCAAGTGTGGAGGAGAAGAATCTAGAACTAATGAATGCCGAGAAAGGAAAATGAATTACTGGTGAAGAACAAAAGAGTGTTAGAGAAGGTAAATATAAGAATATATTTCTAAGTTTCATATGACTATAAAATTATATGATTAAATATGTAATAATTGCATGTGATTACATACATTATAATCACATGTGATTATATTCACATAACAAAATATAATATATTTGTACAATATAATTTGTTAATCACATATGATTACATAAATTTAATAATCACGTATGATTACACATGTTATAAACACATGTTATTACATACCTTATAATCACATGTGACTATATTAACATAATAATATAATATCTTTGTGTAACTTATTTTTTTATTCATATATGATTAATAATTTTTTAATTATATATATCAGGTGTAGAGGGGAAGAATTTGGAAGGGAAGATTGGTGACAAGAAAGAAGGAAAAAGTGGACAACAAACACAAAATGTTGAAGGAGGAGGTAAAAATGAATATATCTTTCTATATTATATATGATTATGAAAAAAATATATTTGTACAATCATATATGATAACTAACATATTTGACTTATATGCAGAATTGATAGGAACTAATGTTGTTCATGGAAAGGTACCAATCCTATTTATCTGATAAAAATATTGTATTGAAAGAAAATTACTTTTTATGTATTAATTAATTTAAATTATGTTGTATGTAATTTGTACAATTTAAAAATCTTTTGATGTAATTGATAATATGATTAAATCATATGAAACTTTTCTTTAATTATTGTCTATAAATGTTGATATGTTTTCATATAATCACATATGATTATTGAAAATATATCAATATTTATCTATAATCACATGTGATTATATCATTATAACCACAAATAATTAAATGATTAAAATCACTTACGATTATAATAATTTACGATTACATGTTCAAAACGACTATACTAACTTATTATAGTAATTCCATATCTACAAAAACTCTTCCTTCAATATTATTGATAAAATGTTGATATGTTTTAGTATAATCACATGTAATCATAATCGACAAATAGTATTTTGTTTTACTATAATCATAACTTATAATCACATGTGATTTCAATACTTAAAAAGACAATCAATCACATATCATTAAAAGTTATAGCCATGTTATGTTTTAATCATATGTGATAAAAAAATATTTAGTTTTAATCATATATCATTACAATAAATAAAAAACATAAAAAAGACATTAAATCACAATTGATAAAAACAAAAAAAGTAATGATTAATCATGTGATGTATACTAACTTATTTCATTTATGTGATTTTTGAAGAAGATGTGAACAAAACAATAACAGATGTTATTGAAAGTCTTTTTGGGAACACATCAAAATTTAACAATACCCAAATCTTAAATGATGATGAAGTCAATTATGCTTATGAAAAGAGCATGAAAGAATACAAAGAGCAAAAAAAAAAAAGAGTATGATGCCCTCGTATCACCTCAACATAAGCCAGTTGACACCCCCAGACATGAAAGATGTAAATATTATTTTGTCTATTTGTACAATATCATATCTTTACGAAGGTAATCACATATGATTTCATTATTTCTTAAACATACAGTCACGTGTGATTAAAAGTAATTATCGGTTTACATAAACTTACAATCATTTGTGATTAATAGTAACTATAAGTTTTTTAAAATTATGATTCTAATATTTTTCTAACAGTTATAATCATATATGAATTGCATAATACTGGTGAAGAAGAAAAAGATAAAGGTAAAAAAGAAGTTGTTGTGAAAGATGTGCCAAATCCAAAGCAAGAGAACCAACTGAAGATAAAATTTGTGATTTCAAAAAATCAAAATAAAGAGTCTTTGCCTGAGGTTACAGAAAATCAAAATATAACTCAACAACCTCTGCAATAAAGAAAGAATAAGACAGACGAATTAATGAGGTCTCTATATAAAAAGAGAGCCATTTGCTTGAAAACAAAATTAACAACAGAGGAAGAAATGTTTGGTGAATGGTTGTTCAATTTGAAAGGAGGTGCATAGTAAGTTATTAATCTTTGATTAGCATTTACAAAAATAAACATTAAAATATCTTTAATCACATGTGATTACAAAATAATATACACATATGATTAAAAAGTTATGTTAAATATACTTGTTCAACATTCATCGAATCACATGTGATTATACTTATATATATATATATATATATATATATATATATATATATATATATATATATAGAGAGAGAGAGAGAGAGAGAGAGAGAGAGAGATAAAGGAGGGTTCAATTGAGAAAAAAAAGGTTGAGAATGTGGGAATCATTCTCAGCCACACATTTATTTTGTCATAAAACACTTAGACGTACTGACGAAAATGGATAATGGATAAACATGTGTTTTCCAACCAAACATGTTTCTTTAAACTATGCTAATCATTTACCTTAATATACACAAAACAATTTTTTTTTTTATTTATTTTTTGAAAGCTATTTTTATCGAAAAATTATTTTAAATATATCAAAATTCATAATTTTTTTATTCTCTATAAATAGACATCCATATTGATATAGTTTTAAGATAAAATAAAAAATTTATTTTTTTTAGAGTTTCAGCTCTCGTTATTCATAAGTGAATAAAAATCTATCGGATTTTTATTACAGTACATTCGTTATTCATTCATGAATAAAACGAATGCTTAACTTTTTTTTAATCGTTTGAGTATCGTTCATATATGAATATAAGTCGTAATAAAGTTTTTTACTTAAAATATATTTTTTACATCATCTTTCTTCATATATTATATTTATATATGAATAAATCGTATATTAGTTGTCGTCATATTTTATATTCATATATGAATAAAACATTTATCAGATTTTTGTTACAGTTAATTTGTTATTCATATATGAATAAGTAGTATAAATGATATTTGAACTGTAAAAAAATTAATCATATTGTAACATCCCGTTTTAAAAAGAATAGTTAAAATAATAAACCCGGGACCCCGAGAAGTAATTTTATTATTATTTTATATTATAATAGCCCAAAATTGAATAATAATTAATGGAGTGTTGGTTTCGGAGATCCAAATGACAAGATTTGAATCTCTGGGGTCAAAGTGTAATTTCAAAATGAATTGTGTAAAGATTTTTAGAAGTTAGGGTGTGTTTCGTAAGTTTTGGACTGGATTTGAAAGAAATTTCAGAAGGCGGGGGCTGAATCGTAAATTTCGGATTCATTTTGAAAAGATTAATAAGGGGAGGGGCCATTGTTGTTATTATGTGGAGAAGTTTATGATTCGATTATAGAACCCATCGCTACCCTCGTTCAAACCCTAACCCTAAAGAGTTGAATGCAGCCGTCCTCTCCTTCACCTCCTAGTCTCAGTCGCCACCTCGTCATCTGCCGTTTTACCATCGAAACACCACCATCACTATGTCGTCGAACGGCGTGTGTAGCCGGGGAGAGACCATCAAGAGCAGTCGAAGGTAGCTGCACCGGTTAGAGATCAGAGAACCGTTGTTGTGATCGCCGCCGCCACTCCGAATGGTTGTCAACAGTTACTTCCAATTGCTAGGTTAGTCGTTGCTACTAGTTCTGTTTTGGAGACCAAGACCGCTAGTGGAACACCATTCAGTCAGATATGAAGGGAAGTAAGTGATAACGCCTATGCCGCCTCCTCCTCGTGTGTGAAGCCGGAGAAACGAGACGAAGGTAAGCCACCGCTGTGCCGCTGTTGCTGCCTCCCTACGCCACCGTGAGGTGGGTGGTCGCGTTAATTTTCGAGCAAGCGTGCTTAGTGTGTGTGTTTTCGTTAGGCGGGCTTGTGTATATGTTTTGATGTTAGCGTGTTCCGTGTGTGAGGTTATCTTGGCCGGATTTCTTGATAAAAGCCACCACCACCACTGTGAGGTGGTAGCTGCCACCATCTACCACCGCCGGCCACCACAAGGTGGTTGTGTGTGTGTTCTTTGGGGTTTAGCATTGTACATTTTAACAAAAAAATGAAATAATGAAAAGAAAAACTCAAACCACCACCGTAGGGTGGTGGCTGCCGCCTCCTGCCGCCACCAGCCGCCGTGTTGGGTGGCGGTGTGCCTTGTTTGCGTTTTGGACTCCTTTGGGACATTTGGACAAGGGGACTAAAATCCAAATGGGCCTAATAAACACTAATGGGCCCAATGAATCCCTAATTGACCTAAAAGCCCAAACATGTGACTAATGGGTCTAATGAACCCTAATTGATCAAAAGACCTAGCTATTGGGCCTGTTAGGCTAAGATGGGGTTGGAAAACCTAATTAGGGTTTAGAAAACCCTAATATTTGATTTATAGGCTCGAACTTATCGGGACCCACATTTGGGCCATTAGAATGGAATTGTGTATTAAGCCCAACCATACAATATGATTTATTTAGAAGAGTGATGGACTTAATGGATTAAATCCTTAATGGGTTAAGTGAGAAACACTTAACCCTAATTGCCATTTTATGTGAAACCCTAATTTTGGGATTGATCGGGATTGCACAAGAATTAATTATTAGACTTAAAATATTAAAAAATAACCATTGGCAAATTAACATAAGGCAATATTGGACTTAATGGATTAAGTCCTTAATGGGTTTAGTAAGAAACACTTAACCCTAATCGTCATTTCATGTGGAAACCCTAATTTCACTTGGGCCTTGAGTTGGGCTTTTCTATTGGGCTTTGGTGATTGGACTATAATAATATAATGGGCTTAGGGTAAGGCCCATGTGAAGGTTTGGGCCCAATTTGGAAAATTAGGCCATAGGTGGGCCATAGATTGGGCCATTAGAATGTCGAATGTTGGACTGGACTAAATGGTTGGGCCTTATGATAAGACCTTATAAAGGTTTGGGCCCAATTTGGAAAATTGGGCAATATGTTGGGCTTTGGCCCATTAGTTGAATTTTGGGATTTTGGTGTATGAGTTGGACCTTGGGCTTGGAACCCAATTATTAATTGGGTATTGTTTGATGTTGGCAGTTCGAAAATTTGTCAACCAACAGCTGGAGTTTCATCTGCGAGACTTCATCAGTGCCTAGTGAGTTATCCTCACTATATCAACAAGGTCTAAGGCACCAAGACCGACCCTTTAGGGATTGTATTCGGTTCTGGCATGATATTTTTATTGGTTTGCATCCTGGTAGTTAGGATGAGGTTATGTTTATGCTTAGTGACCTGGTTAGGTCGGTGTCCTGGTTATAGGATGTTGCTATGCTATATGATCTGTTAGATCGGTTTGATTGTTATATATGTATGCTAGCGTATGATAGTTATGTGCACATGTTTGTTTTGATTTGGAATGGGTTGAGGTGGTCCTACTTTGTGCTGAAGGCCAACATACACAGGGCGGACTGGATAGACTACAAACCCGAAAGGGTATGGTAGTCAGACCGAAGGCTCGATAAGCGGTCGTATAGGCTGAAGGACCTGCGAGGCGGTCCAGACGTGTCGAAGGCTCGGAGAGCAGTCCAGATAGACTGAAGGCATGCGAGGCGGTCCAATTAGGTTGAAGGCTCATTATGCATGTTGTTTTGTATTTTTTATATGATATGGTTATATTTGTATGGCGTTGGTATTTTGGGGAAACTCACTAAGCTTCGGGCTTACAGTTGTTGATTTTGTTTCAGGTACTTTTGATGATCGCGGGAAGGCGAAGGCGTGATCGTGCACCTCCTCATATTTTCATGATTGATTCTAGGGATACTGTAACGACGTAAATTTTCCAAACAATTTTTCATTTTTAAATCACACTTTTAATCACCAAAACAATATCAAAATATAATGTATCCAATGTTATCATAACAAAATAATTCCCAGAATCTCAAACATAATCTCTATGAGTGTGTACGGATCATGCCGACGCCTTCCCACGATCCTCGCTAGTACCTGAAACACATAACACAACAGCTATAAGCATAAATGCTTAATGAGTTCCCCAAAATACCACATACACACATACGCCTTTCCAGGCCATAACTCAGCAGGATCTTCCGATCCATATGTCTCAGGGGACTTCCATCCCAAATCCTAGTAGACCTTCCGGTCATACCCGTATCGACCTTACGGTCCGTAACCTCTTGACCTTCCGGTCCATAACATACATAACATTCATAACACATACATATCACATAAAAACATACAACTCATACATCTCATAGCATATAAGACCTTTCGGTCACACACATGTACCCTTCCAGGTACAGTATAGTGAGAAGACTCACCTCAATGAAGTCGGATAAACTCTCATGCTCGACATCCCGACTTAGCCTCCTCCTATTATTCAAATAACATCCTGATCATAATTCTCTCTTGATCTCATCTCTACAATTGGGTAGAAGGCCATTCTACTCTACCCTGAACTCTCCTAAATCAGTCTTGACCAAAACCCTAAAGTCAACGAAAGTCAATGGTCAAACTTTGACCCGACTCGTCGAGTGCACATGGGCGACTCGGCGAGTCCATGTGGATTCTCTGAATCCTTTCAGCCTCTCTTGACTCGTCGAGTCATCCTTCCACTCAACGGGTTACATCTGACACGAATCGCGGGGCAACCCCGACTCAACTCATCGAGTCCACTTATGGACTCGGTGAGTTGCTGCCATGCTCAAACTCAAATGACCTTCTGAGGTCAGATCTGTTCCTCTAATCCATAGATCTAACCTCCCCAAGCTCAATAAACACATAAATGTTCGAACTTGATACTCATGCAACGTCCAAATGACACTACTTGATGATTTAGTCCCAAATACAACACTCTAAGTCCATTTCTTCCATAATCCAACACAAAGCAAGATGGATAACATCCTTTGGACCACTATGGGTCCAGATCTGAAGTCTAAACATGATAAGGGACCTTATTCTCAACAAATCAACCCAATAAAGGGTATAGGAAACCCTAGATCCACAGATTCTTTAACAAAACAGAAAGAGGGTCGATATGCTACCTCAAAGATGATGCCTTCTGCTTGAAATCCACAAATATGCAACCTCCTTGGCCTCCTCTAAGCTGGAATCAACTTCTTCTTGCAAAACAAACCCACAAAGGTCCAATAATGGCTTCTTCTCTCTCACAAACGCTTAGGCACTATTAGGGTTTCTCTCAAGGGTCTGGTAGCCGCAAATGGTAGCTATAAGGGTCCTTAAATAGGTCCCAAACCCTAGAATTTAGGGTTTCATTAAATAGCATGGACTCGCCGAGTCCCTCATTAAATCAGACAAAAAATGCACGATCCCACTCGGCGAGTCAGAGCGCCTACTCGCCGAGTTCCCCTCATAAATTCAATATAAATACTTAATATAGGATACATGGGAATCCGGATGTTACAGATACTTTGATGCTTAAACTATTTTGAAAATAAATTGTAATAACTTAATGGTTTTAAATGTTTTAAAAAGTTTTAAATTGGTTTGAATTTTATGGGTGTTACAAGTTGGTATCAGCGCCTTGGTTTGAGTGAATTGGAGGAATATTTGTGTGAATCCAGACTCAAATCAAGGAAAGATTTTCAAAGTGATTTCTAAAATGGTTTTCAAAATAAGTAAAGGAGGATGCAGGGTGTACGATCAGCCGGAGCCAGTAAGTAGACCCCAAAATACCCTACAATTATTTGATTATGTGATATGTTAGAACAGTATGCTAGTGCTAGGCTAGGGATCTTCAGGAATTGCATGATAGAATTGCCTGTTTACATGATGCCTGCTAGCCTAGTGTTTCCTTTATATGAGATTGACATCATTACTGTAGTTTCTTAGTGTATGCATCACGGTTATACATAATTAAGATCTTATAGCCTGAGAATGTTTGATTTGGCCTTATTTTCTGTTGTTGTTTGATTGGGAGCTTAGGGTAGGATTGGATATTCGAAAGTCTATGGGGTCTAGCGTTATGTATGGCTAGCATACACTAGTGCTGCAGGGTTGGTGGAAGTTTCATGGATGGGTGGTTTGTGTGAAACCGGTAGGTCAGTTGTGAGATAGTTAGCCTTCTTCTAGGAGTGAGGTTAAGCGACCACCATGTGTATGTATATTGTTAGGGTTTTGTGGTGATACTTGAGACAAATATGGATAGGTGTGGAAGGTAGTATGGGACCGTACTACTAAAAGCACATGACCTATAAGCATAGCAAGAAAGTCACAACCCCTAGGGTTGGGTTGGGATTTGGTCCCTTGTAATTATATGGATTATCATAGATCTTTTTGGTGTCTTACCAGAATGGTGGTTACGAGACGTATTGAGACCGGATCCAGGTTAGGATCCGGAGCTGGTAGCCAGGATAGGCCAGCATTGTCAGAGGACCGTGTCAGTGAGATCATCCAGGATGAGGTGATCGGGGTTGTCCGGGGATAGTTTTCGGAGATGTTTGGGTCTATTAAGACCGCCATAGTTGAGTATTTCGATGAGCACTATGCAGCCATTGCTGAGACGGTTGCCGCGTCAGCTATAGCAGTTGTCACGACGACAAAGGGAGGAGCTGGTCGAGCTTTCCAGTACTGGTACTTGTTAGTGGGACATATTCTGATGAACAGAGGGTTGCAGTTACTTGGGACCAAGGAGACATTCTATACTCGTTACATTATGTAGTGTGAGCGGGAGAGTCTAGCACATGATTTTCTAGATTTGAGGCTTCGAGGGTTTTGCTCGAGGCCAGAATGTAAGTCGCAAGGACTCCGGAAAGGAGTGATGATTATGTTCAGCTGGGGTTTTGCAGTTGGAAGTAGAATGGTTAATTCGTGGATTGGAATGTTGTGTTATAGGGCAAGGATTGTGCCCTTTCAGTTTTCAAGCTCAAAGGAGTGAGCAGACTTGGGACCCCAGGATCAGGTTCTGTTCCAGCTCAGGTCATTTAGTCGTAGGGGTTGGCAAAAGTATTTCAACGCTAGTGAGCGCTGTTGGGTCGATGTGGCATGAGTATCTTGTGAGGCGTACACGATTACCGTTCCGACCCATAGGAGCTAAGATCCGATTTACCTTGGATCTCTTGAATCTAACGGTAAGGATTGATTATGCGATCTATTGCACTTCTGGGGATTGGAGACTATGTCTTGAGAGTATTTTGTGGCCGGTTTAGGGCAGAGGTTGTTTTAGCTATTGCAGTTTAGCTGTGGATGATCGACCTGGTGTGTGAGTCAGGGTGTGAGGCCCTAAATGATATGATTTCTAGAGCCGAGAGCGGGAGATTTATTGGAGCACTTTGGGAAGAAGGGTATATTATATGGGAGGTCTGCGGACAGGTTCCCACAGGATGGTTATTCAACATTGTCAGGATTCAGTGGTTTTAGTAACCATTATTGATTGGTGGAGGAAAGCGCCAAGGGAAGTAGCTCGTTGTTGAGACATTAGTTGGAGCATCTATCTTTAGACGTCAAGATTTGGGTGTGGGATCATTCGAGCATTAGGGACTGTTGGTTTCGCTGGGATTCAGGAAGCGTTCATCTAGTTATTAGAAGCGTGTGATCATTTGGGGTTGGCTAGTAAAGGAGTACTAGTTGGAATGGTCTGGTTGTTATCAGATCGATCGTTGGAATGTAAGAAGGATTGGGAATTTTCCAACTTTCATGTATTGTGAAGACTTAGTCGAATATAAGTGGGGGAGAATTATCCCGGGATTCAGAAGCAGGAGCAGTTTGAAAATGGGATAAGTTTCGCATCGTTTTCAGGAAGGAAGACAGCCTAAGTGACTGTTAGGTTTGAGGGTTGTGTGAGTTGGGAGTTCGGTAAAACTCCCCATCATGTGAATCGCGTCTTCTCGGTGCTTGATAGCAGAATTTAGGGAATCAGGTTGGGATTCTAGCCATGAATTAAGTTCAGTTGTGTGTTAGGTCGAGTGCGTGTCCGACTGGTATGGAAAGTGTTATAATACTGCGAGGGTAGCCGTATCATTCACTAGCGATCGGGTAGTATGGAAAGTGTTGTAAGACTGCGGGGGTAGCCGTAGCATTCACTAGCGATAATGTAGTATGGAAAGTGTTGTAAGACTGCGGGGGTAGCCGTAGCATTCACTAGTGATCATGTAGTATGGAAAGTGTTGTAAGACTGCGGGGGTAGCCGTAGCATTCACTAGCAGCAGATAATGATAGAAGTGTTGTGAGTCTGCGGGTGTAGCCGTAGCATTCACCAGATTAGCAGATAGTGCTAGACGATGTAAGTCTGTGGGTGTAGCCGCAACATTCACTAGGTTGGTAAATAGCATGAGTGCGTTGTTAGGACGTGGAAGGGACAGTAGTAACCACCAATTCGGGTGTATTAGTGAGGATATGGAAATCCATAGATGGGTTTATGGGTTTCCCCAGAGGGATTAGACCTGGTTAACCAGTGATAAGACTGTAGGAATGTCACTACAGTTATGAGACCAAGGAAGCAATGGATTGCTTAAGGTTGCTTGTGATGTAAGGCTACCATTTGTCATGTAGCAATCGCTTTTAGCCGTGGATTTGGTAACGACGGGATTTAACGCATGGATCCGATCAGTTGGATCAGGAGGTTGTTAGAGTCGTAGTGGCATGATAATTAGTGGCAACTAGATCCAGGGAAGGATTTCGTTTGGAAGTCGTGTGAGGCAACCATGTGGGAGTCCTTTAGCTCCGCGACCGGGTCGGAACCCGGTATATCAGATGATTAGTAAACAAATTGAGACCAGGGAGGTCTCAATAGATTTTGGAAAGCAACCATGTGGCAGCATACTACTTCAAGCAGATCAATGTTCAGACAGTTTCCGTGTTTAAGGAGGTATTGACTAATTGGGTCTTCAGGTTTATGAGAAGTATCTAGATGTTAGAACCCCCAGATATCAGGAGTTGAATAGTTAGATGAGAGACAAGCGGACTAGGCTCAACAATAATGATTTGGTATGAGAGGTTTGTCAGGGAGCAAGACCATCTCGAGACTTCAGGTTTCAGATCAAGTAAATGTGATCATATTGCAAGGGATTCGTTTATTTTTAGGTTTTAGAACCCTGCAAGGGTTGGTTACAGTTGCCTTGGAAAGGCTGGGATAGGCTTGTAGTTGCGGCCATGTAGTTCAAGTTTTCTGGCGTGTAAGGAATGATAAGAAATGATTTCGAGGACGAAATCAAATTTAAGTGGGGGAGAGTTGTAACATCCCGTTTTAAAAAGAATAATTAAAATAATAAACCCGGGACCCCGATAAGTATTTTTATTATTAGTTTATATTAATATAGCCCAAAATCGAATAATATTTAATAGAGTGTTGGTTTCGGGGAGCCAAATGACAAGATTTGAATATCCGGGGTCAAAGTGTAATTTCAGGATGAATTGTGTAAAGATTTTTAGAAGTTAGGGTGTGTTTCGTAAGTATTGGACTGGATTTGAAAGCAATTTCAGAAGGTGGGGGCTGAATCGTAAATTTCGGATTCATTTTGAAAAGATTAATAAGGGGAGGGACCATTGTTGTTATTATGGGGAGAAGTTTATGATTCGGGTATAGAACTCATCACTACCCTCGTTCAAACCCTAACCCTAAAGAGTTGAATGCAGCCGTCCTCTCCTTCACCTCCTAGCCTCAGTTGCCACCTCATCGTCTGCCGTTTCGCCATCGAAACACCACCATCACTACGTCGCCGAACGGAGTGTGTAGCCAGGGAGAGAACATCGAGAGTAGTTGAAGGTAGCTAAACCAGTTAGAGATTGGAGAACCGTTGTTGTGATCGCCGCCGCCACTCTGAACGGTCGCCAACAGTTGCTTCCGATCGCTAGGTTAGCCATTGCTGTTGTTTCTGTTCTAGAGACCAAGATCGGCGGTGGAACGTTGTTCAGTCGGATATGAAGGGAAGTAAGTCGTAGCACCTATGCTGCCTCCTCCTCGTCTGTGAAGCCGGAGAAACGAGACCAAGGTTAGCCACCATTGTGCCGCTGTTGCTGCCTCCGTACGCTACAGTGAGGTTGGTGGTCGCGTTTATTTTCGAGAAAACGTGCTTAGTGTGTGTGTGTTTCCGTTAGGAGGGCGTGTGTATATGTTCTGATGTTAGTGTGTTCCATGTGTGAGGTTATCTTGGCCGAATTTCTTGATAAAAGCCACCACCACCACCACCACCATGAGGTGATGGCTGCCACCATCTACCACCACCGACCACCATAAGGTGGCTGTGTGTGTTCTTTGGGGTTTAACATTGTACATTGTAACAAAAATTGAAATAATGAAAAGAAAAACTCAAACCACCACCATAGGGTGGTGGCTGCCGCCTCCTGCCACCACCAGCCGCCGTGTTGGGTGGCGGTGTGCCTCGTTTGCATTTTGGACTCGTTTGGGACGTTTGGACAAGGGGACTTAAACCCTAATGGGACTAATAAACCCTAATGGGCCCAATGAAGCCCTAATTGAACTAAAAGCCCAAACATGTGACTAATGGGTCTAATGAACCCTAATTGATCAAAAGACCTAGTTATTGGGCCTGTTGGGCTAAGATTGGGTTGGAAACCCTAATTAGGGTTTAGAAAACCCTAATATTGGATTTATGGGCTCGGACTGATCGTGACCCACATTTGGGCCATTGGAATGGAATTGTGTATTAAGCCCAACCATACAATATTATTTATTTAGAAGAGTGATGGACTTAATGGATTAAGTCCTTAATGGGTTAAATGAGAAACATTTAACCCTAATTTCCATTTTATGTGAAACCCTAATTTTGGGATTGATCGGGACCGCATGAGAATTAATTATTAAACTTAAAATATTAAATAATAGCCATTGGCAAATTAACCTAAAGCAATATTGGACTTAATGGATTAAGTCCTTAATGAGTTAATTAAAATACACTTAACCCTAATCGTCATTTCATGTGGAAACACTAATTTCACTTGGGCCTTCAGTTGGGCTTTTCTATTGGGATTTGGTGATTGGAATATAATAATTTAATGAGCTTAGGGTAAGGACCATGTGAAGGTTTGGGCCCAATTTGGAAAATTGGGCCATAGATTGGCCATAGTTTGGGCAATTAGAATGTTGAATGTTGGACTGGACTAAATGGTTAGGCCTTATGGTAAGACCTTATATAGGTTTGGGCTTAATTTGGAAAATTAGGCAATATGTTGGGCTTTGACCCATTAGTTGACTTTTGGGCTTTTTGTGTGTGATTATTAATTGGGTATTGTTTGATGTTGGCAGTTCGGAAATTTGTCAACCATCAGCTGGAGTTTCATCCGCGGGACTTCAGCAGTGCCTGGTGAGTTATCCTCACTATATCAATAGGGTCTAAGGCACCAAGCTAGGCCGACCCTTTAGGGATTGTATTTGATTATGACATGATATGTTTATTGTTTTGCATCCTGGTAGTTAAGATGAGGTTATGTTTATGCTTAGTGACCTGGTTAGGTCGGTGTCCTGGTTATAGGATGTTGCTATGCTATATGATCTATTAGATCGGTTTGATTGTTATATATGTATGCTAGTGTATGATAGTTATGTGCACATGTTTGTTTTGATTTGGAATGGGTTGAGGCGGTCTTGCTTTGTGCTGAAGGCCAACATACACAGGGCAGACCGGATAGACTACAAACCCGAAAGGGTATGGTAGTCAGACCGAAGGCCCGACAAGCGGTCGTATAGGCTGAAGGCCCTGCGAGGCGGTCTAGACATGCCGAAGGCTCGGAGAGCAGTCTAGATAGACTGAAGGCGTGTGAGGCGGTCCAGTAAGGCTGAAGGCTCATTATGCATGTTGTTTTGTATTTGTTATATGATATGGTTATATTTGTATGGCGTTGGTATTTTGGGGAAACTCACTAAGCTTCGGGCTTACAGTTGTTGATTTTGTTTCAGGTACTTCTGATGATCGCGGGAAGGCGAAGGCGTGATCGTGCACCTCCTCATATTTATATGATTTATTCTTGGGATACTATGATGCTTAAACTATTTGAAAACAAATTATAATAACTTAATGCTTTTAAATGTTTTAAACTGGTTTGAATTTTATGTGTGTTACACATATCTTTTTATTGATATGTGAATAACGAATATACTGTAGTAAAAATCTGATGATTTTTAATCATTTAAGAATAATGGTAGCTGAAACTATAAAAAAAATAAAAATTTTAATTTATCTTAAAACTATATCAATATGGATGTCTATTTATAGAGAATAAAAAATTATGAATTTCGATATATTTAAAATCATTTTTCGATAAATATAGCTCCTTAAAAATTAAAAAAAACCAAACAAACTATGTTTTTGTGTATATTAAGGTAATGATTAGCACAGTTTAAGGAAACATGTTTTGTTGGAAAACACATGTGTATTCCTTTCTCATTTATGCCGGTACGATGGAGGATTTTGCGGCAAAAATAAATGAGTGACTGAGAATGATTCTCTCATTCTCAACCTTTTTTTTTTCTCTCTCTCTCTCTCTTTCTATATATATATATATATATATATATATATATATATATATATATATATATATATATATATATATGCAGATATTCTTCCCTGTTTGTCGGGAAGATCACACGTTTGTCTATATTTTCAACATAAAAAATGCATACACTGTCATCTTGGATAATAGCATATCAGATGCAACTGTCGAAGGAAAGTACACGCCTGTACTTAAAAACATGGTATGTTAAAAAATAAAATGTTAAAAAATAAAATGCTTTTACAAAATTTGTAAAATAAACATTGTCTTAGTCACACATTATTACATAAAATAAATCACATGTGATTACAATAAAACAATCACATATGATTATATTAAACAAAAACAAACTTTTGTAATAACATATGATTGAATAAAATTAATCACATGTGATTATTTTATAAAAATAAAATGTGATTATATAAAATATGAATAAACATTTCAAATCATATCTGATTATATGTTATATATTTGAATTCAAAAATTTTCAAAACGTTATTTATAACAAAATGAGTTTATAATAAAATATTTATAATAAAATGTGATTGAATAAAATATTTATAATAAAATGTCATTACATAAAAAAATCAAATGTGATTTAATAAAAAATATGAATAAACATTTGTAAATTACATGTGATTATATGTTTAAGTCCAAGCATAAAACTTTATTTCATGCTTGTAATCACATGTGTATAAATAACATATTTTATACGTTTAATTGTATGTGACTAACTTTATATATATTAATTTTCAAAAAAAAAAAAATACTACTTGAGATATCTACATGAGATCAATCATCCAAGATGTCATGCCCTTCAAGACCCAAATATCAAACCACAAATACCACATATGATATGTAAAACTAAATATAAAAATAGAGATTGTGGAGTATTTGTGAGGAGATACATGGAAACATATATGGGTTAAAGAGAATACAAAACCGGATTCCAAAAAGAAGGAACTCAAGATGCATTGCTTGATTGGAATTGAACAAAATATGCTTATGTATTGATAAATTCTGAAATTAATTTGTTCAAGGATGATATCATGGAACTTGCTCATGAGTACAACAAACAATATAAAGAAAAGAGAAAAAGTGATCAAAGAAAAGCTTGTGCAGAAATCCATAAAAGGTTGAACGACTGCCAATAGGGATGATTAAAGGCAAAGCGGTGAAGGGGAAGATGAAGATGCAAGTGCTGAAGGTGAATGTGTGAAGGTGAAGGAAGATGGAAGTGGAGAATGTTGAAGGTGAAGATGGAAATGGTGAAGTTTGAAGGACTGTTTGTCAATGGATAATTTGATTGTTGGTTTATTTAGACAATGTTTACTTTTTAATTAGATGAATGCTTGCTACTTTATTAAGTATATGATTAGGTTTGAATTATATAAATGTTTGACTGTATGTATATATATATATATATATATATATATATATATATATATATATATATATATATATATATATATATTTGATATCATGGATATGTGAAGCTAATATGTATAAATAGTTTATTACTTTACAAAATAATCTCTATTTTTTGTTTAACTATAAATTAAAGTTTAGACAATGTTTCATTTTGAATCACATATGACTTTGATATTTCTAACAGTAATAAAATGCCTTGTTCTTTCTACAATAAGATGTGATATCGACAAGATTATCTATATAATCACATATGATTTAGACAATGATTATAAACATTTTTTTATAATACATTTATATATAAATCACATATGTGATTAAACATATAAACATAAATTTCAATCACATATGTGATTAAACATATAAAAATATGTGATTAGAAAAGTTATACAAAGACATAAACTCATGTATAATGATTTATTTGCACAATCACATGTGATTATGAATGTAATCACACATTATTTGGAAAATCTTGTGTGATTATACTCATAATCATTTATGAAATAATTAAAATATGATTAATTTGCATTTATTATGAATAATGTATGATTTTTACATCAATCACATGTGATTACAAACATAAACATAATTTGACATATAAACACATGTGATTAGAAAAGTTATACAAAGACATAAACTCTTGTATAATGATTTATACATCTGATTTAAATCTGAAAACTTTAAAAAACAAATCATATATAATTGAAAACTGTTCAAATTGACAAATCATATATGTTAGAATAAAACATCTGAATTTGCACATGTTATGAAAAGTGTGTCAATCACATGTTATATATCAATCATCTATTAAATCTTTTTGACATACCAAAATAACATATGATCATTGTATGATTTATACTTCAACCACATATGATTCTATGTATCAAATAAATTATTGTAAATAATCACATGTGATTATCATGTGTAATATATGCATACAAAAGAAATCATATATGATTAAATATGTTTTACATTATAAAAATAATATGTGATTACAAAACATCTTATTCACATTAGAAAATCACATGTGATTATGTATATATTTTATATATGCTATAATAAAATCATAAGTGATTAAGATCTTTTATTAATAGTTTATACTTAACTATTATAGAAACAAATTATTGAAAAAATCACATGTGATTATACTAGTAAAAATTACATAATCATATATAATTATACACAGAAAACAAAAAAGTTGAATGAGGAAAAATAAATGTAATCACATATGATTATCATATGTTATGAACATCATATACTTAAAAAATTGAAAATTAATAAAAAATCTATACGTCAATTCTCAACATTAAATCTGCTTGGACAAGTACGCCTGTTGTGTGGTTCTCTTTTACCAATTACCATATAATGATCATTTTCTGGTCTTCTTTTGAGCTTTCATAACTGCCTTTTCAACTTCACCAATAAGCCTCTTCATTCGTGATCCTTTATTATGTTGAACATCTGGAACAAAAATGTCGACTTCTTCTGGAATAGTAACATTATAAAGTTTCTCAAGGAGATCCAGATTTGTAATTGGCTTTTCACTTGAAGAATTACTCTTCACCTTATTCAACAAAAGTTGTTTCTTTTTAGCCAAACATGCTCAAGGACATCCGAATTTGTAATCGGCTTTTCACTTGAAGAATTACTCTTCACCTTATTCAACAAAAGTTGTTTCTTTTTAGCCAAACATGCTGACTTCTGATTATCATCTATCACAATGTCTAAAGTAGTTTCAACATTGAAAAATACTTCATTAACCAGTTTGGTAACTTCTTCACCTTCTTCATCAAAACGGTCTCTCGATAGCGGACAATTCAAAGATATTACATTCTTTGTTCATCGCCTAAGAATATATTGTTCTGGTATTTAATTAAAATTCTTGTCCATTAATACTTTAAAAGCATGTATGCAAAGCATACCAAAACGATTAAAATGTCCACAGGTGCAACTCACTTCTTTTTCATCTATTTTAGTTCCACCTGTAACAATGAAAAATCATATATGATTACACATTAATCACATATAATTATACATATAAAATTCACAGTTTGGTTTAATCACATGTGATTAATATCTTTTTTATACACAAAATATATCAATCACATATGATTACACACATAAAAACAATATACACACTAGTTTAATCACATGTGATTTAAAAAACATTAAAAAAATTTCTCTGATCGCATTTAAAAACTAATTATCTTAATAATCACGTGTGACTATAATAATATATACCTATAGTGACATATACACATTATCCTTATAATCGCTTGTGCTTGATCACAACATTATCATATAAAATAAAGAAATAAATGATATTAATAAAAAAATAAAATACCTTATACGTTGCTTTTACTTCGTGTTGTTGGTTCTTGTGAATAACTTTAAAAATTTCCCATCCATCTCCCTCACCTAAATCTTTAACGTCACAAAACCAACCTCCTTTATAAATCTCCTTTTGAACTTAAAAAAAACCTTGCTAGTATACACCTTTTCCCCATGTTGTTCTATCATACGTGGTGACCTCCAAGAATAATTTGCTCCCTTAGTTTTACGATCAAGTTCACGTTGTGTATATCGTTGTTTTTTAATGGCAGCGTCGTAATTCATCATGAAATTTAGAAAGAAATTTTCGGTTTCAAAATATACATTGAAAAATGAATTGATACTCTCAGACCTTGATGTTGTCTTCATCAACCCACACCTTGGAAAATCATTGAAATATGTAGGTACCCATGCTTCCTTATTTTCAAAAATATCTTTAAACCATTTCTCATCTTCAAGATTAAATACTTTCATCAACAGTTCCCAACTCCTCTCGAAATCATGACGCTAGATATAAATGTCCCAAACAAGTTTATTGAACCTTTTCTTGAAATCCATGCTTTTAAGAAACTCCACAGATAGCTGTAATAATAACATGTGATTCACAGTTTATAAATTAATATTAAACTATAAAGGTAAAACTCACATGACATAACTTTAAATGCTTTAATCATATGCGATTATAAATGTAATCACATATGATTTGGAATAATCATGTGTGATTATATTCATATTCATTTATGATAGAATTAACATATGATTTCGACAATCACATGTGATTACAATATTGAAACAAAATCACATGCGATTTAAATCTATTAACATTAGAAAACAAATCACATATGATTCAAATATGTTCAAATTGGAAAATCATATATGCTAGAATAAATATGTGATCACAAAAAGAAAATCACATATGATTAAATATGTTCACATTATAAAAATCATATGTGATACCAAAAATCTTATTCACATTAAAAAATCACATGTGATATATCATAAGCGATTATGTATATAAAAATATATGCTATGTAAAATCACATTTGATTTTAAAAAGTTAGAATAGGCCTGAGAGCTATGAAAGGAAAGAGTTTCCTATTCCATATTCCGGTTGACCAATTCGCACAGTATCCAATCCAGAATATAGGCTTGCTTTTGCCCTCTCCCGATAGTACATTTATGCTCCTAAATCACTTAATTCAAACTCTCTATCGGATGAAAGAAAACGAGTGATTAAAATGCTATAATGTTGGGTCTTAGAGCCAGTAGAGCGCAATACAAGCGAATGTAGTGGAATCTACCATTGAAGAAAGATATTTGCTTAACCCAGGCCTACAGATCGCACTTCCTTCTTAAAGAGGATCGAAAGAGAAGCGTGACGATCATTCAAAAGGAGAAGGATCGGACAAAAGAAGGTGGTGAAGACGGCCCAGGTGGATAGGATAGGATTCTGACCTCCATACCTTGACAGAGTGGTGACTTTGAGAGGTAGATAGATTTTAAGCCTAAGCTGAGAGAAGCCATTTCGTTGTCCTGAAGTTCAACATTGATAAATTTATTGTTTGGAATTTAAATTCGTTGTTCATACACTACTTTTGGCAGTTCATTTAGATTAGGAAGAGACTCCCCCTTTCTAGGGGCGTTTTCTGGAATGAAAAGAATGGATACAATAGTGGTGCGCGTAGGAACCACAGAGATGCACTTCATGGACAAACTTGGGCTGAAGATGGCACTTTTGATCACCTAGCCATTCGTGCGTGCAGGCAGGTATGCTATTTGGTCAATCTGGGATGATGAGATAGGGCGAGAGTGGGTCTGGTTGCGATCTTCTGAATGTTGAGGAGAGAAAAGAAAGGATCACATTCACTTTTAAGTCCCTCCCTGAAAGCTACAAGTGCATTGAATCAACTTGAAGGAGAGTTGTCTCGGCGTAGTGAAACTGCTTCTGCCCATTTGGTGAACAACTCTGTTGCTACCAAAATGAAACATTTTCCCCTTGAGGGATTGGTTATTTTCTTGATGAAATCGAGGGCACAAGTTTGAAATGGGTAGAGAGTTCCATGGCTGGAGCATTTTGTACCTTTTTTTGGAAATTTCTTCATGATATGCCACATGCACAATCTATGCTTTAATTGAGAAAAACAGAACCAACTGCTTGCTTTATTGCTGCATCTTGATCAGTTAAAACAAGTAATGGTTGTTTATTTGAATGGGCCTTCAGAAACTGTTCAATAACTCATTTATACGAATCCACATCCTCCGTGCTTAACAACCCAACTCCAACAATAACATATGCTTTATGATGATCAATGACAGTGAATGGAACGAAGACCAATGCATACCTAATTCATGTACAAAGACATAATTCATACGATTAACCAAATTTAGAACATAGAAATAAATTGCATAAGAATGCTTGATGATAAATGATAAATCACATATGATTATAATCAAAATCACATTACAAATACTTGATGAGCATTCATTCAATCACATATGATTACAATCATCATCACATCAATATACTTGTTGACAATTGATAAATCACATATGATAAAAATAACTACATCAGTATACTTGTTAAACATTGATCAATCATTAAGCTTATATGATTATAGTCACATGTGATTAAACACATAATCACATCAACATGTTTGTTGATATATGATCAATCATATATAATTATAATCATAATCAAAATACCATACATGTTCAGCATTCATCAATCACATATGATTACAATAATAATCACATTAGTATACTTATCGATAAATGATAAATCACATATGATTAGAAACATAAATACAGAAGAAAAACTTACTTATTTGTACGAAAGGTTGCATCAACTGACATAACATCTCCGAATTCACTGTAGTATGCTTTATCGGTTTCAATGGCCCAAAACATTGCATTTAAGACATTATTCTCATCACATCTATAAAAAAAACGAATAATTCAGTTATTTATTTTTCCGATCAGTCATCTTGTTTACAATAAAATGAGCTTCTCTGAAGCCAATAATAGAGCCCATATCCCTCTTGAAATTTCTGTAATCTACAACCTTGCCCCTTACATACTAAAAACCACCTTTCAAAGTTGATTTGAGTTTGTAAGATTTTATAGCACCCAATATTGATATAGAAGCCCAAACAACGAACTCCTTGTCAGAGTATGAAAGAGTCTTTGTACTTTTCAACTGAAATGTATCTTCAAGCTCATGGTTGTGATTTTCTGAAACTTATCAAACGTATACTCACCCATTACTTTGACACGTTTCACAAGAATTTTGGCTTTACAATCTGTAACCTTGTAGATTGTATTATGTTCCGTTGGATTCAATTTTGGTTTACCCATTCTACTACAAACCAAAAACCTATGCTTTATTATATCACCAACTTTCCTTAATGTGTTTAGACGAACATAGAAACCAGCCTTCTCTGCATATTTTTTTTTTATAAAAATTAACTCCCCCATCCACATCTTTAAACCTCATTGCCTTACTAGGTTTAAACTCTTCAGGAACATCTGGTTTGATATCATGCAGAACCTATGAAATATAAAAATCTGATACACAACTTGAACTCGTCCTACTGTTTGAATTTGCATCATTACAAGAAGTAGAACATTTACCTGTATGATCAAATATAGAAAACGATTTAATCATATATTATTATAAAAGAAATAATTGAATATACATAAATGAATGCAATATAAAATCACATGTGATTAATAATAAAACTCCTTATATAATCATATGTGATTAAAAGAAATAATTGAACATAGATAAACTAAACATATGTTAATATTTATTCAAATATAAAAAATGGATAATCAAATATAATTAACACTATATTAAACATAATTATTAAAAAAAAAAACTAATGAATAATCACATAAGATTAACAAAACAGATTAAATTAACACTAATGAGTTACTTATAATCACATGTGATTATATAAGGAATTCATTATGAATCATATATGATCATATAAGGAATTCATTATCAATCACATTTGATTGTACATTACATACATTGATATAGATTGAATTCTAAAATACATCAATAATTAAAAAAACTTGCTTATATAATCATAACAAATTAAATAAGTATTTAAATTTTTACCTGAAACACTAAAGTTTTGGATTTGATGACTTAAATGTTCAAAATCTTCATCCATGTAGTTTTGGATTTGATGACTTGAATGTTCAAAATCTTCACTAACATATTCAATACTAATTTGATCTTCATTTCTAAAGAAATTCACATTATCGCTTGTAAAAGATATTATCAAACAATAGAACCTATCATTAACAATATAAACAATTATTATTACAACATATATTAATAATATATGATTTAAAAAACTATAACATAAAATGTAAATGTTCATAAGATTTATGATTATAACATATATCAATCATATGTGATTGATATATGTTATAAACATATATAACTAAAACATTTATGATTATAACATATATTAATCATATATGATTTAAAGAATTGTATTATAGTTTATAACAGATATATGATCATAGGGTCACTTGAAGAACATGATTGTTAGCTCAATGAAGGGAGCTTTTGGAGGCCAAAAGTGAATCTTTAAAAGGCAATAACCAATTAAATTAACAACGAATTTCTACTTTTGCATTGATGCATATGCAACAGCAACACAAAATGAGATGGTGTATATGTTTAAGGCTGAAGGAACTATTGGAAAAGATCCTAATCACATGTGATTGAAATAATACGATTATAAACAAATACTAACAACATGTTTTTTTTGAATGTTTTAGGTTTTTCTGCAAGTATAAATCACGATTATTTGCTTCATAATCAATAATATTGATTTAAACTACATAAATGCAACTAAAAGGGGAGAATCGGTGTTTCATGAACAATATATTAAACCTAACTCCTTTCAAGCTCAAAAATTTCGATTTATACTTCATAAATGCAGTAACAATGCAATAATCGACATTTAGTGATCAAAATAAGTTTTGCAAATTGACGATTTTTACTTTTTTGACGAACAATATCTTAAACCTAACTAATTTTGAACTAAAAACGTTAAAAACTAATTCGATGACTATAATAAATGAAATAAGTACAAATACAAGTGTTTAATCATCGAAAAAAGGTACACAAATAGAAGATTTTTTTACCTTTTGATACAAAGAATGATTAGACCTAACTTCCTCGTAGAATAGATGCAATTCCTTCTTCTATAAGAATCAATGAACAAACCACAGACGATTTAGGAAAAAAAATCGGAGAAATGGCTGAGATTTAGAAGAAATTCCGTAAAGATCATAAGAACTCAATCAATGTATACTGTCGACCATAGATACGTCGAAAGACGGAAAGAAAATCATCTCGTTCATAAGAAAAAAGTTACAGAAATACCTTTGAAAGAGGAACACACATGTTTTACAGCTCCTAAGCTAAAAAAATGTTTTCAAATATTCTCATTTTAGAAAATATTCTCATATATATATATATATATATATATATATATATATATATATATATATATATATATATATATATATGAGACAGTTCACTTGAAAAAAAAATAGAGATCACGAGATTCAACCTCAGCCATATATTTCTCATTTGTCACTCTAACGCTCCGGCGTACTAGCAACAACTGAGTATGCCTAATCATAAATGATTATATGATAGAGATGTATAATAATATATGATTATACATATTTATACGTATATGCCTAATCATAAATGATTATACATATATGCCTAATCATAAATTATTATATATATATGTCTGTTCACAGACTGAGGTGATGGAGAAGGTGACGAAGGTGAAAGGAACGGGTGACACTACATAATCATTAATGATTATAAAAGACCCATCGTACCGGCACGCCGGAGGGTTATAGCGACTGATGTGAATTATGTGACTCATTTGAATCTCAAAATCTCTATTTTATTTTCAATTTCAACAGAACGTCTCTCTCTCTCCCTCTCTCTCTCTCTCTCTCTATATATATATATATATATATATATATATAGAGAGAGAGAGAGAGAGAGAGAGAGGGAGAGAGAGAGAAAATAAAAAAAAACTTTAAGAACTTTAGAATTTTTTTATACAAAATAAATTAAAAAAATTACCAAAAATGCGCTTACAAAATATCAAAGAGAATTCTAATCGAAAAAAAAAATTCTTTTTTTATGTATATGTATATTTAAAAAAAAAAGTTGTTTGGTCTTTTTATTCATTGTTTTAGATACAACTTTTATGTATGGTTTTTTGTTGTTTTTTGGTGGTATACATATATATGATCTACTGTATACATATGAAATTAAACCCTCCTACAAAAATAAATAAAATTTTCTCAGTTTCTCTGAATCAGCTTTGGACAAAAAACGATTAGTCTAGTTGTATCGGCCTCATAAACTTAAGTCTTTTATTTTTTCTTTATATGTAGTTTGAAAAATTAAAAGACCAATTGAACCATATTTTAACCTTGGACGTGAACCAATAAGATATATGCATAATATCTGAACAATTGACTATACACGAGCCATACATGATCTTTCATTCATTTATTTGAAAAAGTGAAATATTCCATTAATTGCCAAAAATATTTAAATATGAACAACATAATAAGCCTATATATGTGTCAACTCGAAGTTAGATTGTAGATTAAGAAGTTATAACTGTCTTCTATTTTGAAGACACATTACTTTTGACCATAACCACAAATTAAAGAACTAATCAATTTGATCTGCCACAACTATTATGACTAGTGTTTTTCCTTTATAAAGAAGGGAATCACTTTTTACACTATGCTTAATCACTTGGTTAGGCCGTTGGGTAATCAATTCACTATTTGACTTGGACCTAGCTAATTCTAGAGTGTCTTTTCTTTGTCCACTTTACAAGTGGTCTAAAATTAAGAATTGGATAATTTTACTTTGGACTCTTACTATATATATCGTTTGACGTTTTCGGTCATATATATCTGACTTTGGATAAATTGGTAGAGTGTTTATTCATCATATATAGTTATTATTTCTTTCTTGTTTCTTTTGTTTTTTTCTCATGCATTAAATAGTGTTGACCTTTTACACTTAGCACAAATTGTTACTCTAAGTTACTTTACATGTGTATTAAAAGTGGACGATCTTAATTTGCACATGGTCGCCGCCATGCATCTTGCATCTTGGTCACCTAAAATAACATGGCTTATTTAAGACCAAAACACACACAATGTATGTGTGAGAGATAAGTAGAGTTTTAATGTTCTTTCTACTACTGGAAATGGAGTCATCTTCAATTTGAAATGCATCCAAGTTAGGTCATCTTCAATTTGAAATGCATCCAATTAAGTTAGCTGTAAACACGTTTTCCTTAAAAAATGAGAAGTGATTTAATAAAACTTGTACCTATCAATAAATAAAATTGCACTAAAGATCTAAATATGAAAGAAGGGTAGATTCAAAGTAGGGATCTAAACAAACCAAACGTTCAATAAATTGTTTGGCGAGAAATTTCTTTATATTCGTTTATTTAATAAATAAACGAATATGAACATAAATTTTCGTTCGTTTAATTAATTGAACGAATATAAACAATATTTTTTTTATTTAATTATATTTGTGAACGTTTGTTTATGTTTATGTTTGTTCATTTAAATTCATTTTATATTCATATATATATTCAATTATGTTTGATTATATTGCTATATTTTATGTTTGTTTATGTTCATATATGCGTGCTTATATTATTATAATCTATGTTTATTTATATTCATATATGTTCAATTAAGTTTGTTTATCTTCATTCTCGTTTTGCATGTTCACGAACAAAAACGAACGACCATGAACAATGTAAGTTAAACAAACAAACATCAACAAGAAAATTCGTTTGTTTATTCGTTTGTGTTCGTTCGTTTGTTAGGTTAACTTAAACGAACGAATATGAATAACCTTCATTGATATTCGTGTTCGTTCAGTTCGTTTACAACCCTAATTACAAGGAAAATTTATTTCATTATAATACAATTCTCATATTTCAACAAAAGACCTATATATAAGTTTGATAAGGTTATCCCTTCAGGTCTTATTATAGTTCAAGCATGTTTAATCACAACATTTTCATGAGCAATGATTTTTAATACAACCTGTCTTAAAATTAATAACGGTATTGAAGTTTTCAAGTTCGTCATATACTTTAAAACAAAACAAAGAAAGATAGAAAATCTTAAAAAACAAAACACTGTTATATATATGCAGATGCTGTTTCCAAGAAAGCTTAAGAGCTATAATCGATGATATGTCACAGTTATTATAGTTACTTATGAAATCAAAGGATCTACTGTGATCACTGATTAGTAATACAAATAGTAAGATAAATTTTGACAACAAGTTCAAAACACAAGGGTTAAAGCTGCATTTTTTTACAAAAACTATCGTCGTTCACGTAGAGCCTTGCATCGTTGGGTATAAATAATCGCTAAGGGTTAGGGTTTTTCCAGGAACCAGCTATATCGGCAAGAAAATGGCAAGAAAGAAAGTTGTGTCTAGAAGAGAGGAGTCGCCATTGGATTCGACTAATTCAGTGAACAATGTTAGGATACACGTCATCTATGGAGAGTGTCAGCGAAACCTCGCTGTCCATGATGGTGGGTACGCTCTCGATGGTTGTCGGGAGTTTATGGCAAGCCAGGCGGAGGGGACAGACGGTGCACTGATATGTGCCGCTTGTGGCTGCCACCGCAACTTCCATAGGAGGGTCGTGGAATCGGAGGTTGTTTGACTGTTCGTCACCTAAACTATCAGAATCAGTTCCATATATGCGTGAGTGATATTCAAGAACTGATCTACATATTCAAGAACTGATCTACTTTCAACCGGTGTGCTCTATATCTGCGTGTTTGTGTTCGTGTTTGTAAATGGATGTTGTGATGATTCATATGTGAATTAGGGTTTGACCTTTTTTTTTTTTTTTTTTTTTGTTTGTTTGTCATTTCCTTCGATCATGGTTTTATCTGGGTTGTGATATCATGTGACCTTTTCTTGATGAAGTAACATTATGACCCTGGGTGTTTTATGTTTATATGTTTGTGTAATCTTATATATGGTTTTTTATGGACAAGATTACATGGCTGAGAAACAATATATACTTGATTAAATGCAAACTTGAAGAGACGGTATTATTAAAAGGATTGAATTATATATCTGTCGTGAATTGATATAAATTTTCTGCAGTTTTCAGAACGAAAATCCTTTTTCTTCCTAGTCATAGAACTTAACAAGATTTTTATTTCTGCCTAATTATCCATATATATGGCGTATATGATACATGTTTTGTTTTTAATTGGCAGTATATATATAAATTGGTTTTTAAAATAGTTAAAACAGCTGTTTACGTATATAGTTGATTTGATCATAGTGTCCAATGAACCCCTTAGTTAGGAAGTCAAGGCTCCAGAATTATCAACTAGCATCCTCTAATTGTATCTTTGATTACTTTAACTGAATGAACCTTACAATTAACAGTAGTTCTAGATTTTGTATGTATTTATATACTATCAACTTTTGAAATCTTGCGGTTGAAATTTATTTGAACAATGTGCCCGTGATCAAAAGCACACATTAAGGTTACATATGGACCCTCATACATCTAATCATGCTGGTTGTTACCTCTAATCTCATGTACCTAAAGGTCACTTAACCAAAAGCATTCTTGCTGGATTGATTACCTTTGTTTTCTTTTAAACTTTTGAACACCCATAACAACTAGACTTGACAGGGATTAAAGATGTCTTTTCTGTTAGATGTCTGGTTGATTATCCAATTACCATTTCAAATAAATCAAATTTAACACTCAAAAGGCAAAGAGAACTTCTAGGTTGGATGAATGTAAATAAATAGAGCAAGAAATGGGAGGAACTAGCTTAAATAGAACCAATTAATGCAGCTTATATTAAGGCTAGGGTTCATATTGTTGGATATATGTCAAAACTCAGGAATCAACTTATATAAAATTATATAAATAGGGGGAACAAACTTTATGATATCCTCATATCTCTGAATATGAATTTGGTATCTGTCACTTCTAAATGGCTATATATTGGCATATAGCATCTAACGAATATTCATGCATGTATTCGAGCTTTAAGTAATATGGAAATTGAACTTTATTTGACATCCGATCTAGACTTTTGAAAACATTGATTGTTTATATGGTTTTGTGTGTTTTTAATCATATAACAGTCTGTATGAGTAGCTAGATTGGGCGGAAGATTGCTATTTTTAGAAAGTGAAGGAAAGACACGAGTATGTTTTTGAAATTTTACTTTACAAATTAATTTCTGATTTTTGTTTCCAGAAACAATTTATATTATTATGGTGATATTAAATAACTGAAAAGATAAATCACTTTCAAGTATAATGCTCGTGCAAAGTTTATAAGGTTATAAACTATATATGGATTTCCTTGGCTCTTTTTCTTTAGAGGAAATGGATGATATACGTTGTTATGATTCTTGTCGGTTTTTCTTTTCCAAATATTGGATTGTTGTTTGTGGTTTCATTAACTTCCAAATTACCTAACATCCAAGAAATAATCCATGTTAAGTAAGAGATTGTCATTCGAAAATAATATTAAAAAAAAACTCAACTATGATTTAGTTTAATGATGAAATTATAATCATATGACAATTAATTACTAACATGAGATTAAAATGAGAGTTTACATGAGGGCAACGGACAATAAATTGCTTTGCTATACCTTTTGAATGACAAAGTTAATCCTTTTAAAAACTACAAATATTTATAATAACATATTGTGCATGACTTGTTGGACCTTATTTAGGAGCTTCACAGTTTATGGTGCAAGGAACCAAATATATTAGACTCGAATGATATAAACACATATTGATATTCCATTCATATTTTCTGAGTTTTTCCACTTTGCATGATACTTTTTTTTTTTTTTTTAAAGTTGTTTGCCTCACAAGAAAACACCCATTCCTCAGACCTACAAGAGAGGAAACCCCCGTTAGATCCAGACAAACGTGTTTTTCTCCCGCTCATCAAACATCATATCAATGACATGGATGGTAAACACATAACAAACTAGTTATAATCGTTGAGTTCAACATAAAAGAATTATAATCAAAATACTAATAGCGTTCAACTTCAACCACTTTGTAGGTTATTTCTTACTAGGGTCTAAGTTCACCTTAGTACTCAATAGTAGAATAATCACCACCAACATCAGATTTAACAAATCAATTCTATCGCAAAAAAAATTAAACATTAACGATGGGAAGCAACTTAATTCAAAATTTTCGTTAATAATTTGGATCTCTTTTGTCTCCAAATCAGTCACTTGCTACCAGAACTTGACCTATTTCCAACATCAAAATCCTTCGGTGCACTACTACGAAACTAAGATTTCCGAAGCATCCACTTTTATCTAGTGAGTGCATAACTACTTTCATCTTACACATAGATATGAAGTATCTAAATAAGTAAATGCTATATGTGCTTATGTGCAAAGATGTTATGTGTTAGATGAAATATTATATGATTTATATCGTATATGTCTTTTTTATGAATATAATTCATTGGGTAACGAAGGGTAATGAAAGATGCTATAGTAAGTGTGGAAAAGAAGGGAACTATGTCAGGGATTGCAAAAACAGAACATGCGTGTTTGCTTCCATTATAACCCGCTCGGATACTTCAAGGTTGAATGTCCTCTCCTAAAGTCAAGAGGTGCAATAGAGGCTCCTGCACCAGCAACCCTAATGATAACCGATAAATGCCAAGGCAAAGCTGAAGCTCTAAGAGCCAAGAGGCGAGCTTTTCAGCTCATGGCAAAGGAAGCCAAAGAAGCACCTGACGTTGTAGCCGGTACGTTGCTAATCAACTCCATTCATGCATTAGTATTATTAGATTATGGATCAAGTTATTTGTTCGTATCACTTAGGTTCAGCAAAAACTTTAATCACGCTATAGGAAATTTAGATCATCCTTTAAGGGTAGAAATAGTTGACAATCAAATGATTAATGCATAAAAAGTTTATCGTAGTTGTACCTTAGAAATCAGTAACGATAGTTTCCAAATAAACCTTATTCCCATTCCTATGCGAGGGATGAGCGTAATAGTAGGCATGGATTGGATGAATGCGTTTGAGGCAATGATCGACTGTAGGCAGAAATTAGTATGGGTTCGAACTCCAAGCGGGGGAGAACACATTTGTGACATCCCCAAAATCTCGGCCAGAAAAGATCGATTTTCATTTATGCTTTTAAATAATTTCAGAGTAAATCCTTTTGATTTGAAAGAGTTGCGGAATTTGTTCCCAAAAACAAAACATGATAAAACAATGTTTACCAAAGCATTTCATAAAAGAAATGTATTTTCATTATATAATCAAAACTCGGGGTGTCATGTTCCGATACAGACCAATAAGCATAAACGATAACATTACAAGTCATTCAACATATATATACATATACAGACTTGTAAACAAAACAACTTGATGGCTCATCCATCTCATGCTCTTGCGCCACTTCCTGTAATACAAATAAAACTGAGTGGGTCAGGCTTGGGAGCCTAGTGAGCATATAGGGTTTTCAACCCACAATAAATAATTATATTTAATTTCCACCAACCAACAATAACCCAATTACCCATTCCCGTTATTCTCACTTTATGTCCCTAAAACAACTAACATAAGGGACCTAGTCTAAGAATATTTCATCGGGGCGACAACACATGCTTCGGAGGTTCCTCAGCAATATAAGTCAAATAAGGCAACCATGAGGGGGATGGAGTACAACGAATGAACACCCGAGTTCATTAACACCTACAGGTGGCGAACCTGCTAATGTTCCACAAGACTGTCTAGAAAAGTTCGTGGTCGTCATCTAAACTCCGCTAGATGACTAAATCAAACAACAACGAGGCCTCTCATCTGTTTATTACACACCAACTATCTACCCATGTTCTACCCAACATATTAGTAGATAAAATATACATTTTTATACATAGTTTAAAAACCTGTATAGCATGCTTTAATCAATACATATTCCACATAACAGATGAGGCACACACACACATAACACATATTTCATAGAGAAATAATCAGATATATAAGATAGAAGAAAGTGAATACATATTCACACATATAAACAACAATATACTTAATACACTCAAACCATACTTGTATTATTATCGTGTTTAGGAAATGTAGTATACACTCGCCTGATCAGAAGATGATCGGACAGCACTACAGCTTGCAGAAGTAGTAACCTTAGCAGATCTGGAAGATCTTCACAAAAATCGAACTTCTCTCGGGCAGAGCTTCGGCTCGGGAATCGCACTTCTCGGGATCTTCGGGATCTCGGGACTTGCTTCGGGGCTCGAGAATATTACCAGGGCTTCGGGGTACTTCTGGCACGCAAATCGAGGTAAAACGAGCGAGAGAAGAGAGAAAAATAGCAAATGAGTCGGCTGCCCTTGCATCCTATTTATAGGAGGCTGGAGCCTCGGAGTACGCGGGGCGTATTGGTCCGAAATCGTCATTGCTTACGTATCCGAAGTGCTCGAGTGCGAGTGTCGACATTCCTCGGTATACGCGGGGCGTACTTCGGATGAGTCCGATGACTCCTCTTTGGATAATGCCGGATTTTCCAATTAAATTTAAATACAAATTATTTAATAAACTTCGGAAATTCATATCTTCTTCATACGAACTCCGTTTTCGACGTTCTTTATATCCACACGAAGGTGAGACTACGCTCTACAACTTTCATTTAGACTCCGTCGACTAATTTTAACTTTATTTTTATTATTTATTTTTAATAGGCCGGGACAGAAAAACTTCGTTATAAATTCATAACTTCTTCGTTTGACGTCCGTTCTCGCCTAACTTTTCATCGTTTCGATACCAACAACGAGATCTTCGATTCTCGTTTAGATCGATTCGACTAAAAAGCGCTCGATCTCAAACCGAATATTTCGGGCTACATACCGCTAAGCCGAAACTTCGATAAATCATAATTTCCTCATACGAAGTCAGATTTGGGCGTTCTTTAAATAATCGGAAACCTCGTTTCAACTACTATAATGTCACACCCCCAAACCAGAACGGCGGAAACGTTCGGGGGCGGAGGACGTCATATTCAGTATCATAACAGTTCATAGAAAGGAAAGTACACACCACCATACATATATAAAGGTTTTAAAAATGTTTACATAATTGTATTCATTACATGTTCAAAAGATAAATACATAAACATCTTTCAAAAGAAGTAATTAACGCCAGCGCGTTAATCCCCAAAAGTTGATTTTCAAACCTGCTTAGCGGTTCCCTGAGAATACAAGTTATTTCAAAGAGAAAGTGTCAACAATTAAGTTGGTGAGTTCATAAGTGGTTTAGAAAATTTGTATGCCATTCCAAATTGAGTGTATGTTTTCCAAGAAAATCCCTTATTTTCTTATAAAAGTGTGAAATGCATGAGAATATTTGTATTGAATAATATAGATAGTTGAACCAAGAAAATCCCTTATTTTCCTATTAGTTGTTTGTTTTGTATACAGGAAAATCCCATATTTTCCTAAAGTAATTGTTAGCCTAATGTCCCAGACTAAAAACCGAAAGCAAATGACATGATTTAGAAGGTTGAAGCATAGATTTATATAATAAAACCTATTAGAAGATTGCAGTTTGTTAGATGAAGAATAGTTTTAATAGCTACTCATTCATCAATCAGAAGTACTATAATAATTGTATATCCGATGAGTTTTATAACCATACTAAACATAATATGCCTGTAGCGACGTTCTTCAGGCGTCGTAGCGTTATGACAAATTATCACCCCAAAGGACGGACTGTAGCTAACAGTCAGGGCGCGGGATCATGACTTCCCGTATAGATCTATACACATTTGACACGTTCTCCGAACGGGAGACTCTGGTTATAGACAGGACTTGTAGCGGTACCTTTTAGCAAAAAGGTATTATTTGAAGATATACACGTCTCACGGATTCTCAACTAAGTCTGTATTAAAGTAGTAGTTTTGTATGCAAAGTTTATCCTTTTTCACAATGTTTGACAAAGCATAAATCATAAGTTCTTTGAATGCATAAAATGATTTATTAAAGAATGTTACCCTTGATATGATGTATTTGTATGTAAACGTATAAATAAAACATTATTTCTATTTATAAAACATATTGTATCCCAAGAGGGTAAAGCTGTGTTGTGAGGTGTTTTGCATGATGATGACTTCATAAGATAGTTAAAACAACAGTATGAAAAGTATAGCAAAAGATCGATGTTTCACACGATTTTAGTCGTGTGTTTACTTGTATTCCCCCCCCCCCCTTAAAAGTGTTTAAAAAGCATTTAAAAAGCATTTAAAGTGTGGTTGTAGGGGTATGAACTCACCTGAAGGTTTGAAGAAAGCGAGATGGAAACCGGGCAAAATTTCGACTCGGGAAACGGATTTCCTCGGGATTCTCGGGAATCTCGAGAGTAAAAATGACCTTCGGGACTTGAGCAAAATGACCGGGGCTTCGGGTTAGAACGGGCACGGAAAACGAGGCAAGAACGCACAAGAGAGGAGAGAAATGGAGCCCTTTCTTCGGAACCCTCACATCCCTTTTATAGGGGCTGGAACCACCTCGGTACGTGGGGCGTACGCGTACGTCATGCATGACCGAGTCCTCGACTGCCTCGGATTTCGGATGTGACAAGGGGTAGCTTCGCATAGGTCGGGACGTGGACGATCCGAGGCCTAGGCCTTGAGTACGCAGGGCGTACGAGGGTACGCAGGGCGTACTTCGGCCCTATCTGCTGACTCCCTTCGGATAATACCAAACAATTATAATTAAATTTATATTTAATTTAATTAATAAACTTCTAAAATTTATATCTTCTTCATACGAATTCCGTTTTTGATGGTCTTTATATCCACGCGTAGGTGAGACTATGCCTACAACTTTCGTTTAGACTCCGTCGGCAAATTTCGAAATTATTTTTATTATTTATTTTTTAAAATGTCGTGATTAAGGAATTTCTTTAGAAATTCATAACTTCTTTATCTGACGTCGGTTTTTGCCAGACTTTTTACCGTTGAATTACCATTGTCGAGACCTTCGATTCTCGTTTAGGTCATTCCGGCCAAAAGTCGCTCGATCTCCGATTCGAGTTTTTAGCTGCCTGCTGCTAAGCCGAACTTGGAAAAATCATAACTTCAATATACGAAGTCGGATTTGGACGTTTTTTTTACGTACGATTATGGTTTAAAGACATCTATCACAGTAGGTAATTAAATAGAAACTTTTTGGACATTTTATTTTTGAAGTTAATTTCATTATCATAAAAGTGGTTACAATAATTGACTTTTTAGGTTATTACATAGAGTTGAAATATCAGGTTGTCACATACAACATTATCCAAAGATAACGAGTTTATTTTACACTTAAATTTTGACGCTTATTTTTATTCTTAATTAATCAAACCACATAATTAAGCAATTAAGCACAAAACACATAATACTCAAATAACACAATCTTATTATTTCAAAACGGGTTACAAAGGTTAACCTAGACTATTACATCAACGAAAATGCCTAGTCTGGAAACGCGGGCGTTACAATTCTCTCCCCCTTAGGATGATTCCGTCCCCGGAATCACACATCAACAAACAAATGCGGATAGCGACTCAACATGTCACTCTTCGTTTCCCAGGTGAGATTTGGCCCATTCGAATGTTTCCAACGAACAAGCACTAATTCGACCATCTTACGTCGAAGCTTCTTAGTCTTTCAGTCAACAATTGCCTCTGGTTCTTCAATTAACCTCTTGTTTCATCAATTCTCAATTCAGAAATTGGAATTATATCGGGAACTTCTCCCGTGAACTTCCTCAAATAACACACATGAAAAGTGTTGTGAATTCCATTCAGTTTTTCGGGCAATTCGAGCTTGTAAGCTTGGTTCCCAATCCTCTGAAGAACTTTAAACGGTCCAATAAACCTTGGACTCAACTTTCCCCTTTTACCAAATCTTATAAGTCCCTTCCACGGCGAGACTTTAAGCAAAACCGAATCTCCAACTTCGAAGGTCATTGGCCTTCGCTTCTTGTTAGCATAACTCTTTTGACGATTCTGAGCTGCTAACATTCTTTCCCTAATTATTTTCAACTTTTCAGCAGTTTGATGGACCATCTCCGGTCCCATAAACTGCTTTTCCCCAGCCTCAAGCCAACAAGACGGCGTACGACACTTTTGTCCATACAAAGCTTGATAAGGTGCCATCTTAATGCTTGAGTGAAAACTATTATTATAGGAAAATTCTACCAATGGTAAATGTTCATCCCAATTACCTAGGAATTCCAAGGTACATGCTCTTAGCATATCTTCAAGTGTTTGTATCGTTCTTTCACTCTGACCATCAGTCTGCGGATGGTAAGTTGTACTTAAACACAACTTGGTACCCAATTCCTCTTGTAGACTTTTCCAAAACCTCGAGGTGAAACGGCTATCACGATCCGACACAATTGTTAACAGAACACCGTGAAGCCTCACAATTTCCTTCACGTAAGAATTCGCAAGCTTCTCCATAGACCATTTCTCCTTGGCTGCTATGAAATGCGCACTCTTAGTGAATCGATAAACAACCACCCAAATCATGTCGTGACCATTCTTTGTTCTGGGCAGTTTAGTGACAAAATCCATAGCAATGTCTTCCCACTTACCCATAGGCACAGGCAATGGTTCTAAACTCCCATATGGTTTCTGATGTTGTGTCTTGACTCTCGCACAAGTCACACACTCGGCCACATACTTTGCAACATCAAGCTTCATCGTCGGCCACCAGTAGTAGGGTTTTAGGTCCCTATACATTTTAGTGCTAACCGGATGAATCGAGTACATGATCTTGTGAGCTTCTTCCATCAGAAGATCTCTAATTCCTCCGGACTTAGGTACCCAAATCCGATCTTGGAACACCTTCAGTCCATGACTGTTTACACCGAACACCAACGTTTTGCCCAAACGTTCCTCCTTTCGGTCATTCTTTTTAGAAGCTTCGCTTTGAGCTTTCTTTATACTTTCCACAATGGTCGAGACAACTTCAATTCTCAACGCTCTTGGACTTTTCCTTTCAAGATTGACTTTCCGACTGAGAGCATCAGCAACAACATTAGTTTTACCGGGGTGGTAAAGTATCTCGCAGTCGTAGTCTTTAAGTAATTCTAGCCAGTGTCGTTGCCTCATATTCAATTCCTTCTGATTAAAGAGATATTGGAGACTCTTATGATAAGTGAAAAGTTTGCACTTCGTGCTATAGAGGTAATGCCTCCATATTTTTAGAGCAAAAACTACCGCTGCCAACTCTAAATCATGAGTCGGGTAATTCTTTTCATGCTCCTTCAGCTGTCGAGACGCATATGCTATCACATTTTCTCTTTGGGTCAAAACACAACCCAATCCAACCCCAGACGCATCGCTATAAACAGCGAAGTCTTCAACTCCATCAGGTAAAGAAAGTATCGGTGCCTCACATAGCTTCTTCTTTAGCTTCTCGAATGCTTCTTTATGCTTATCACTCCAAGCATAAGTAGCTCCTTTGTGGGTCAAAGCTGTTAATGGAGTAGCAATCGAAGAAAAGCCTTGGATAAACCTTTGGTAATATCCGACTAATCCTAAAAAGCTTCGGATCTCCGTGGGACTTTTCGGTTGTTCCCACTTCATCACGGCTTCAATCTTTGCTGGATCAACCATTATCCCTTCTTGGTTGACCACGTGACCCAAGAATTGGACTTCACGAATCCAAAAATCACATTTGGAGAACTTTGCATACAACTTCTCCTGCTTCAAAACTTCTAACACTTCTCGCAAGTGTCTGCCATGCTCCTCCTGGCTTTTCGAGTAAATCAGAATGTCGTCTATGAACACTATCACGGATTTATCAAGGAACGGATTACAAACCCTATTCATTAAATCCATGAATGCTGCTGGAGCATTGGTTAGTCCATACAACATAACCAAGAACTCGTAGTGTCCATATCTAGTTCTGAATGCAGTCTTCTCGATATCTTGCTCTCTTACTTTTAGCTGATGATATCCTGACCTAAGATCGATCTTCGAGAAATAGCTCGAACCTTGCAATTGATCAAATAGGTCATCAATCCTCGGTAATGAATATCTATTCTTTATTGTTGCCTTGTTCAGCTCTCTGTAATCAATGTACATTCTCATACTTCCATCTTTCTTCTTCACAAATAACACCGGAGCTCCCCAGGGCGATGAACTAGGTCTAATGAAACCTTTGTCCAATAACTCCTGAAGTTGCATCATCAGCTCCTTCATCTCCGTCGGTGCTAATCGATAAGGTGCTTTTGCTATTGGCGTGGTTCCTGGTAACAAGTCAATTCTGAACTCCACTTGTTGATCAGGCGGTAATCCAGGAAGATCTTCGGGAAATACTTCCGGATAATCACACACCACTGGAATACTCTGCATCACCTTCTTTTCCTTCTTAGAATCGATCACGAATGCCAAATATGATGTACATCCCTTGGTCAAACACTTCCTGGCTTTCATTAGGGAAATGATTCCAGAATTTACTCGCCGTTTGTCCCCGTACACCATAAATGAATCCTTCCCAGGCGGGTTTACTTTAACTATCTTCTTCTTGCACAATATTTCGGCATCATTGGCGCTAAGCCAATCCATTCCCAAAACGATGTCGAAACCATTTAGTTCGATAGGCAATAATTCCTCGTGAAACTTATTCCCATTAAGGTCGATTAAGATGTTTTTCATACGATGGCTAACAGGTACAAACTTGCCACTAGCTACTTCGACTAATAAAGCATCATCTAGTCTATCAATAGGCAAAGCTAGCTTTCTACCAAACTCATGCGAAATAAAGGAGTAGTTGGCTCCAGAATCAAACAAAATTTGAGCAGGTAATTCGTTTACGAGAAAGGTACCTGAAGCGACATCAGCTTCATCTTTCGCAGCTTCGAGTGTCATCTGGAAGGCTCTCGCCTTCGGCTTTGGTGGAACGTTGGGCCTAGCTGCCTCCTTCTTCTTCGGACAGTCTTTCAAAACATGCCCCTCTTCATTGCAACCAAAACACATCCTTTTGTTGTTCGGACACTCATTGGCAAAATGTCCAACCTTTCCACACTTATAGCAGGTTACATCCTCGCTACATTTCCCAAAGTGCATTTTCTTACACTTATCACATCACTTCGCTTCGCCTCCTTTTCCTCCAAACTTTTTCGAATCAGATTTCGAAAATTTGCTTTTCTTACCGGAACCAGATGTTCCCTCAAACTTTCTCTTCTCACCAACCTCAACCTTGTCGGTGGTTCTCCCCTTAATCATGTTCTCAACAAACTTGGCAGCCCAGATAGCTGCCTCTAGAGTATGTGCCTGACGTACTGGCACCTCATACTCCCATGGGAGTCCCTTCGCATACCGGTCCACCTTTGTCAGCTCGTCTGGGACGATACGCAAGGCAAACTGAAACGACCCAAAAATACGACCCAAAAATTTTTATTTTAATATAATCAAAACTGTAATCAGAGCTTCATATAATAAAACCATACGTGATGTATTCCAAAACGTAATAAAATACTGTGCGGAGAACTGTATCATACTACATCAGATCAAAACATCTAAATCAATCCCAGGCTAAAGCTGAGGCGGTGGTGTGTGCGATGCCATCATCCCGAGCTCTTCCCTTTGCTTGCTGAAGTACCTGAAACCAAAACTGAAACTGTAAGCACGAAGCTTAGTGAGCTCCCCCAAATTACCACATACCATACAATATTATATCAAGCACATACGGGGCCTTGCCCCCTCCAACGGACCAAAGTCCGAAGCTGACTGACCGGGACCTTGTCCCCTACATCGGACCGAAGTCCGAAGCTGACATCGGACCGAAGTCCGAAGCTAACTGGGACCTTGTCCCCTACATCGAACCGAAGTTCGAAGCTGACATCGGACCGAAGTCCGAAGCTAACTGGGACCTTGTCCCCTACATCGAACCGAAGTCCGAAGCTGACATCGGACCGAAGTCCGAAGCTAACTGGGACCTTGTCCCCTACATCGGACCGAAGTCCGAAGCTGACATCGGACCGGAGCCCGAAGCTGACTGATCATAGCATAACATATCACTAACAGGAACACACATAATCTTGTCTGAGCCACGAAGGCATCAAACATGCTAACTACTGCATCGGATAACATCCTGATACTACTGCTAGCTAAGCGGGCCGGCATTGTGGCCTTAGACCCATTCCTACTGAAAGGGAACTCACCTCGTAAACTGGCGGCTGAGTGTGTGTGTCTGAAAGCTACCGGCTGCTGCTCCTGAATCTCCTCGGCTACAAGTCCATGAACACACTCAATCAAATACTAAACACTGCACTTGGGGTAAAATGACTCTTTTACCCTTGGTCAAAGTCAACTTACTGCTGGGGCTGACTCGCCGAGTTGGGCCACCCAACTTGCCGAGTCCTACTCTCACTTCTCAGCTCTACATGCTGCTACTCGTCGAGTGTGGCATCGACTCGACGAGTACCCTCTTGATCCAAGAACTCAGATGATCTTCATCCGACTCGCCGAGTCAGATGAACAGACTCGACGAGTTGTTCTTAATCCTCAAGGAGATTGCCTTAGACTCGCCGAGTTGTATGAACAACTCGCCGAGTCCCTCCATCACTGAGTCTACTCTTAACTCGCTGAGTCCACTCCCTAACTCATCTCGTCCACTCGACACTGAAGAAACTGGAGAACTCGGGGCTCGCGACCTGACTCGTCGAGTCGTTCTTCCGACTCGCCGAGTCGCCGCCATGCAACATATTTTTACTCGATTTCTCTTGCATCCAACACATGCAAATGATAGATCTAGGTCCATTAAGCTGTTTTACCACGTAAAGTTTCCAACTTTACATGCACAACCACATGAATGAGGGAAATAAGACTAAAATATGCACAATAAGGGTAGATCCATGGCTCATAAGCAATGCAACTCCAAAAAGACAGTGGATCTGGACTCTTCAACACCCCAACACTCAGATCCAAAGGTATTTCGTCTTAATAACACAATCAAGCAAGCATAAAGCTTGGAACAAGCATCAAATAGCCCTTAAAAGAGCTCTAATGGAAGTTTAAGCATGAAACCAGAAGAGAACTCCGAAAATACCTGAATAAGTTCACACTTGATCTTGGATCTTGGCCCTAGAACTCGTTTCCTTGCTTCCTTCTTCTTCTCCTTCTTCACCCCGGGAACGGGTCGTTACAATTCTCCCCCACTTGACTCAGACTTCGTCCTCGAAGTCTGCTACGGCTGGATCTGCAAATAACTCAGGGTAGTGCTCTCTCATCTCCTCCTCAGCCTCCCACGTCCACTCAGACCCCTTCCGGTGCTGCCACTGCACCTTTACTAACTGAATTTCCTTGTTCCTCAAGGTCTTGGTCTTCCGGTCCAAAATCGCGACCGGTCTCTCAATATAATTCAGGCTACTATCAACCTGAATATCCTCTAGGGGAACGACTGCTGATTCATCCACCAAACACTTCCTCAACTGAGACACATGGAAAGTGTTGTGGATCTGACTAAGCTCTTCAGGAAGACCTAATCGATAAGCAACCCGACCCACCCGGGCCAAAACCCTGAAAGGACCAATAAATCTGGGGCCCAACTTGCCCCTCTTCCGGAACCTGATGACACCCTTCCAAGGTGAGACCTTTAGAAGGACCATATCTCCCACCTGGAACTCCAAGTCCGAACGCCTCCTATCGGCGTAGCTCTTCTGCCGACTCTGAGCAGTCTGCAGTCTACTACGGACCTGCTGGATCAACTCAGTCGTCTTGAGCACCACCTCTGTGCTCCCAATGACTCGCTGACCGACCTCGCCCCAACAAATCGGGGTCCTACACTTCCTCCCATACAGCATCTCAAAGGGAGGTCGGTCAATGCTCGCATGGTAACTGTTGTTATACGAGAACTCCGCTAACGGAAGGTACGTATCCCAACTGCCACCGAAGTCTAGAACGCATGCCCTGAGCATATCCTCTAGAGTCTGAATCGTCCTCTCGCTCTGCCCGTCTGTCTGAGGGTGGAAAGCGGTGCTGAAATGGAGACGAGTACCCATCTCGTCGTGGAATCGCTTCCAAAATCTGGATGTGAAACGGACATCTCGGTCAGACACCACTGATACCGGCACTCCATGGCGTGCCACGATCTCACGCACATAGATATCGGCTAACCTTTCCGCCGATATACTCTCCTGGATCGGGATAAAATGGGCACTCTTCGTCAACCGATCCACTACTACCCATATCGAGTCCACTCCTCGTGCGGTCCGGGGAAGCTTGGTGATAAAATCCATGGTGATGTCCTCCCATTTCCACACGGGAATATCCAACGGCTGCATCTTGCCGTGAGGTCTCTGGTGCTCCGCCTTGACCTTCCGGCAGGTCAAGCACCTCTCAACGTACCAAGCGACGTCCCGCTTCATGCAGGGCCACTAATAATCAGGTCGAAGATCTCGATACATCTTCGTCGCCCCTGGATGGATAGAAAATCGAGACTTATGAGCCTCGTCCATCAATACCTGCCGTACCCCACCCCAGTACGGTACCCACACCCTACCATGAAGCGTCATCAAACCCCGACTGTCGTAGTCGAACGAAGCTACTCGACCCACTATCCTCTCGCACCTCTGCCTCTCCTCCTTGAGACCCTCCATCTGAGCCTCCTTGATCTGCTCCAACAATGGAGTGATTACCGTCATCCTCATACACAAATCCCTGATGGGGGCCGCCGACACCTTGCGGCTCAGGGCATCGGCCACCACGTTGGCCTTCCCTGGATGATACAGGATCTCACAGTCATAGTCCTTCAGCACGTCCAACCATCTCCTCTGTCTCATATTCAAACTCGGCTGATCCATAACGTATCGTAAACTCTTGTGGTCCGTGTAGATAGTACAGCGGACCCCATACAGGTAATGCCTCCAAATCTTGAGGGCAAAAACAACTGCCCCCAGCTCCAAGTCGTGGGTAGGATAATTAGCCTCGTGAGGCTTCAACTGTCTCGAAGCATAAGCCACCACATGGCCTCGCTGCATCAACACTGCTCCCATACCTGTGATCGAAGCATCACAATAGACCACGAAATCCTCAACACCCTCTGGCAAGGTAAGGATCGGAGCCTCGCACAATCTCTGCCTGAGGGTCTCGAATGCTGTCTGCTGCTCCGGACCCCAACGAAATACCACTGATTTCTTGGTCAGTCGGGTGAGCGGCACTGCTATCTTGGAGAAATCCTGAATAAATCTCCGATAATACCCTGCCAGCCCTAGGAAGCTCCGAATCTCAGATGGAGACTTCGGGACCTCCCACTGCATCACGGCCTCTATCTTGGCCGGATCTACCAGAATACCCTTCTGGTTGACGAGGTGACCAAGGAACTGCACCTCGCGCAACCAGAACTCACATTTGGAGAACTTTGCGAAAAGTCTCTCCCTCCTCAAAACCTCTAGCACCTCCCGCAGGTGCTCCTCGTGCTGCTCCTGCGTCTTGGAATACACCAAGATGTCATCTATGAACACTATCACTGACCGATCCAGCATCGGCCTACACACGCGGTTCATGAGATCCATGAACGCGGCTGGGGCATTGGTGAGCCCAAATGGCATCACCACAAACTCGTAATGACCATACCTGGTCCTGAAAGCAGTCTTCTGCACATCCTCATCTCTAACCCGCATCTGATGATATCCGGAGCGTAGATCGATCTTGGAGAACCAAGACGCTCCCTGAAGCTGATCAAACAAATCATCTATCCTCGGGAGTGGGTAACGGTTCTTCACCGTTACCTTATTCAGCTCCCGATAATCAATACACATACGATGCGACCCATCCTTCTTTCTCACAAATAGGATTGGCGCTCCCCAAGGCGAACTGCTCGGCCGAATGAAACCCTTGTCTAACAGCTCCTGCAGCTGTGTAGACAACTCCTGCATCTCAGGGGGAGCTAGTCGATACGGTGCCTTGGCTATCGGAGCCGCACCAGGGACGAGGTCGATCCGGAACTCGACCTGTCTCTCAGGAGGTATCCCCGGCAAATCCTCAGGAAACACATCCGGGTAGTCTCGAACGATAGGAACATCTTCCACTGTCGACTTGCCCTTCACCCGGGCATCCAAAACGTAGGCTACAAAACCGGCGCAACCCTGCTGAACATAGCGCCTCGCCCTTGCGGCGGAACAAAAGGTCGGTCCTCGCTGTGGCCTCTCGCCCTGAATCACCAACTCTCCCCCACTGGGAGTGCGAACCCTCACTAACTGAAGCTCGCAATCAATCACCGCCCCATTGGGGCTTAGCCAATCCATACCCACAATAACCTTATTCCCTCGCAGGGGAATAGGTACCAAATCCACTGAAAACCGCTCATCAAATAACTGAAGAGAACACCCTCTGTGCACTCTGCCGACCCTCACGGTCCTATCATCCGCTATCTCAACCTCTAATGGACAATCCAGCTCCCCTGGAGCTCTACTGAACCTCTTGCTAAGCGCAAGAGATACGAATGATCGGGTAGCCCCCGAATCGAATAATACCAAAGCAGAAATGCCGTTCACAGAGAACGACCCTGAATAAAACATACAACCATAAGCAACATTTAATCAATAATAATAAAGAGATAAAAGGGAAGATACATACCCGTCACCACATCAGGAGTCGCTCGCGCCTCCTCTGTTGTCATCTGAAACGCCCTACTCTTCGCCACTGGCGCATCAGCTCGGCCCTGCCGGCCGTCTGTAATCCTCAAGGTAGCAGGGGCAGGTGCAGCCACCTTCCCTGCTGAAGCTAAACTCGGACACTGGGACTTTTTATGTCCCCTCTGATTGCACTGAAAGCAAATCAGGTCTGACGCAGCAACGACAGTAGCAGGAGCCGTACAATCCCTACTCAAATGTCCAACCCGACCGCACTTGAAGCAGCCGGAACTCCCTGCCTTGCACGCTCCCTCGTGCATCTTCCCACACCTACCACATCGACCGTAGCTCGGCTGTCCCCTGGACCTATGATCCGAAACCCTGGGCTTTTTGCCCGAACCTCCCGAACCCGAAACCGCCTCCGGTTTCCTCTTCTTCTCCATCTCGAGATCAATCTCCCTCTCCCGAGCTCTAGCAATCATATCTTCCAGCGTTTTACAGCTGGACCGGCTCACAAACTGGCGGATATCGCTCCGCAACATCTCATGATAGCGGGCCTTCTTTATTTCCTCATCAGCTACATACTGAGGAACGAGAAGAGCCCTCTCCCTGAACTTGGCGGTGATCTCCGCCACTGTCTCTGTAGTCTGGGTGAGGTCCTGAAACTCCCTAGCTAGCTGTTGCACCTCAATGACCGGTGCAAACTCCGCCCTGAACCTGGTAGAGAAATCAGCCCAGGTCATAGCGTCCAACGCTGCATCATCCCCAAAAGCATGCCCGACCTCCTCCCACCAATCTCGTGCCCTGTCCTTCAGAAGACAGGACGCCAATCTGACCTTGTCCCCCTCGGGACATCTGCTAGTACGGAAAGCGTTGGCCACATCTGCCAACCATCTGGTGCTCGCTATGGGGTCCCGCGCCCCATGATAGTCCGGGGCTCCACATGCCCTGAACTCCCTGAAGGTAAGGGTGCGCGACCCCATCATGGCCGCCACCTCGGCACGGAAGGTGCCCAGTCTCTCATCCATCAACTCTAGAATCCCCTCCTTGATCGAACCGAAGATCACAGGAGTCTGCTCTATAATGATGCGCGTAATCTCCGAAGAAAGAAACTCTCGGGTCTGCTCATCCATGCGCTCATCCCCCGAGCCTGAACCTGATCCCTCCCCGGCACCTCCGCTGCCGGCTGCTGGTCTCGAACGCAAAACCACCATTCTGAACACATCACAATCACATCAGAAAACAGAAATATCTTGAGGGATCATTGATACTACAACTAGCTTCCTGGTCTTGTCTCAGCCTCTCTTGATTCGAGTACGGATCCTCTGCTTCCAGTAGTACGGGCCCATACTACCTTCCACATCTATCCGTACTTTCTTCAAGAACTGCCCTGACTCCACCAAGTCGCTTCTACTACTACTGATCCCTGCTACTTTCATCCTAGGCTTGCCCCAGGGAAACCTCAGACTTAACTCAACTAGTCCTCAGCTGCTGCAGGTCTCCTTATAATGCTAATTAACCATCACCTGAACACCATCACACGTGACGAAGATCAGATAATTCTTCAAGTAAAAGACCCGTCCCTATAACGGTTGGACTCAAACAAGAGCTGCGCAATAGGGTCAGTTCCAGCACTCTGGGATTATTCAACCCTGATCACATGTGGTGTATCGTGTTCACCTAATGGCTAACTTCCATCACTCAGAATTCCCACAAAGCACGAAGCAGGCAGCATTCGGATAAAGGAAACATACTCAGGCAAAACTATTCTCAAAATGAGAAACTGATCTAGCATACAGTGCTAAGCTCATACTATCAGGCATAACCTAAACAGGCTATCCTACTGCTGTCTACTCAATACTAGCATGCAATACTCATAAAGCTGCAACACATAAAGCAGGCACATAAGGCATCCTCCTAGATCCTTAGTCCTATACTAGCATGCTATTCAACTGAAACTGAAACTGAACAAATAACTTGTATGGATAATTTGGGAGTACTTACTTGAGCTCGGCTGACCGCATGCACACACCTCTATCTTGTTGAAAATTCTTCCTTTCTAAGTGCTTTCAAAAATTCTTTTAGAAAACATTTTACTTTTAGAAATCTTTTTATTTCCCCTTAGTTTGAGTTCAGATACACCCGGAAGTGTATCCGAATCCCTCAAACCAGGGCTCTGATACCAACTTGAAACGACCCAAAAATACGACCCACAAATTTTTATTTTAATATAATCAAAACTGTAATCAGAGCTTCATATAATAAAACCATACGTGATGTATTCCAAAACGTAATAAAATACTGTGCGGAGAACTGTATCATACTACATCAGATCAAAACATCTAAATCAATCCCAGGCTAAAGCTGAGGCGGTGGTGTGTGCGATGCCATCATCCCGAGCTCTTCCCTTTGCTTGCTGAAGTACCTGAAACCAAAACTGAAACTGTAAGCACGAAGCTTAGTGAGCTCCCCCAAATTACCACATACCATACAATATTATATCAAGCACATACGGGGCCTTGCCCCCTCCAACGGACCAAAGTCCGAAGCTGACTGACCGGGACCTTGTCCCCTACATCGGACCGAAGTCCGAAGCTGACATCGGACCGAAGTCCGAAGCTAACTGGGACCTTGTCCCCTACATCGAACCGAAGTTCGAAGCTGACATCGGACCGAAGTCCGAAGCTAACTGGGACCTTGTCCCCTACATCGAACCGAAGTCCGAAGCTGACATCGGACCGAAGTCCGAAGCTAACTGGGACCTTGTCCCCTACATCGGACCGAAGTCCGAAGCTGACATCGGACCGGAGCCCGAAGCTGACTGATCATAGCATAACATATCACTAACAGGAACACACATAATCTTGTCTGAGCCACGAAGGCATCAAACATGCTAACTACTGCATCGGATAACATCCTGATACTACTGCTAGCTAAGCGGGCCGGCATTGTGGCCTTAGACCCATTCCTACTGAAAGGGAACTCACCTCGTAAACTGGCGGCTGAGTGTGTGTGTCTGAAAGCTACCGGCTGCTGCTCCTGAATCTCCTCGGCTACAAGTCCATGAACACACTCAATCAAATACTAAACACTGCACTTGGGGTAAAATGACTCTTTTACCCTTGGTCAAAGTCAACTTACTGCTGGGGCTGACTCGCCGAGTTGGGCCACCCAACTCGCCGAGTCCTACTCTCACTTCTCAGCTCTACATGCTGCTACTCGTCGAGTGTGGCATCGACTCGACGAGTACCCTCTTGATCCAAGAACTCAGATGATCTTCATCCGACTCGCCGAGTCAGATGAACAGACTCGACGAGTTGTTCTTAATCCTCAAGGAGATTGCCTTAGACTCGCCGAGTTGTATGAACAACTCGCCGAGTCCCTCCATCACTGAGTCTACTCTTAACTCGCTGAGTCCACTCCCTAACTCATCTCGTCCACTCGACACTGAAGAAACTGGAGAACTCGGGGCTCGCGACCTGACTCGTCGAGTCGTTCTTCCGACTCGCCGAGTCGCCGCCATGCAACATATTTTTACTCGATTTCTCTTGCATCCAACACATGCAAATGATAGATCTAGGTCCATTAAGCTGTTTTACCACGTAAAGTTTCCAACTTTACGTGCACAACCACACGAATGAGGGAAATAAGACTAAAATATGCACAATAAGGGTAGATCCATGGCTCATAAGCAATGCAACTCCAAAAAGACAGTGGATCTGGACTCTTCAACACCCCAACACTCAGATCCAAAGGTATTTCGTCTTAATAACACAATCAAGCAAGCATAAAGCTTGGAACAAGCATCAAATAGCCCTTAAAAGAGCTCTAATGGAAGTTTAAGCATGAAACCAGAAGAGAACTCCGAAAATACCTGAATAAGTTCACACTTGATCTTGGATCTTGGCCCTAGAACTCGTTTCCTTGCTTCCTTCTTCTTCTCCTTCTTCACCCCGGGAACGGGTCGTTACACAAACTCCATCTTATCGGTGAAGTTATTGGTGTATTCATCAACTGACATGCTGCCTTTCGTCAATGCCAAAAACTTGTTTTCTAACGCCAACAAATTTTTGGCCGAAAAGAACTTGCGTTTGAACTGCACCAAGAATTCTGCCCATGTCAATTGTAGTGGCTCATTAGGGCTTAAATTCTTCCCTAGAGTGTTCCACTAACGAACGGCTCCACCTCGAAACTGACGCACTGCATAGATAGTCTGCAACTTGCCTCTGCAGCCACAAGTCATGAAAGCTAACTCCATTTCGGAGATCCAATCCATAACTCCAATCGGATCCTCCTTTCCATTGAAGGTCGATGGTTTGCAAGTTAGAAAGTCCTTGTACTTGCATCCCATTCCATCATTCCTTCCATCATGGTTGTTTTGCCTAACTATCGGTGGGTTGGCTTGACCAATAGACCTACTGAAGTTTCCACCTTCCGAGTGCCCTTCATTTAATTCAGGCTCTTCCACACGAATTGACAGTTCTTCACGATTCTGTTGAAGCAACCGTCTAGTTTCATCCATCTGACGATCCAACATCGTCTGAATCATCATTTGCACACCAGCCATGGTTATTGGCTCAGGTGCTGCTGCTACGACAGGTATTTGTTCAATCACTGGTGGTTGATTCCTGTTTTCATCAGCATTTCCAACTCCACTTCTTGTTCTCACCATTTTTGATCTACACACCGAATAAGGTGAAATTAGATCCTTATTCACGATAGATATTCAAATCATCCTTATCACTCCGAAACGTTTACATGCTAGTTCTAATATCGTAGACGTACGCTTAGAATCCTACACACATAAGGTTTCTAGATCCGGTCGGCAACAGACCATAGATCCGAACAAATAATATCATATATGGCAACATATAACATTTGGCACATAAAGCATTTTAGGCAACTTTCCTAAAATAAACTAGTGCTCGTGTCTAAAACATAATCGACACAAATCTCAAAATTCCACTTAGCATTCTAAGTTTAAGTCTAGAAATCCTACGAATCCCCAGTTCGCTTAAACTAATGCTCTGATACCAACTGTGACATCCCCAAAATCTCGGCCAGAAAAGACCGATTTTCATTTATGCTTTTAAATAATTTTAGAGTAAATCCTTTTGATTTGAAAGAGTTGCGGAATTTGTTCCCAAAAACAAAACATGATAAAACAATGTTTACCAAAGCATTTCATAAAAGAAATGTATTTTCATTATATAATCAAAACTCGGGGTGTCATGTTCCGATACAGACCAATAAGCATAAACGATAACATTACAAGTCATTCAACATATATATACATATACAGACTTGTAAACAAAACAACTTGATGGCTCATCCATTTCATGCCCTTGCGCCACTTCCTGTAATACAAATAAAACTGAGTGGGTCAGGCTTGGGAGCCTGGTGAGCATATAGGGTTTTCAACCCACAATAAATAATTATATTTAATTTCCACCAACCAACAATAACCCAATTACCTATTCCCGTTATTCTCACTTTATGTCCCTAAAACAACTAACATAAGGGACCTAGTCTAAGAATATTTCATCGGGGCGACAACACATGCTTCGGGGGTTCCTCAGCAATATAAGTCAAATAAGGCAACCATGAGGGGGATGGAGTACAACGAATGAACACCCGAGTTCATTAACACCTACATGTGGCGAACCTACTAATGTTCCACAAGACTGTCTAGAAAAGTCCGTGGTCGTCATCTAAACTCCGCTAGATGACTAAATCAAACAACAACGAGGCCTCTCATCTGTTTATTACACACCAACTATCTACCCATGTTCTACCCAACATATTAGTAGATAAAATATACATTTTTATACATAGTTTAAAAACCTGTATAGCATGCTTTAATCAATACATATTCTACATAACAGATGAGGCACACACACACATAACATGTATTTCATAGAGAAATAATCAGATCTATAAGATAGAAGAAAGTGAATACACATTCACACATATAAACAACAATATACTTAATACACTCAAACCATACTTGTATTATTATCGTGTTTATGAAAGGTAGTATACATTCACCTGATCAGAAGATGATCGGACAGCACTACGGCTTGCAGAAGTAGTAATCCTTAGCAGATCTGGAAGATCTTCACAAAAATCGAACTTCTCTCGGGCAGAGCTTCGGCTTGGGAATCGCACTTCTCGGGATCTTCGGGATCTCGGGACTTGCTTCGGGGCTCGAGAATATTACCGGGGCTTCGGGGTACTTCTGGCATGCAAATCGAGGTAAAACGTGAGAGAGAAGAGAGAAAAGTAGCAAATGAGTCGGCTGCCCTCGCATCCTATTTATAGGAGGCTGGAGCCTTGGAGTACGCGGGGCGTACTGCGTTACGTGGGGCGTACTGGTCCGAAATCGTCATTGCTTACGAATCCGAAGTGCTCGAGTGCGAGTGTTGACATTCCTCGGTGTACGCGGGGCGTACACGAGTACGCGGGGCGTACTTCGGATGAGTCCGATGACTCCTCTTCGGATAATGCCGAATTTTCCAATTAAATTTAAATACAAATTATTTAATAAACTTCGGAAATTCATATCTTCTTCATACGAACTCCGTTTTCGACGTTCTTTATATCCACGCGAAGGTGAGACTACGCTCTACAACTTTTGTTTAGACTCCGTCGGCTAATTTGAACTTTATTTTTATTATTTATTTTTAATAGGCCGGGACAGAAAAACTTCGTTATAAATTCATAACTTCTTCGTTTAACGTCCGTTGTCGCCTAAATTTTCATCGTTTTGATACCAACAACAATATCTTCGATTCTCGTGTAGATCGATTCGACTAAAAACCGCTCGATCTCAAACCGAGTATTTCGGGCTGCATACCGTTAAGCCGAAACTTCGATAAATCATAACTTCCTCATACGAAATCAGATTTGGGCGTTCTTTATATAATCGGAAACCTCGTTTCAACTACTACAACATTATCCAAAGATAACGAGTTTACTTTACACTTAAATTTTGACGCTTATTTTTATTCTTAATTAATCAAACGACATAATTAAGCAATTAAGCACAAAACACATAATACTCAAATAACACAATCTTATTATTTCAAAACGGGTTACAAAGGTTAACCTAGACTATTACATCAACGAAAATGCCTAGCCTGGAAACGCGGGCGTTACAACATTCCACGTCTCCCAATTAAGGAAGTGTATTATGGATGAATCCGTAGTGGTACCTTTGGAAGACATTCACGTAGACGAGCGTCTGAACTACGTTGAAAAGCTAGTAGCAATATTGGATAAGAAGACGAAGACCTTGCACAACAAGGTGATCAACTTAGTGAAGGTTCATTGACAACACCAAAAAGGATCAAAATGGACTTGGGAGCCTGAAGAATAGATGAATAGCAACTACCCAGAGTTATTTAGTTAGATTTCGGGGACGAAATCCATGTAAGTGAGGGAGAGTTGTAACACCCCATTTTTACGTAACCGTAGATTGTAATAAATACAAAATAAAATATATTACTCTTGATCCAAAATAATCATCATAGACACGTAGGAAACATCAATACAATTTATGTAGATATATAGAACGCATAAACCTGACTTCATATAAAGAAGTTATACTTCTTCGAAGGTTCACGATTTAAACCGGCATGACTCTGTGTATCATAAAAAGTAAAATTTTGATAAATTACTTTTTAGCCTAAGTGATCTAAACAAAAGTAGTAGTAGTCATTAAACCGAGAGAATGCATATAGAGAACGTCTAAATCTGAATTCATTAAAGAAAGTTATGATTTTTCTAAGATTCGGCATAACAAAGTACAACACAAAAATCAAATTTTAGATCGGTCGATTTTTAGCCCAAACAATCTAAACGAGAATTGAAGATTTCATTAATAGGAATTCAACGATATAAAGATAGTCGAAAACTGACTCCGAAAAAGAAAATTATGCATTTTATACGGGCTTTAACAGTCTAAGCATATGTAAAAAATAAATTCAAAATTAGCCGGCGGAGTCTAAATAAAAGCTGTAGATCTCATTGAGAGCTTTCCATGGATATAAAGAACGTAAAAAACGGAGCTATTATGAAGAAGTTACACAATTTTGAAAATCTAAAATTCCGTACGTGCATAGCATTCTAGAAGCTGCCACATTGCATCACCCAACATATGCTACATGTCCGCTTCTACGGGCACTCTTGCCGACCAAGTTGGTGTGTGGCGCATAGGTGGTCTGTGCATGGCACACAGACCCGAATTCCTACCTATAAATAGCTATCTATATTTCATTCATTCCCCATACCTCCCCAATCATCCTCTCTCGATAATCAATCTATACTAGACTATTTTCCCTTAATTTATGGCCAGCAAAGAAGTCTTGCGACACCCCTGAGTACTCATATAAGTAGTAGACTTTGTAGAAGGAGATCCCGAATTAGTATTCTGACCGCTTAGATCTCAGTTCTTATCAATAGTACTTTGTAAGTGAACTACACTTACTCTGCCTCCGTGTAATTTATAATCATAGTTTTAAATCGTTACTATGAACCTATAATTAAGATTTATTAGTAATTCCAAGTCGTTATACTGATTTATCAGAGGTGACTAAACGGTCATGTTCGCTTGGTTGTTGGATTTTAGAAAGGCTATACGCCGAAATGGTCCTTCTTCCCAACTATCTTGCATGGCTGATCCTTATTTGATAGAACTATCATAATTGATTAGGATTAGTGATAGGTCTAACCTACTTTACCAAGATTACCATAAGAAATAATAAACTATAGTAATATAGCTTAATGCTCGTTGAAGTGTTGGTCATCAGCTAAATTGTCTGGTTAAGTGTTAATCCTTTGAGAATCTGTCAATGTGATTTTTTCTCACTATATTGTATACTCTAGTATGTATCCTATGTATGTTAGGATAATAGTTACCTTGTAGCATGCATTTAGGCAATTAGACTAGGATAGTTAGTTGCTTGTTATGTGGATTGCTGCTATATATATATATATATATATATATATATATATATATATATACATATATATATATACATACATATATATATATATATATATACATATGTGTGTGTATGTGTGTGTACGTGTGGAGTTAAGGGCAGAACTAGCCCTATGCTGAAGGCCAATAAACTCGGGCGTACTAGCTTTATGCTAAAGGCCAAGATGCGAACCAGCTAAATGTTGTAGGCAAAATGGGGGCGGACCAGCTTTATGCTGAAGGCCAAGGGGCGGACCAACTATATGTTGAAGGCCATTATGTGTATGCATTGTGTGTGTGTGTCTATATATATATATATATATATATATATATATATATATATATATATATATATATATATATTGTGGTGTGGTATGGAGTATTTTTAGAGAATTCACTAAGTCTCGGTTTACAGTTGTTGAATAACTGCTTTATAGGTTTCTCATCTGACCGTGGAAAGGCTCACGCATGACTATATCAGAATCAAAACATCAATAGAGTTTTATAATCTTCCGCTGAAACACTCTCTTATAAATAATTGTGTAATAATGATTCGTAATGTTTTGTAAGACATATTTTGAAATAAATAAAATGGAAATATTTCCTAGAAATTTTGGGGACGTTACAAGTTGGTATCAAAGCCCTAGTTTGAGCGAATTAGATAAACACTCGCGTGATTCCATACTCAAACTAATGATCTGAATATCATAAACAAAATTTTTATAAAAGAAATGATATAAAGTGTAATAGCATGCGGATTCTTACAGTCAGGCCGAGCTCAAAAAGGAAAAGTGATTCCCGAAATAATCATATTGTTATATATGCTAATATATGATTTGTTAGAAATGCATGTCAGTATGTAGGCTAGGGATTTTTTTTCCAGAATTATAAATTAGAATTTCCTGATACCTAAGATGCCTTATAGTATAGGGACTTGCTTTTTAAATGCTGCTTAGAACCGGTAGTAATGCCAAGTAGTTATTTGATAAAATATGTTAGATTACATGCATGGGATCCATACTGGAATCAGGAAGAGTCACAAAGTTACTAAGGATCTGGAAAGGGTTGAGTGTTATATCTAGATAACTGAAATAAATCTATATTAATCCGTTCCCATATTTCATCCTTAGTATGGTGATGATCACAAGAGAAAGCGGTTCTGGTTCTGGATCGGAATAGTCGTGACCAAGCGAAACTGACATACGTGATTGGATAGAGACATCGGTAGCAACATCTTTAAGAGAGATGGTCCCAAAATTGTTCAGAACTATAAAAACAAAACTAATCGCTCTGTTTGACGAGCAGTATGCTGTCATTGCCAGAACGGATGCCGCCACCGCCACTGCTACTGTTGCTGCTACAACCTCATTTGGAGATAAGGACATGCCTTATCGAGAGTTCAATAACACCTAGCCCCCAGAGTTTGACGGTGTAAGAGACCCAATTTCTGCAATTATATGGATCTTAGATGTAGAAGGATGCTTCTACACATGTGCTTGCCCGGCTAGCCTGAAGTTTAGGTATGCGTAAAATCTCTTCTTTCATGGGGCGAAAGACAGGTGAAACTTTGTCACACAGGATTGAACACAGGCAGAGAAGGACACGATAAACTGGGAATAGTTTGTAGAAATGTTTTGGGAGGAGTATTTACCCCTAGTGGAAAAAGAGCGACTAGATCAGGAGCTTTTGTCGCTCAAGAAGAAAACTGAAATGGTGATAGAAATCACCAAAATGCTCACAGAGAGAGCCTTGTTTTTTCCTAAGTATGCATCCTCTAAACAAGTGAATATTTCTAGGTATCTGAGTATACTCAAGACTGAAATTAGATAGTTCATAGCAAACAATCGCTAAGACCTTGGTTGAGATGCATGATCATGCTAGGAGGAGAGAAATAGAGTTAGAGATCCAAACAAAGGAGAAGAGACAGACTTCGGCTCCATCACAACCAGCAACCAAAAAGTTCAAAATTAGAGGTTCAAGGTTCGGAGGTCTGAAGGGACGCACTTGCAATAAGTGTAGAAAGTTCCATGATAGACCTTGAAGCGTAGGACTAGGATGATACAAGTGTGGAAAGGAATGACATAACGCTAGGTATTGCAAAAAGAATATGATTTTCTACTTCAAATGTAAAGAGCTCGGACACTTCAAGGTTGAATGTCCTCCCTTAAAGTCAAAAGGTGCAATAGAGGCTCCTACACCTGCAACCCTAAGGATAACCGATGGACTCCAGGGTGGAGCTGAAGCTCCAAGAGCCAGGGGTGTTTAGCTCATAGAAAAAGAAGCCAAAGAAGCACCTGACGTCGTAGCGGGTACGTTTGTAGTCAACTCCATGCTTGTATTAGTATAATTTTATTCTAGATAAAGTCATTCTTTTGTATCACGTAGGTTCAAAAAAAAATTTGATCACGTTGTAGGAAATTTAGATCATCCTTTAAGGGTAGAAACAACCAACGATTGAATGATTAATGCATTAAAAGTTTACCGGAGTTGTACCTTAGAAATCTTTAATGATAGTTTCCCAATAAACCTTATTATCATTTGTAATATCCATATTCTTAGAGGTATTTAATTCTAATATATTTGAACTTTGGAAGTGACCACATCATGGTGAAGGCATTCCACGATGTGGCAATGCTGGAAGATTGGAAAATTATTTAATGATCACCATAACGTGACATCTATTGTCCATGACATGGCAACCTTGTGTCATGATAAACTTAACTTTTAGGTATTTATAGGAAAGTTGGGAGGCTAGGGTTGCCCATCGTCATCCTCCATTTATCTCAAACCCAAAAACCCTAACCTTAATCCTCCTTGGTGCTCTTGTTCTCATTTTAATAAACTTGTGGTTGTTTTGAAGAAAGAAGAAGAAGAATTAGTGCTTGGTCCAACAAGTGACCATTTCCTCCCTTTGTGTGCATCTTCTAAACTCCATGTAAGTCCTCAAGCTTCAACCTTTTTGTGTTCTTCTTAATAGATCTAGGTTTTGGGGCATGATCGATCCTTTTTGGAGTGTTTTGAGTGATATTAAGAGATAAAATTTGAAACTTTATGGTTTCTCTATGTCCCTTGAATGTCATATCTCATAGATCTGGACTTGTGTAGTAAGATGAGAACCATGCATGGATTTTGGGTCATTTTGTTCCCTTTTGAACTAGTCAGAAGGAGGACATGCATGGGTCATACATGTCCATAAAGTTTGGATTTTTATGGACCATTAGGAGTCCTAGAAGCATTCTGGAAAAGTTGGACTAAGGAATTTCGGGATTAAGTGCTCAATGGACGAGTTCTTGTAATTTTTAGCCTTTTGGACCTAAAACTTGAGATCTAGACCTCTTGGTAGGTCTCAAGGGATAAAGGTGGAAGCTTTATCCACTTGGACAGTAGAAATGATCAGATCTGGACTTTGGAACCTCTAGAATTGAAGGATTTTGCTTAACCCATTAAGACATTTTGGACCTGGTACCCACAACATGGCCTAGGTTGGTACTTTGTGGCGACTGGGGAAAATGTGTCTGATTTGTCATTTGAAGGCCACGACATGGACAAGGTTGGCCACGACGTGGAGGTTCAATCTTGACCGTTGAACTTGACTTTTGACGTGCGTTGAATTTTGGTCAAACCCTAGTTTTGTAAGGGAAGTTAAGGTTGTACTTTGTATGGCTGCATAGGTGGTTTGCAACATATGTATTCACAGTAACAGGAACAGTAGAAGTTGATCATTGTTTGTTAGGTGAGTCTCTTCACAATACTCGTGGGTCAAAGGCACCAATGTCGATCCACTGGATTATGTTTTTAGGATGATATTTGTCTTTGTGACACTTACTGTTATGCTTGTATGTGCTTGTTGTCTTTGTGTCTCTTATTGATATGATTGTATGCTTAGTTGTAAGGGGGTGAAATAAACCCAGTACTGGTTATAAGAGACCAAAGGGTGTGAAATAGACCTAATACTAGTTGAAAGAGACCGAAGGGGGGGGGGTGAAAAATAGACCCAATAATGGTTAAAAGAAATCGAAGGGGATGAAATAGACCTAGTACCGGTTGAAAGAGACCGAAGGGGTGAAATAGACCCAGTTTAGTTTTGAACCGTTATGTATGTATCGTATTGGGTATTTTTGGGGAACTCACTAATATTTGTGCTTACAGTTTTATGTTTATAGTTTCAGGTACTTCCAGTTCGAAAGGGAAGGGCTTCGCATGATCACACCGCATCCACCAACATTCTGCATTTTATGACATGATTTGGACTTTGATAACTATTTTATACATTATCATATTTTGATGGGTTTTTGAAATGAATGAATGATGTTCTATTGGTTTTAAAAATGAAACTTTTACTTCGTAATTTTTGGGATGTTAAAAGTAGGTATCAAAGCCTTGGATTGTGGTATTCGAGCACACTCTCGGGTATGTACGAACTCAAACTGAGGAATTGGTAATCTTTTTGAAAGAAAGGGGTGTGATGCATGCAATCAGCCGAGCTCAAGTAAATATTTCCCAAAATATCCATACATGTTTATAGTTTCAGTATATGTATATGTGTACAACATGTTAGATTAGGGATAATGATCTGCTCGTAATTGCATGGTAGGATGCTAGGAGAGATGACTTGTACACCAGTTGTATGAGCCTTTAGATTTCCATGCTACTATAGATTTAAGATGAATGGATATGACGACCTGATTAGGTAGTGTACTGGTTTAGAACTCCACGCTTGAATGCTGCTTGCTTTGTGCTTTTAGGGACTCCACTGGTGTCGGCTAATTATTACGAGAATGCGTTGAATTACATTTTATTGGGATAAGATAATTTTTGAAGGTTAGATTTAATGATGTTGCGTAACTCTTGTTTTAGTCCAACCCTTGTGGGGTGGGATCTAGCCTTCAAAAATTATCTGATGTCGATAACATGTAACTGTATTCGTGAGGTAGTTAGAAGGTATTGGAGGGAGTCTTTCCCATAACTAATGGCAGAGGGTGATGGGAAAAGGGAATCCTAGGAATGTCTAGGATATGTCTTAGTGCGTGGAGTGCTCTATAGTATGAGTGAAGTAATTAATAGTAGGGAAGTGACTTGGAGGATTTGAGACAATCCTTAAGGAAATTATATAGAGGTGTGTAAGGTAGTATTGAGCCTGTACTACTGAAAACACATGATCTATACCCGAGACAAGGAATGCCTTGATGATTTGGAGAAACTTTGAGAGTATGAACCTCTTCGTGCGTGCACTAATTGCTTATGTATTTTGTTTCAGCATGGTGAGGACACATGGCGGAGCAGGAGGTCCAGGATCTGGATCGAGTTTGGGCACAGGCACCGAACCAATTGATGAGGGGTTATGCGAGTTCATTGCATCTGAGATTACAAGAGGTATCCTTGATGCGACCCCGATGATGTTCGTGTTGATCAATGAGGGTATCATTAAGTTTATGGAGGCGCTTTTTCAGGCCTTTAGAGCTAAGTTATCTACTAGTCAGTATAAAGACCATACTCTCTCCTTCAAGGATTTCAGGGGATGTATAGCACTGAAGTTCTTTGGGGTGAAGGACCCCATTGCCACCAGACAACGGATATACGACATGGAGTGCATTCAGATGACTAGCTTCTGCCCCGAAGGGTCAAAGGTGAGGTTCAATGTAGGGTTTCTGAGGGAGCATGCCCAGGATTGGTAGGAGGAGGTTTTTTATGCTCTGGGAGAACCTGCCATCAAGGCCATGATGTGGTCGGATTTTTTTGACCTGGTTCCGAGAAGAGTTTGCACCAGTTGTTGAGGTGCAACAGCTGGCAAGGGAGTTCTAGTATATGCATCAGTGACTGAGACCGTGGTGGAGATCACCGCCAAGTTCCGAGAGAGAGCTTTATTAATTGGTACCCTAGTATGTTGCAAATGAGGAGTTGAAGAAGACTCGGTACCAAGAGATGTTGAGATCAGATATTAGGGATTTTTTTAGCTATTCAGCCTGTCCAACACTAGAGGACATGATATCCAGGGCCCGAGAGCGAGAAATCGATGTGGAGCACAATGGAAAGAGGAAGGCGGAGAAGGTGCAGAAATCTGGGGGTTCATCGAAGAAACCTGAGGTTTTTGAGTCTAGATCAAGGGGCCACCTGGGTCGGGGCCTTTTTGGAAAGTGCGGAAAGATCCATGACGGGTTTTGCAGGGCAGGTAGTTCGGGCTGGTATAAGTGCGATAAGGCAGGGCACCTCAAAAGAGATTGCACTACCACCACCACTACCCTTGCTTCAGCTCTGATTTGCGTTTGTTGTAATCAGATGGGCTACAAGAAGGCTGATAGCAGGGAGTGGTTGCAACACCCACTCTGGCGAATTTGAGGATCATAGATGGCCAAGAGGGCAAGGCAGAGACTTCTGTAGTGAGGAGCAGGCTTTTCAAATGATGACAGAGGACGCACGTGCAACTCCTGACGTGGTTACATGTATTTTTTCCATTCATTTATGCGCCTTCATTATTGTTTATGTTTATGTTTTATGTTGTGATGTTTAGGGACATTCTTAGTGAACATATTACCTGCTCTGGTTATTTTTGTTTCGGGTACTACTCGATCGTTTGCATCTCTTTCGCTCCAAAAGAGATTTGGTGGTGCTCCTGGGGAGCTTGATTACCCGTTGGAGGTGGAGATTGTCGATGATTGTTTAGTGATTGTATCGAGGGTTCATCGGCGTTATACTCTTGAGCTATTTTGAGAATGGTACCCACTTTATTTGGTTCATATCCCTTTGTGTGAGAGCAAGGTTACTGTGGGGATGGACTTGTTGAGCCCTAATGGGGGCAATGATTGATTGCACACACCAGTTAGTGCAGGTTCGAACCCCAAGTGGGGGAGAACTAGTTAATCAAGGAGAGGATGCTCAGCGTGGACTGGCTCTTTGTTTAGCTGCGAGAGCTAGGAGATACCTTCAATAGGGATGTTCGGGTTTTGTGGCTTATATACTAGACACCAGTATAGAGAGAAAGAGGAGGATTGAGGATGTGCCGGTTTTTCGAGAGTATTTAGATGTATTTCTAGAGGACCTTCCTGGAGTGACTCCGGGAGGCAAGTGGAGTTCCATATTGATTTGGTACCAAGTGCGGCTCCGATAGCCAAGGTACCATATTGGTTAGCACCGTCGGAGATGTAAGAGTTGTCTACATAGCTGCAGGAGCTGTTATATATGGGGTTTATCATACCGAGTAGTTCTCCCTAGGGAGGGCCGATTTTGTTTGTGAAGAAGAAGGATGGCTCCCACAGGATGTGCATTGATTATCGGGAGCTAAACAAGCTAACGGTGAATAATCGTTATCCACTTCCGAGGATTGATGATTTATTTGACCAGTTACAGGGTGCGTCTTGATTCTCCAAGATCGATCTACATTCAGGCTACCCTTAGATGAGATTCAGAGATGTGGATGTCCAGAAGATAACTTTCAAGACTCGTTATGGTCATTATGAGTTCGTGGTGATTCCTTTTGGGCTCACCAATGCCCCAGCTGCGTTCATGGATCTCATGAACCGCATGTGTAGACCGATGTTGGATCGGTATGTCATTGTATTCATGGATGATATCTTGGTATGTTATAAGACCAAGGAGCATCATAAGGATCATCTGCGAGAGGTTTTGGAGACTTTGAGGAGAGAGAGGCTTTATGCCGAGTTCTCCAAGTGCGAGTCTTGGTTGCATGAGGTGACGTTTTTGGGGCATCTTGTCAATGAGAAAGGGATATTACTTGATCCGATCAAGGTTGAGGCCGTGATGTAGTGGAGATTCCAATGTCTCCATCTAAGATTCATATGTTCTTGGGTTTAGCAAGGTATTATCTAAGGTGCATCGAGAATGTCTCTAGGATTGCAACTCCATTGACCGGGTTGATGAAGAAGATGGTTACTTTCTGTTGGAGGCCTGAACATCAGGTGGCATTTGAGACCTTGAGGCAGAGGTTATGTGAGGCTCTGATTTTGACTCATCTAGAGGATGTGGATGATTTCGTGGTATATTGTGATGCGTCGATCTTGAGTCTAGGTGCGGTTTTGATGCAGAGGGTTCGGTTTCTTGCTTACGCTTCGAGGCAACTGAAGCCTCATTAAGCAAACTATCACATTCATGATCTGGAGTTGGGGGTGGTGGTTTTTGCCTTCAATAATTGGTGACATTAGCTCTACAGGGGTCTGTTGTACCATTTATACGGATGAAAAGAGTTTGAGGTACTTGATGGACCAACCAAATCTAAATATGAGGCAACACACCTATTCACAAGATCCTTTATCACCCCAGAAAGATCAACGTGGTGGCCGATGCGCTCAATTGCAAGGTGAAGACTGCACATATTCGATATCTATGTTTAAGGATGACGATGATTATCCCACTATTGGAGCGGATTCGCGAGGTTTAGGTCGAGCGCATGAAAGAGGAACACCGCAAGAGTGAGAGCATTGTGGGGTATGTGTCCTCTTTCGATTACGATAGTAGGAAATTGTTGACCTGACATCGAAGGATTTGGGTTCCGTATTGGGGTGGTGTATGAAAGGTACTGATGGAGGACGCACATAAGTCGAGATTTTTTTTATTCATTCGGGTGCGAAGAAAATGTATAGAGACCTTCGATCCGACTATTGGTGGCCTTGCATGAAGCGCGATATGGTTGGTACATGGAGAGGTGCTTGACTTGCAGAAAGGTGAAGGCCGAGCATCAACGACCTCACAGAAAAATGGAGCTGTAGGGTATTCCCGTTTGGAAATAAGAGGAGATCATGATAGGCTTCATCACGAAGTTATCACAGACAACGTAGGGAGTGGATTCGATTTGGGTCATCCTAGATCGATTGAATAAGAGTGCACATTTTATTCCCATTCAGGAGAGCATCTCGACAGAGAAGTTGGCAAATATTTATATCCGAGAGGTTGTGGCATGAAACGGGGTTCTGGTATCAATGGTCTCGGATCGGGATGTACGCTTCACTTCTAGATTTTGGAAGAGATTTCATGAGGAGTTGGGTACTCATCTACACTTCGGCAGTGATTTTCATGCGTAGAACGATGGTCAGAGTGAGTGGACTATCCAGACTTTGGAAGATATGCTTCGTGCTTATGTACTGGATTTCAGCGGTAGCTGGGATACATATCTCCTATTGGATGAGTTTTCTTAAAACAATGCATGCCACGCCAATATTGATCGACCTCCCTTTGATATGCTCTACGATAGGAAGAATCGGACCCTGAATTGTTGGGGGAGAGGCCGGTTATAGATTCATGGGTAGCACGAAGGTGGTTCTCTGGACTACCGAGATGGTCCAGCAGGTGCGTGGGAGGTTGTAGAATGCTCAAAGTAGGCAAACGAGCTATGCAGATAGGCGCCAATCTGAATTGGAGTTTCAAATCTGAGATATGGTGCTTCTGAAGGTGTCACCCTGGAGAGGTGTCATTCGGTTCAGGAAGCAGGGCAAGATGGGCCCCATATATATTGGTCCTTTCAAGGTTATTGCCTGGGTGGGCATGGTTGCATATCGTTTGGAGTTTCCCAAAGAGCTCAGTCAGCTCCACAACACTTTTTACGTCTCTCAGCTGCGGAAGTGTTTGGTTGATGATTCCGCAGTGGTTCCTTTGGAGGATATTCAGGTGGACAAGCGCTAGAATTATATAGAGATACCAATTGTCGTTCTTGATAGGAAGAAAAAGACCTTGTGTAGCAAGGTTATGAGCTTGGCGAAGGTGTAATGGCATCACCTAAAGGGTTCAGAGTGGACATGGGAGCCCGAGGAAGAGATGCTGGAGCATTACCCAGAGTTGTTTGCAGTAGTGGACTTTGAGGACGATGTATGATTAAAGTGGGGGGAAATTATAACATCCGGATTCTTGGAGGTATTTAATTTTAACAAATTTGAACTTTGGAAGTGACCACATCATGGTGAAGGCATCCCACGACGTCGCAATGCTGGAAAATTTGTGAATCATTTATTGATCACCACGATGTGGCACCTATTTTCCACAATGCGGTAACCTTGTGTTGTGATAACCCTAATTATCGGGTACTTAAAGGAAAGTAAGGAGGCTAGGGTTCCCTATCTTCAGACTCCATCACTCTAAAACCCAGAAGCCCAAACCCTAATCCTCATTGGTGCTCTTGTGCTCATTTTAGAAAAATTGTGGTGGTTTTGAAGGAGGAAGAAGAAGAATTAGTGCTTGGTCCAACAAGTGATCATTTCCTCCATTTTTGTGCATCTTCTGGACTCCTTGTAAGTCCTCAAGATTCAACCTTTTTGTTTTCTTCTTCATAGATCTAGGTTTTGGAGCATGATTGGTCCTTTTTGGAGTGGTTTGAATGATATTAAGAGATAAAGTTTGCAAATTTATGGTTTCTCTATGTCCCTTGAATGTCATATCTCATAGATCTGAACTTTTATAGTAATATGAGAACCATGCAAGGATTTTGGGTCATTTTGTTCCCTTTTGACCTAGTTTGAAGAAGGGCATGCATGGGTCATGCATGTCCATCAAGTTTGGATTTTTATGGACCATTAGGAGTCCTAGAAGCATTCTGGAAAAGTTGGACTAAGGAATTTCAGGATAAGTGCTTAATGGACGAGTTCTTTTCATTTTTAGCTTTTTGGACCGAAGACTTGATATCTAGACCTCTTGGTAGGTCTCAAGGGATAAAGGTGGAAGCTTTATCCACTTGGACAAAAGAAATGATCATATTTGGAATTTGGGACCTCTAGAATTGAAGGATCTGGCTTAACCCATTAAGACATTTTGAACCCAGTGCTCACGACGTGCCCTAGGTTGCCACGACGTGGCGACTGGGGAAAACGTGTCTACTTTTCCGTTTGAAGGCCACGACATAGAGGGTTAATCTTGACCACTGACTTTGAAATTTGACTTGCATTGGCTTTTGGTCAAACCCTAGTTTTGGAAGGGAAACTAAGGGTTTACTTTGTATGGCTAAATAGGTGGTTTGGAGCATCTGTATTCGTGGTAGTAGGATCAGTATCCGTTGATCATCGTTTTTAGGTGATTCTAACCAATATACTCATGGGTCGAAGGCACTAATGATGACCCACTGGATTATGTTTGTGGGATGATAGTTGTATTTGTTGTCTTTGTGACTCTTAGCTATAGGTGTGAAATAGACCCAGTACAAGTTGAAAGAGACCGAAGGGGGTGAAATAGACCATGTTCTAGTTGAAGGAGACCGAATGGGTGAAATAGACCCAGTACCATTTGAAAGAGACCGAAGGGAGTGAAATAGAACCAGTACCGGTTGAAAGAGACTGAAGGGGGTGAAATAGACCTAGTTTAGTTTTGAACATAATTTATGTATGGTGTGGGATATTTTGGGGGAACTCACTAAGCTTTGTGCTTACAGTTTTATGTTTATGGTTTCAGGTACTTCCAGTTCGGAAGGGAAGTGCCCAACATGATCGCACCACATCCACTAGCACTCCTCACTTTATGACATGATTTGGACTACTGTTTTATACATTATCACATTTTGATGGGTTTTTGAAAAGAATGAATAATGTTCTATTAGTTTTAAAAATGAAATTGTTACTTCGTAATTTTTGGGATGTTACACCATTTCTATGCGAGTGATGAGCATAATAGTAACCATGGATTGGTTAAATGAGTTTGAGGCGATGATCGATTGTAGGCAAAAAATAGTACGGGTTCAAACTCTAAGTGGGAGAGAACTTACCATCCGAGGTAGAGTACTGCAACTAAGTCATCATTTTGTTCTGCCACGAAGGATTGAAAATACCTACAACAAGGTTACAAGGGATTCTTGGCCTATGTAATCGACACTTAAAAGGACAAGAAGGGAACCCTGGCATGTAACGACCCAATTTTTTTCAAAAGAAAATTTTCATTTTTAATTAGCCAAAATATGTTTCATCATTCATGAAACGCCAAATACAATTTTTATTGGAGCAAAATTACCATGCATGAACGCAAAGATCGAAGCTTTATGTGACAACTGAGTCTTGAGATGCTAGATCTAGTGTTTGGAGTGTTAGATCTGCTTTGAATCGTCTGAATAAGGAATGAGTTGAATGGACTCGCCGAGTCGATGAGCCGACTCGACGGGTCGGTGAGGGTTTGTCCCAATGAGCTTGATCATGCGATAACTCGGCGAGTTGGGGGTCAACTCGACGAGTTGAGTTGGACCTTCATGAGACTTTTGAGGAAAACGAGTGGATTCGATGAGTTACATGGGTGCACTCGGCGAGTCAGGTCAAACATGGGCTGTTGACTCGAGTTTGACTTCTGTTGACTTTAGGGTTGGGTCAAACATGAGTAATGGAGATCATGGAGGGGTAAAATGGTCTTTTATCCACTTCAAGAGTTAGAGTGAGAAATAATAGCCTTCGGGTATTAGAGTCATGAAAAGAGTATTAATTAGAGATATTCATCCTTTGTGTTAGATGGATGTTAGTTTGAGATTCGAGTACGAGGTTATTTGCTTGCTTTCTTGCGAGGTGAGTCTTCTCACTATATTTACCATGAGTAGTATCTTTGTGTGATTGGAGGGTCTTGTACGCTTACCTTAAGTATTGTGATATCATGCATTATGTCTTCGTGATATAGGTTGTGTATTATTGTTATGAGCTTATGGAGATAGGTCCAGAGGCTCCACCCGAGTTGTAGGACCGGAGGGTCTCCACTGAGACACATTGACCGGAGGGTCTTATTCGTGTTATAGCCTCGAGTGGCTAATGTGATATGTGTGGTATTTTGGGGAACTCACTAAGCTTCGTACTTACCGTGTGATGTGTCACGTGTTTCAGGTTTTTCTCAGGACCACGGGAAGGCACCAACTTGATTGTACACATCAGTGAAAGAGTCATGCTTGGAGGATCTTAAATTTTAATCAAAAAATTATGGAGTTGCGATTTGTAAATTAAATAAATGAGATTTATGTGAAACGTGTTATGAGAATTATATGATTTTAAATGAAATTTTTGTTTGGAAAATTATCGGTGTTACAAGTTGGTATCAGAGCCTTGGTTTGAGGGATTTGGATGCATCTTAGGGTATGTCTGGACTCAAACTGGGGATTTGAGAAAAAATTTCAATAGAAATGATTTTTCTAAAACAAGTACGAGTTTCTAAGAGAAAACGAGAAGGATCAGTGTGTGCAATCAGCTAGAGCTTGAACGGTGATTTCCCAAAATACCCTTACTTATTTGTGTTATGAGTTATTATTGAGATATTAGTGATGCATGCTAGATGATAGGCTAGGTATTTCATATATTAGGGCTAGAGTTGCCGGATTTGTGATGCCTTAGCCTAGGAATTTTTGTTGTCTGTGATACGCTTTGAGTATCTGCGGAGTAAGAGTATCCAGCAGGAATCTTTTAGAGAGAGCTTTGAGTAGAGGAGTAATCTAGGATAGATACCTAGATAAGCATTGGAGAAGCCTATTGAGGGAGTAGTTAGATACCTTCAAGAGGTAGGGTTGCTTGAGTTCGGTGATACCTTTTGAGTGTGAGTAGAGCAAATAGAGTTGTAACCTAGAGTGGTTTTACGTGCTGGTAGAGATTATTCGATGCACGAATGTTGCTTGCTTCATGCTTTGTGGAACTCTTGATGATGGGAGTCAGCTACTAAGTGAATATGACGATATTCAGGAGGTAGATGGCTGGCATCATAAGGAGTTATTCAGCAATTGTTGGCAAAGAAGTGTGAGAACCTAGGAAGAGCCTAGGGAGTGACCTTAGACAGATGAGTACGCTGATAGAGGAAAGTATTCGCTGGGGAGCAACCAAGTTTAACGGGATTGGTGATCGAGAAGGTTGAGCAGCTACTTAGGAAATTTGGGGCGATCTGTGTGGAAAGTATGGGTAGATGTGGCAGGTAGTATGGGCCCGTACTACTGAAAGCAGATGACACATGCTCGAAACACGGAGAATTCCAGAGGTTCTAAGTATCATATTGAAAGGATATAACATGGTTCGGGTACCATGATTCGTAGCAGATTGAGAGGAGATAACATGGTTCGGGTACCATGATTCGCAGCAGATCAAGAGGTGATCACATGGTTCGAGTACCATGATTGGTGGTGGTTAGTGCTTATGGTTTTAACAGTTATCCCATTGTGATTGATTAGACTGGGATCGGATGTGATAGAGTGTGGGGCCTGAGGGCCATGTTGAGTGAGTCTCAATAGAGCATACCTTGAGTGGGGGAATCGAGTTAGTTTCTGAGAGATTTTTGGTGAGATGCCAGTTGGAGTCACAAGACTCAGGAATGAGTAGAGATGATGCTTATTGGAGGATCGCGGTCTGAGTTGAGCAATCGACTGAAAGATGAGGTATCATTTTTTGTGGCAAGAGTTGCGCTGTCCCCGTTTCCTGGAAGAATCAAAAGAGATGACGAGCTTCCAGTTTTCACAGTAAGATGGTAAACCCCGTGGGGTAGCATAGGGTTGCAACCTTTTCACCAGAGTATTTGTCGGCAGTATGTTTGCTGCAAGGTATTTCTTATACCATGAGAAAGTCATTTGTGGGTCTATGATGGAAGAGAATAGGGAGGTGCCTTTGAGGGAGGCATACCTTTAGCAACGGTTTCAGGTTGTTAAGAGGAGTATATCAAGGCAGTGGCCCTCGTTGTCTTCGTTTTGTATCGACTGTGAGAGTTGGGTCTCTTGATTTTGTGATGATTCCCACAATGATAGGTTGGTCGAAGAGTTAGAAACGGAGTGTGTGATAGTGCATTATTTCCGGAACGAGAATCATGACTAATTTAGAACAGTTAAGGTATCCGACGGTATATTGGTGTGAGGCTTCGAGATGACTAGAGGCGGTCACGTTGGGAGGATTTTGAGATTCTTGTCTGAGTTATGGGATATTTGGAGTTGCTTGGTTCCATCAGGAAGATCATTGAAGTAATTCTAGTACGTTCCAAGAGTCGAGTGTGATATACCTGGTGGAACAGTCTATGGAGTAGATTGTTGGTATGCAAATTGGTGATGGTTCGAACCCCGAGTAGGGGAGAACTGAGTATTCTATTGAGAGGATCAGTGATCCGTTCAAAGGGCGGTTAGAAAACTAGTTATGGAGATTCGCGGTGCGGAAACATGAGACTTGGGTTAATGGTGGATGAGGCGAGGTGCGAGGCAGGATGATGTATGGGTATGTGCTTAAGGAAGGATGAGTGAATCCACGGCAGGTGGCCGTTGGTCAGAGAATTTATTATGGCTAAGGATTTTTCGGGTTTGCAATTATTGAGTTCGAGGCGGTTGGGTCGCCGAGTTCAGGGTGCAACAGCTGAGATTTGCGGGTATAGGTACAGATTGTGATCTATACTCCAGGAGGGGCAGCAGTTGATTTGTCTACCAATTTCAGAGTCGATGTGAGTAGTTCGTACGGGCGACGATCAGTAGAGGGTGGAGCTTCAGAATTCGTCAACGTGTTTTCAGTCATTGACGATTCCTCTATGTTTTAATTTGTGAGATGGGAATATTTCGAAGTTACAAGTTGTGCGAGAGGAAGATCGATTGTGAGATTATGAGAGGGTACATTGCGGCATCTGAGTATGATGTCGTGATTATGAGATCAGTGGTTGAGGCAAGACAGTGTGAGGTTATGTGATGGTCTACCAAGGTATCCGAGTATGATGTCCTAAATTTTGGATTATTTTGAGTCTTGAGTTATGAGATGGAAAATGGTGTATCAAGTATCTATGGTTTTAGTGGGAGCTCTTCGGAAAATTGACATCAAGCGAGATTATCTGAGAATGTAGATTGCGGCGAGAAAAGGAGTTTTGTCATGGCGGTTGCTGTTAGGAGTCGTTATGCTTATTTTGGATGGGTGGGTGCACCTATCTATGTTGGGCCGCGAAGCATGAGTTAGTGAACGCAATGTGGTGTTGACTCGAGGATGAGATTGTGAGGTGATAAGTGAAACTGTTGGAAGACTTCGGGGAGCTGTAGCATCCATGAGTTAGTGCGAGAGAGTGTTGTGATACTCCGGGGGGATAGTATTCACCAGTTAGTGAGAGGGTGTGGTGATACTACGAGGAGCCATATTATCCACCAAGCAATGAGCGAGCATTGTGAAATTGCGGGGAGTTGTAACTTTCACTGGTCAGAGGGAGAGCGTTGTGAAACTATGGGGAGCCGTAGTTTTCACTGGTCAGAGGAAGAGTATTGTGGAACTATGGGGGGGAACTGTAGCTTTCACTATCCAAAGAACAAGAGAGAAGCGTGTGAATCTACAGGGAGCTGTAGTATTCACTAGTCAAAGTATGATGTAGAGGAGTTCTTAGGCTTGGGTAGCCTTACCACTTGAGTCTTCTGGAACCTGTTTCTCGGACTAGGGGTGAGACTGGGCCTCCGTGTCGGCTGAGGATTGTTGGATCCCGGGTTGAGGAGGGATTATCGTAATCGGGAGGAATTGGAGAGATGGTGTGTGCATAAATTTGCAAATCGTGGGTATAGGTTGAGTATCAGATTGGAAATGAGTGGTTCCAATTCTATTGCGAAATCAGACTCTCGAGTTGAATTTGCGACAATTCATGTATTGAGTAGGTGAGATGAGGTTCCGAATTCACAGATGCGTTCCATTTTGAGGGGTATTGTATGTCATTTAATGTCTTAGACATGAGTGGGTCAGTTCGTCTGTATGGGAAGGACCACAAGACGTATGGAACTAATGAATAGTAGACGACAGAGGTCGAGGGTGAGATGATTTCAAGAACACCCATTGAACACACTCAGTTCAATAATACCTAATGAACACCTAGTTCAAATATCTCTGGTGAACTCAATCACCTAAGGAACACAGAGTACGAAAGCTCTTAGTTCAAACCACGTGATTATAATGTATATCTCGATCCTACAAAACCACTAATATTATTAACACATATAAATCATATTTCTAAAACAATCTATCCCATCCCGTCGATCCCCACATACTGACCCTATACAATGATCTTACGAGATCTAGCCTAAGGAAATCGATATGAACAACAACTGACGAAGCTGCTTCGGAAATTCCCTAGCAACAAACGAGGATCAATAAAGACATCAAATGAGGGGAATAGAATGAGTTTCACCACGAACCTTCGTTCGTAAAAGAAAGAACCACAAGACATTTTAAGTCAGGGGTAGTTATCTATATAACAATGCCTAGGCGTGGTCTGACTATCATGAGGTATTATACCCCCAGACTTTACCTATCCCGGCATTGAACTTTGCCTAGCAGTGGCCTGAATACATGAGGTATTTCACCCCCAGATGCACCCTATCCAACAATATAACACCAGACATACCTATCAGTGGTCTATAACCGACACGCTTTATTAGGCAGTCTACGAAGCTCCCTTAATTACTTCGTGAAAGAAAACACTGACATATTAAGCTCGGTCGATCACTTCATAAAAGAAACGCTAACTCCAAAGCTCTCTCAAAATAAAATTATGGGGAAATACTACTAGAGTACTCCCGTACGCTCCCATAACCGACACACAAAATCGCCAAAAAGACGTTGTACATGATAGTACTTCTGGTACATTATAGTACTTTGGTATGCGAAAGAATTGTACCCGAGAACATAATAGTACCCTGGCACAAGCAGCACCCAAGACACAGAGCTTTGAAAAAGACTTCGTACATAAAATGTACTTCTGTACGTAGGACGTACTCCACCGATCATCAATCTCGCAACGCACGTACTCTTAATAAGAGACTACCCAATGTCCAAACTTAATTGAACTAAACATCCCATTTAAGTCTTAACCCATCACTAGGCAAACCTACAATACTTATAATCAATTCCCGATACTATCTCCGTTTAGGAAAAAGACTAACTATTGTATACTTAACACAAGGTTTTAAGTAATAATATCATATATATACATCTTAACACATATTGAACCATATATGATTCATACGTTGTATATCATCAAATATATCTAACACGTATTTCAGAAAATAACAAATACTTCACATACATATGTATATTTCATACTTTAATCAATTCTTGTGTTAAAATCACGTTCCTAAAAGGGACTATACACATGATACCTAATCGAATGAACATGTAATTCAAAAATACATAATCCGTACTCCCGGATCTAAAATTAACCTTTTGATCCAATCCCTACTCTCGGATCTAAAACTAATCTCTTGATCTGATCCATACTCTCGGATCTAAAACTAACCTTTTGATCTGATCCATACATCCAAATCTAAAACAAGTTTATCTCTTTATTCTTTTATCTCATGGTCCAACCCATATTTTATCACTTACCAACAACCTCATCTACTCATGTTCTACCCAACATATTTTTAGACACAAAATACATATATAGTTTAACTCACTAAAACTTATATAATTCATCCACACCACAACCATCTCAAATAAACAACGATATATTATACACATAGCACGTATTTCATAGAAAATACTTAATATTTATGTGTTTAGAAGAAAGTAACTACACACTCATTTGATTAGAAGATGATCGGACAGCACTACGGCTTGTAGAAGTAGTAATCTTCGGCAGATCTGGAAGATCTTCACAAAAACCGGACTCCTCGCGGGCAGAGCTTCGGCTCGGGAATTTCACTTCTCGGGATCTTTGGGGCCTCGGGACTTGCTTCGGGGCTCGGGAATGATACCGGGGCTTCGGGATAATTCTTGCACGAAAAACGATGCAAAAACGCGAGAAAAAGGGAAGAAATGAACAAACTACTCGGCTGCCCCCGACACCCTTTTATAGGGGCTGGAAGGTCGAATTACGCTGGGCGTAACTTGAGATTACGCTGGGCGTAACGACGATAAGGTCGCTGACTCGCCCCATGGATCATATCGGCCAATATATATTTAAATTAAATATCGAAAATATTTAATAAACTTCAAAAATTCATATCTTCCTCATACGAACTCCGTTTTCAACGTTCTTTATATCCCCGCATAGGTGAGACTACGCTCTACAACTTTCGTTTAGACTCCATCGGTTAATTTTGACTTTATTTTTATTATTTATTTTTAGTAGGCCGGGACAGAAAAACTCCGTTATAAAATCATAACTTTTTCATCCGACGTCCGTTTTTGCCTATCTTTTTATCGTTTTACTACAATTAATGATATCTTCAATTCTCATTTAGATTGTTTCGGCTAAAAACCGCTCGGTCTCAAATCGAGCATTCAGGCTGCATACCGCTAAGTCGAAACTTCGAAAAATCATAACTTTCTCATACGAAGTCAGATTTGGGCGTTCTTTTTATGCACGCTCATGGTTTAATGTATTCTACGACTTTCATTTAGGTTTCTAAGGCTAAATATCACTCTAATGTAAATTCACTTTTTACGTCGCGCTGTGCCGTGCCGGTTCTGTCGCAAAACTTCGACAGGTCATAACTTCTTCGTTATAACTCGGATTTCGGCGTTCTTTATATGCATGAAAACCTTGTAACATATACTATAACTTATTTAAGATTATTCATTCTAAATAATCTTTAATCAAAAATTCATTTTTGACGCCTATCGTCTCTAAATTGACTAGCCCTGATCTACGGGCGTTACAATTATCTCCCCCTTAGGATGATTATGTCCCGAAATCATCAACGAAATAGGACTTGCATAATGATTCCACACGTTATTTATTCTTCCTAGGTAATAATCATAACTTCTATGTTTCCTCGAAAGAGTATTTAACTCTATGGCTTTCTTGACCGCAGAAGATGCCAAATCTTGCATCTGCTTATCGTACTATGTTGTACTTTCAATCGTAACCTTCAAGTTTCCAAATAAGTCCTTATTGTGGACTCCTTCTTCTCAGGATAAATACTTTCCTTTATCTATTGTAACAAACCGATGGGTCGTGCTCTATTGACCTCTCATCGCACGATGCGACTCTTAGACTCGATCTTTAATAAAGTTAAATTCCAGAATGGAATATACCTTCCTTCATATTCTAATGTGATATAATCACATTTCAACATGTAGCATTTCTACCTGCAAACTTCTTTTAACAACGAGCGCGACACTATCAATCGCATTAACTTCAACCTTCTGACTTAAGTCAGATGTTACATCTAACTTGGTCCTCTAGACCACGTAACATACTCCTCGTAGTTGAACTCAAATTTAAATATGACCACTAGGGTCGGAACAAGAACCATCTTACTAGTCATTACCGAAACAATGGTAATGACATACCGGAATAAAATGGAATCAATCACAAGCTTCTTGGTAACCTTGTGACTTTCCCTGATCCAAGTGCGAGTCCTGTGCTTCCAGTAGTATATGCATCTACTACCTTTCACACCTACTCATACTCGTCCCAAGTATTGTCCCGTAGTCGACCAAGTCACCATACAAGAAAATCACAAAACAATTTAACACATACGAATGTGTCCAAGTAATGATAAGCAATTTCCCTAGAATCTACTAGGACTTCTTCATTGCTCAATCTTCAATCATCAACTCTACTTCAACTCGATTGGTGATGAAAATATCAGACGATGAGACAACCTCAAGAATTTCACCAATCGTTCCATCATCCTGCCAATCGAAGGTGTACTTTAAACGTACCGTACTCCTCTAAACGTACTTTTATTTCATAAGACATACTCTAAAGGCAAGATACCACTCTTACGACATCTTCCGATAGGTGTCATTCACTATCATAAGCGTTCTTTATTTCGTCCATTTACTCAATTCTCTACAAGTCTTCACCATGACCTTTTGTACATCCAAGCAGATATTTGGTGTACCAACGAGAATTTAAGATAAGAAAGCTTCATTTACGATAAACGTATAAATCTCCTTATCCCTCCGAAACGTTTACATGCTAGTTCTAATATCGTAGTCGTACGCTTAGAATCCTAAACACATAAGGTTTCCAGATCCGGTCGGCAACAGACCATAGACCCGAACAAATAATAGCATCAATTTATCTATCACACAAAACAATTAGAACATAAAAGCATTTTAGGCATCATTCCTAAAATAAACTAGTGCTTGTGTCAATTTAGGTGTACTACCTAACATATTTTAAACACACTCCTCACAATCATTACTTAGCATTCTAAGTTTAAGTCTCGAAATTTCCTACAAATTCCTAGTTCGCTTAAACTAATGCTCTGATACCAACTGTGACATCCTCATTTTCACGGCTAGAAAAGACCGATTTGTTTATGCTTTGTTTTATAAAATCAGAGTAATCTTTTAAAGAAAACAGTTGCGGAATTTGTTCCCAAAACAAAATATGATAAAAATTATCAAAGCATTTCCTTAAAGAAATGTATTTTCATTATATAACAAAATCTCAGGATGTCATGTTCAATACAGACCAAAAGCATAAACAGAACAAAATAGACCTTACAACGGTTATTCATAACTACTGGCCTATAATCCAAAATCTCTCGTCAAGTCCACCAACTTATACTCTTGTGCCATTACCTGGAATGCAAAGAAAACTGAGTGGGTCAGGCTTGGGAGCCTGGTGAGCATATAGGGTTTTCAACCCACAATAATATAATTATTATATTTAATTATCAAACAATTAATCCAATTACCCACCCCCATTATCTCCATTTATTTAGTAAAGATTTACCCTAAGAACCGAATACCCTTCTCCCATTCATTCCTAAGAATTGCCCTAAGGAATTGGCACAAAGTCTAGTGCTGCCATGGTTCTTAGATTACCTTTGGTGAACACGCAGTTTAAAATAATTAATAAACACCTAGTTCAAGAACATCCATTGAACACACTCCGTTCAATAATACCTAATGAACACCTAGTTCAAATATCCCTGGTGAACTCAATCACCTAAGGAACACAGAGTACGAAAGCTCTTAGTTCAAACCACGTGATTATAATGTATATCTCGATCCTACAAAACCACTAATATTATTAACACATATAGATCATATTTCTAAAACAATCTATCCCATCCCGTCGATCCCCATATACTGACCCTATATAATGATCTTATGAGATCTAGCCTAAGGAAATCGATATGAACAACAACTGACGAAGCTGCTTCGGAAATTCCCTTGCAGCAAACGAGGATCAATAAAGACATCAAATGAGGGGAATATAATGAGTTTCACCACGAACCTTCGTTCGTAAAAGAAAGAACCACAAGACATTTTAAGTCAGGGGTAGTTATCTAGATAACAATGCCTAGGCGTGGTCTGACTATCATGAGGTATTATACCCCCAGACTTTACCTATCCCAGCATCGAACTTTGCCTAGCAGTGGCCTGAATACATGAGGTATTTCACCCCGAGACGCACCCTATCCAGCAATATAACACCAGACATACCTATCAGTGGTCTATAACCGACACGATTTATTAGGCAGTCTAGGAAGCTCCCTTAATTACTTCATGAAAGAAAACACTGACATATGAAGCTCGGTCGATCATTTCATAAAAGAAATGTTGACTCCAAAGCTCTCTCAAAATAAAAGTATGGGGAAATACTACTAGAGTACTCCCGTACGCTCCCATAACCGACACACAAAATCGCCAAAAAGACTTTGTACCTGATAGTACTTCTGGCACATTATAGTACTTTGGTATGCGAAAGAATCGTACCCGGGAACATAATAGTACCCTGGCACAAGCAGCACCCAAGACACAGAGCTTTGAAAAAGACTTCGTACATTAAATGTACTTCTGTACGTAGGACGTACTCCACCGATCATCAATCTCGCAACGCACGTACTCTTAATAAGAGACTACCCAATGTCCAAACTTAATTGAACTAAACATCCCATTTAAGTCTTAACCCATCACTAGGCAAACCTACAATACTTATAATAAATTCCCGATACTATCTCCGTTTAGGAAAAAGACTAACTAGTGTATACTTAACACAAGGTTTTAAGTAATAATATCATATATATACATCTTAACACATATTGAACCATATATGATTCATACGTTGTATATCATCAAATATATCTAACACGTATTTCAGAAAATAACAAATACTTCACATACATATGTATATTTCATACTTTAATCAATTCTTGTGTTAAAATCACGTTCCTAAAAGGGACTATACACATGATACCTAATCGAATGAACATGTAATTCAAAAATACATAATCCGTACTCCCGGATCTAAAATTAACCTTTTGATCTGATCCCTACTCTCGGATCTAAAACTAATCTCTTGATCTGATCCATACTCTCGGATCTAAAACTAACCTTTTGATCTGATCCATACATCCAGATCTAAAACAAGTTTATCTCTTTATTCTTTTATCTCATGGTCCAACCCATATTTTATCACTTACCAACAACCTCATCTACTCATGTTCTACCCAACATATTTTTAGACACAAAATACATATATAGTTTAACTCACTAAAACTTATATAATTCATCCACACCACAACCATCTCAAATAAACAACGATATATTATACACATAGCACATATTTCATAGAAAATACTTAATATTTATGTGTTTAGAAGAAAGTAACTACACACTCATTTGATTAGAAGATGATCGGACAGCACTACGGCTTGTAGAAGTAGTACTCTTCGGCAGATCTGGAAGATCTTCACAAAAACCGGACTCCTCGCGGGCAGAGCTTCGGCTCGGGAATTTCACTTCTCGGGATCTTTGGGGCCTCGGGACTTGCTTCGGGGCTCGGGAATGATACCGGGGCTTCGGGATAATTCTTGCACGAAAAACGATGCAAAAACGCGAGAAAAAGGGAAGAAATGAACAAACTACTCGGCTGCCCCCGACACCCTTTTATAGGGGCTGGAAGGTCGAATTACGCTGGGCGTAACTTGAGATTACGCTGGGCGTAACGACGATAAGGTCGCTGACTCGCCCCATGGATCATATCGGCCAATATATATTTAAATTAAATATCGAAAATATTTAATAAACTTCAAAAATTCATATCTTCCTCATACGAACTCCGTTTTCAACGTTCTTTATATCCCCGCATAGGTGAGACTACGCTCTACAACTTTCGTTTAGACTCCATCGGTTAATTTTGACTTTATTTTTATTATTTATTTTTAGTAGGTCGGGACAGAAAAACTCCGTTATAAAATCATAACTTTTTCATCCGACGTCCGTTTTTGCCTATCTTTTTATCGTTTTACTACAATTAATGATATCTTCAATTCTCATTTAGATTGTTTCGGCTAAAAACCGCTCGGTCTCAAATTGAGCATTCAGGCTGCATACCGCTAAGTTGAAACTTCGAAAAATCATAACTTCCTCATACGAAGTCAGATTTGGGCGTTCTTTTTATGCACGCTCATGGTTTAATGTATTCTGCGACTTTCATTTAGATTTATAAGGCTAAATATCACTCTAACGTAAATTCACTTTTTACGTCGCGCTGAGCCGTGCCGGTTCTGTCGCGAAACTTCGATATGTCATAACTTCTTCGTTATAACTCGGATTTCGGCGTTCTTTATATGCACGAAAACCTTGTAACATATACTATAACTTAGGATTATTCATTCTAAATAATCTTTAATCAAAAATTCATTTTTGATGTCTATCGTCTCTAAATTGACTAGCCCTGATCTATGGGGGTTAGACACCCTCGTATAGATCTATATACAAAATCTCGCTCTCCCTCCAGGAGACTTCGATTATAACTACAGACTGCGACCGACACACGTTGGTGCCACCCGTTAATACTTACTAAATCCCAACTGAATTTTTTTACTATTGATTATTGACCTGTATTTGATTACTTGAATTGATGGTGAGCCCAACAGACGAGAAGAAGAGGACCACGAGATCCTACTAATCACGTTTGTTATTCAAGGCTGTCGAGTATGCGACGGACGCGTTGGTCTATTTCGCATATGATTTATTTGGACCTTACTAGCAATGTTAATGGGCCACTGAGGCCAAATAGCACATAAAAGCCATTGGGGGTCCCTTAAGTATGTAATTGGGTCACTGGAGGCCTAATAAACATTTACTTTTATCGTTGGGCCCAAAAGTTATGTTAATGCGTCATGAAGGCCCAATAAGCATGATTGGACACTTTCAAGTCCAACGATTTGAATATTTACTTGTTTTAGGTATAGTATAGTTGTCGGAATGTTTGATTGAACAATTATTAAATTTGTATCGTTACGAGACCGGTCTGTCGTTTATAACGATATTTGGAAATTTATGTGTATTCATCTTTCCATTTTTTTCATAAGTTGTAGTTTGGTATTTTTTTTTACCCAAATATCTTAATAATAAAATAATTGACTCAAAATATTGGTTTGAACGTTTCAGCCATTTTTTTGTCATTTTTGGTCCATATACTTTGTTCAAGTGATGTTTTTAGCTCAAAACTTATTCTTTTTCAGTTTCAGCCCTTCCAGAAAAGTATTTTTTGGTCAAAGCCCAAACTTTTGCAACTTTTACAGTTTTGGCCCAAAATCCAAAAAGTTTACATTTTTTATCCTTGTTTGGAAAATACATCATTTTAACCCTTGAAATAATTTTCTTTACCCTTTTTGCCCCCTATTTTGAGAAATGTATCATTTCAATCCCTTGAAAATCATATTTTTCGCAATTTTTTACTTAATGGGCCGAAAAGCCCAAAAATTGGCCCATTAAGCTACAATTTACATTTGTAGCCCCTTTAAGAGTATGATATTCATATAAACCTTTATTTTTTCTTTTTTGATTCATTTAGTCCTTATGAAAACCGTAAATGACAATTTTTCCACTCAACTTTGGTTTGTTTGACAATTATAGCCCAAAAATGAGTTTTATGTTGCAATATATTTGTTTTAATCTTGGAGGATCTTTTTTCTTAACTTGTTTAGTGTAATATGTCTTAGATCATGTTCATCTTCCTCTTAGATCCATAGATCTTGAGATTTCCATTCTTTTTGTTACATATTTACCATATAAACACACGAAATCACACATAGCATACACATAGATCTACACATTTTACTTGTATTCTCCCCCATAAAACATATGAACACCAAAAATAGAGGGGTATGAACTCACATTTTCTTGTTGTTTTCGATTTGAAGAAGAAATGGAAGAAGTTTGATGTTAATCTCGGCCTTACAAAGCTTCTTGAGAAGAATTTGGCTTAGATGGGTTCTAAGAAGCATGATCATGAACTTTCATGAGTTAGAAGGGGATTATAACAATCTCAAGAAGCTAAACCATGGATCCAAGCATTAACTTACCTAGAATGATGATTTTTTTGGAATAACCTCCTTGAAAAGCTCTTAATCTCAAAAACTTTGAAGGAGAAGTGAAGAGTGTTCTTTGAGAGTGTTTGGAGAGAATTTGTGAGGTGTGTGTGTTTTTCCTTTGTGTTCTCGGCCAAATAAGAAAAGAGAGGGGAAAAGAGAGAGAGTGAAGTAATAGATGCTTGGAAGTATGAGATAGTTGCATGGATATCCCAAGTATAATTGTGAGGTGGCATATAAAAGTCAACTCTTTCTCCCTAAGTTTTGTAGTTGGGCCGAGAGAGGTAGAGGAAAGAAAGAATTTGGGGCCTTTTTTGTGCTTAAATCCATATTATGGCCCATTGATGATTTTTCGGCCCAAAATAAATCAAAGAATGAGTTGTATGGTCCATTAGGGCTAATTAGATTTATTATGGCCCAATAAGGTCCATTAGGGTATTTTATTTCATTCTAGGCCGAATATGGCCCAAAATGTTAAAATAAATGGGAGTGGGTCCAATTAGAGCCCATTTAAGAGTTCTAAGCCCAAAATAGTCGAATTGGAGGCTTATTGGCCCATTAGACCTAATAAGGAAATCCTAGTCCATAATGGGCTTAAACCGGGATTTTTAGGGTTTCCAATTCTTTGTTGACTGTTTAAAGTGCTTGCATAGAGTGTTTGAAGGAAAATTTGTTGTTATTTAATAAGCATCATACATGCTTTCACATTTTTGGTTCACGAATGTTATCATTGTCGTGGTTACATGGCATAGAATTCCTAGTTGTGACATCATCCCCCCGTTAGAGGGAATTTCGTCCCGAAATTCTTTCTAAAGATAGATTCGAGAATGCGAGAATAGGTAAGGGTACTTCTGCTTCATCCGGTCTTCGCGTTCCCATGTGAATTCCGGCCACACTTCGCGTTCCACCGTACTTTCACAACCAGAATGCGACTTTGCTTAGTACGCTTCACCTCCCTGTGCATGATTTCGACTGGTTCTTCGACGAACAGGAGATTCTCATTGATTTCGATTTCCTCAAGTGGAATGACAAGGGTTTCGTCGGATAAACACTTTTTCAAATTGGAAATGTGGAGCACAGGGTGTACACTGCTGAGCTCAGCAGGTAGCTATAGTCTGTAAGCCACTGGACCGATTCGGGCAAGGATCTCGAAGGGTCCAATGTATCGTGGGTTTAGCTTTCCCTATTTTCCAAAACAAATAACCCATTTCCAGGGAGAGACCTTTAACAACACCTGATCCCCGACTTGAAACTCCAATGGCTTTCGCCGTTTATCAACGTAGCTCTTCTGTCGGTCTCGTGATGCTTGTAGTCGAGCTCTGATTTGAACTATTTTCTCCGTTGCTTCATGTATGATCTCCGGTCCCGTTAACGCACTGCCTGGTGCCTATCCTCTTGCTAGCTGGGTGTCACCTACCTCAGCTCAACACAACGGTGATATACATTTATGTCCATACAATGCCCCGAAGGGAGTAACTTTGATGCTCAAGTGATAACTGTTGTTGTATGAAAATTTGATTAAAGGCAAGTGGGTATCCCACGACCTTCGAAAGTCTATCACATATGCGCGAAGCATGTCTTCAAGTGTTTGAATGGTTTGCTCGCTTTGACCATCCGTTTGTGGGTGGTAGGCAGTGCTCATGTCGAGTTGTGTTCCCAGCGCTTTCTGAAGTGATCGCCAAAATTGTGAAGTAAACCTATTATCTCTATCTGAGATGATAGATACTGGCACTCCTTGGAGTCTCACGATTTCCTTGATGTAGGTTCTCGTTAATCGTTCCATTTTGTATGACTCTTTGATTGGTAGGAAATGAGCGGATTTTGTCAACCTGTCGACTATTACCCATATGGTATCCAAACCATCTGTCGTCTTGGGTAGTTTGGTCACAAAGTCCATAGCAATCCTTTCCCATTTCCACTCGGGAATTACTGGTTGCTGTAGTAATCCTGAGGGCTTCTGATATTCCAACTTTACCTTAGCACAAGTAAGGCATTTGTTAACATAGGTGGCAATCTCTGCCTTCATGTTAGGCCACCAATAATGTTGCTTGATATCCAAGTACATTTTTTCAGAACCTGGATGGATGGAGTCTCGTGTCTTGTGGGCTTCATTCATGACTACTTCTCTGAATCCCCCAATTTTAGGTATCCAAATGCGGTTCATGAAATAATATGTTCCATCCTTCTTCGCTTCGAAATTCTTTTCCATTCCACGTAATTCTTCGCTTTTTTGTTTTCTGCCTTCATGGCATCGAACTGGGCCGCTCTGATTTATGAGGTCAGGTGGGATTGAATGGTTATGGAGAGAGTCTTTACACGATGATTCGAGTATTATTTCCGACTCAAGGCATCATCTACTACGTTAGCCTTGCCTGGGTGGTACTTGATTTCACACTCATAATCGTTTAGTAGCACAACCCATCTTCGTTGCCTCATGTTCAAGTCTTTTTGACTTAAGATGTGCTGGAGGCTCTTATGGTCCATGAAAATGGTGCACCTCATACCATAAAGGTAGTATCTCCAAATTTTCAAGGCGAAAACCACAGCTCCTAATTCTAGATCATGGGTCGTATAGTTCACCTCATGTGTCTTTAGTTGTCGGGATGCATAAGCTATCACCTTCCTACGTTGCATGAGTACGCAATCTAAACCCTAATTCGACGCATCGCAGTAAACTATGAAGTCCTCCGTCCCTTCTGGTAGCAATAGTACCGGTGCACTGCAGAGTGCTTGCTTCAGAGTTCGAAATGTAGTTTCTTGCTTATCTGTCCATTCAAAGGGTACACCCTTTTGTGTAAGCATGGTAATTGGCTTGGCTGTCTTATAGAAGTTCTGGATGAACCTCCTGTAATAGCCTACGAGACCTAAAAGTTGGCGAATTTATGTGGGTGTCGTTGGGACCGCCCATCCTTCGATGGCTTTGACCTTAGAAGGATCCACGTGTATCCCTTCTTGACTAACAACATGACCCAAAAAGTTCACACTATGGAGCCAGAACTAACACTTAGAGAGCTTTGCGTATAGCTTTTCGGTTCGCAGGGTTTCCAGGATTTGTTGGAGTTGTTGGCCATGCTCTTCTTCGCTTCGAGAATAAACTAGAATGTCGTCAATGAAAGCGATGACAAAGTTGTTGAGGAATGGTCGGCAGATTCCATTCATTAGGTCCATGAATGTGGCAGGGGCATTCGTTAGACCGAAGGGCATTACGACAAATTCGTAATGTCCATAACGAGTTCGGAAATCGGTTTTAGGGATATCCTCTTCCCGGACCTTGAGTTGATGGTATCCAGATCGTAGATCTATCTTGGAGAAATAGCTTGCGCCTTGAAGTTGGTCAAATAGATCGTCGATTCGCGGAAGTGGATAACGATTTTTTACAGTGAGCTTATTTAGTTCCCTGTAGTCAATGCACATCCTAAAGGATGCGTCTTTCTTCTTAACAAAAAGAATCGAAGCTCCCCAGGGTGAGAAACTGGGTCGGATGAATCCTTTGTCCAAAAGCTTACTGAGTTGGCTGGACAACTCTTGCATCTCCGCAGGAGCCAATCTGTAGGGCGATTTGGTGATGGGTGTAGCTCCTGGCACAAGGTCAATTTGAAACTCGACTTGTCTTTCTGGGGGTATCCCCAGAAGATCATTAGGGAAGACATCCGGGAACTCGCAAGCTACTAGAACGTCTCGAATATTGACCTCTTCCTTGGATTTATCCACTATATGAGCCAGAAACATCAAGTCTTTCTTTCTTAGATACTTCTGTGCCTTAATGCACGAGATAAGATGAAGGTTCGTGCTGGGTTTGTCTCCGTATATAATTAGGGTTTCACAATTTGGAAGGTGAAGGCGAATGGCCTTCTCGTGACACATAATTTCAGCATGGTGGGGGCTTAACCAATCCATGTCAATAATCACATCGAAACTCTTAATGGAAACAGGCATTAAGTTTATTTGAAAGACATGTTTGTTTAAGGTTAGGGTACATTCGATATAGATTTCCCCAATGCATTCTGTTTTCCCATTGGCCATTTCCACCATAAAGGCTTCATTAAGCTTCTGGGGTTGTTGCTTTAACAAGTGCTTAAATCTATTGCTCACAAAGCTTCGTTCTTCCTGGTATCAAATAGAATGCATGCATAAGTGTGGTTTAGGAGAAATGTACCGGTGACAACAGTGGGGTCCTGAACCGCTTCTACCTGACCCATGGTCAGCACTCTTCCTGTTCCTCCATTCTCAGGGTTGTTGTTTTTAGGGCAGTTTCGACGGAAATACCCAGTTTTTCCACATCCATAGCATGTGTGGCTTGGTCCCGCATTGTTGTCGCTGTTATTGGTGTTGTTGTTTCCTTGTTGTTGGTTCTGGGGAGGATAGGTCCTGCAATATTTTGTCATGTGACCCTTTCGATTGCAACCGGTACAATGCATCTCTCTGCATTCTCCATTATGATGGAGACTACACTTGTTGCACTTTGGGAGATTTCTGGAATACTGCCTAGGAGCACTTGGAGCAACTGAGACTGGAGCATGGGGTGCGGAGGGAACTTGGGTGGTTGCAGCATTAACTGTCATTGTTTGTTGCTTCTTTGACGACTCCGAGCCTTGTCGTCCCTTCCTCTTGTTATTCTTTCCCTTCTTGTTGTCACTCTCCTTCTTGCCTTCAGTTTCCACTGGCTTCTCGCCCTTCTTGTTGTTGTGATCGTACAGTTTCTTGGCCAATCTCTTGGCACTGTCGAAGGTTTCTGGATTTGCAGCTATCACATTTCCTTGGATTGGGGAGGTTAATCCCCAGATGAATCGTTCGATTTTCTTTCCCTCCGAAGTAATCATTCCAGGGCATGACAGAGACAGTTCGCTAAACCTTGATATGTATGCATCAATGTCGGAATTTCAGACAGTGAGATTCCACAATTCCTGTTCCATCTTTTGAATTTCGCCTCGCGGGCAGTACTCGGCCATCAACATTTCTTTCAACTCCTCCCACGGCATAGAGTTGGCTACAGGGAGAGTCATGGCTTCTACATGTCCGTTCCACCAGGTGAGAGCTTGATCAACGAACGTGCATGCAACAAACCTCACCTTCACCTCCTCGGGGAACTCACATATCTCAAACACCGATTCCACCTTCTCAATCCATCTTTTCAGGGTTATCATTCCCCCAGTTCCATTAAAGGTTCGTGGTTTGGCATTGGTGAAATCTTTGTAGGAGCATGTCTTAGTAGGTCCTTGATTTATTCTGTTGTTCGAACTTCCAGCCCCTTGTCCATTGACTCCACCATTGTTCCCTTGGTGAATTTGTGCCATGGTTGCGGTGACCGCATCAGATACAGCTGCCTGGAATGCAGCTGAGTTGATTTCGGGTGGGGTTAGCCCAGGGTTTCCATGGGTTGGTCGTTGAGGCATCTTTCTGTCACGAAACGGAAAGATGTTGAGTGTCTAAATTTTGTGGGTTCGTGGACTTATGACTAGGTTTATATCATGTACTTAAGTAGTTTCGCATATCAACATATAATCATAGAAGCATAGCACATAACAGATAATAACATCACAACAAAACGCATATATTTTCCATTAATAATATCCGTACTTTGATACATGAAAATTTGCTCGAGAGAGCATACATATAGAATACAAATTCGGCAGCATAACGACTCTACGAGTAGTGTAATCACTTAAACATAGAGTCGGTGGTACATAGCATAGATCATAGTACTAGTAGGGTAAGGCTGGTCCTAACACTCTAAGGAGCGCCCAACGACGGCAATGAGGTCATATTTCGAAGTGTTCTGCCAACAGCTAGGCCATCTCAGTCATTTCTCCAATGACTTCATCCCTTTCCTGTTCAGCCTGAACCGCTCGTGTTTCCATGGCGAATAACTGTGGCCGCATAGCAGCAATCTCAGCTTCTGGAGAGCGATTCTCCCTCACGGGATTTCCTGGTGGGGCGGGGTGGTCCTGTTGTGCCTCACTGACAGGTGACGTGGCAGCATTCTCGCCTGAATCTTGTTCTTCCTCCATGTCGTCATCGATCTCATCAAACTCGTAGTCAGTGTCCGTGTACTCGTCAGGCGCAATGCTGTGTGCTTCTCCCTGATCACCCTCAGGCTCGTCCTCGATCATTCCGCGGGCCACTAAGACCTGATGAAACTGAATGCCCTAGTGCTCTCCTTCCATGCTAGCTGAGAGAAGGTACTATCATTACTCCTAAGACGTTGTAATTATTGTATAATTTGAGTTGATGTTCTCTTCTTGGTAATAAAGGGGTATGTTTTTAGGTTTACCAACCTTCAAGATTTCCTCGGGGAATGAGATAGTTGTACCTCGGAAGAAATGTAGTTGATCAGGCTCCATTCACCCCTTAATACTACTATGAACAATCCCGAATTAACCGAGATGCCAGCATCATCTTATTTGATTTGGTATTATGTTATTTTTCCTATATCGTACAAGTAGGGGTGTTTTATCGTTGTGTTTTATTCATTTTGTTCAGAGTTGTTTTTGTCCCTCTTTGGTTTATAGTTGCATATCAATGTGTGGTTAGATATGCTAGTTCACTATAAACAGTGCTCTGATACCAACCTGTCACACCCCAGAACCAGACGGCGGAAACGTCCGAGGGCTCGCGTGATTTAAATTGAATATCATCACAATGAATATACATGAATCATAACAATGAATATACATGAATCATAACATAAACATCACCATGCATCAATATATTACAACTAACATTGTTCCCATCAAGTACATTGTTTTAACATTACAAATCCATAACATAAATTGTTTGATAGTTTTCAAAAGCACAACACCCTAACATACTTGGTACTATTCCTCAGCCTACCTGTTACCTGAGAATACAAGTTATTTTGAAAACGGTCAACATATGGAATGTTGGTGAGTTCATATGTAGGTTTGATATGAAAATGTTTTGTTTAGTTTGTAAGAAAACAACCCAGAAAATCCGATATTTTCTGAAAAGACCATTGTTTATATAAAAGCGTGAAGATCCGTAAATATATGCATGATGATTTCAAAACGTGTATAATTGAAAAGCTTTGTATTAAAAGTACCAGTGAAAAATGTTGATCTTCCCCGGAAAACCCGATGTTTTCCGATAACAAAATATCATATAACTGTTCGAATTGTTATTCCTTCACAATGAATGATTTTGATTTGCCTTGATTATTCGATTAGTATTGGATTTATTTATGTGACTCGTTATAACCATGCATGATAATGACTAGTTCGTCTATCTTGGTACTCTGGTGAACGCCAGAATTGATCTTAAGATTTTGTCACCCTAGACTGGCCGAGTCTAACTGTAGCGAACATCTGAGGTGTGGGGGAGTCACCCCCGTATAGATCTATACACAAAATCTCGCTCTCCCTCCAAGAGACTTTGATTATAACTACAGACTACGACCGACACACATTGGTGCCACCCATTATGACTCACTAAATCCCAACTGAATTTTTTTACTATTGATTATCGACCTGTATTTGATTACATGAATTGATGGTGAGCCCAACAGACGAGAAGAAGAGGACCACGAGATCCTACTAATCACGTTTGTTATTCAAGGCTGTCGAGTATGCGACAGACGCGTTGGTCTATTTCGCATATGATTTATTTGGACCTTACTAGCAATGTTAATGGGCCACTGAGGCCAAATAGCACATAAAAACCATTGGGGGTCCCTTAAGTATGTAATTGGGTCACTGGAGGCCTAATAAACATTTACTTTTATCGTTGGGTCCAAAAGTTATGTTAATGGGTCATGAAGGCCCAATAAGCATGATTGGAGACTTTCAAGTCCAACGATTTGAATATTTACTTGTTTTAGGTATAGTATAGTTGTCAGAATGTTTCATTGAACAATTATTAAATTTGTATCGTTACGAGACCGGTCGGTCGTTTATAACGATATTTGGAAATTTATGTATATTCATCTTACCATTTTTTTCTTAAGTTGTAGTTTGGTATTTTTTTTGACCCAAATATCTTAATAATAAAATAATTGACTCAAAATATTGGTTTGACCGTTTCAGCCATTCTTTAATAAAAATGACAATTTTAGTCCCTTATAAACAAAAAAAAGACATTTTAGGCCCTAAAACCATTTTCTTGTCATTTTTGGCCCATATACTTTGTTCAAGTGATCTTTTTAGCTCAAAACTTATTCTTTGGCAGTTTCAGCCCTTCCAGAAAAGTATTTTTTGGTCAAAGCCCAAACTTTTGCAACTTTTACAGTTTTGGCCCAAAATCCAAAAAGTTTACATTTTTTTATCCTTGTTTGGAAAATACATCATTTTAACCCATGAAATGATTTTCTTTACCCTTTTTACCCCCTGTTTTGAGAAATGTATCATTTCAATCCCTTGAAAATCATATTTTTCGCAATTTTTACTTAATGGGCCGAAAAGCCCAAAAATTGGCCCATTAAGCTACAATTTACATTTGTAGCCCCTTTAAGAGTATGATATTCATATAAACCTTTATTTTTACTGTTTTTATTCATTTAGTCCTTAAGAAAACCGTAAACGGCAATTTTTCCACTCAACTTTGGTTTGTTTGACAATTATAGCCCAAAAAGGAGTTTTATGTTGCAATATATTTGTTTTAATCTTAGAGGATATTTTTTCTTAACTTGTTTAGTGTAATATGTCTTAGATCATGTTCATATTCCTCTTAGATCCATAGATCTTGAGATTTCCATTCTTTTTGTTACATATTTACCATATAAACACATGAAATCACACATAGCATACACATAGATCTACACATTTTACTTGTATTCTCCCCCATAAAACATATGAACACCAAAAATAGAGGGGTATGAACTCACCTTTTCTTGTTGTTTTCGATTTGAAGAAGAAATGGAAGAAGTTTGATGTTAATCTCGGCCTTACAAAGCTTCTTGAGAAGAATTTGGCTTAGATGGGTTCTAAGAAGCATGATCATGAACTTTCATGAGTTAGAAGGGGATTATAACAATCTCAAGAAGCTAAACCATGGATCCAAGAATTAACTTACCTAGAATGATGATTTTTGTGGAATAACCTCCTTGAAAAGCTCTTAATCTCGAAAACTTTGAAGGAGAAGTGAAGAGTGTTCTTTGAGAGTGTTTGGAGAGAATTTGTGAGGTGTGTGTGTTTTTCCTTTGTGTTCTCGGCCGAAGAAGAAAAGAGAGGGGAGAAGAGAGAGAGTAAAGTGATATATGCTTGGAAGTATGAGATAGTTGCATGGATATCCCAAGTATAATTGTGAGGTGACATATAAAAGTCAACTCTCTCTCCCTAAGTTTTGTATTTGGGCCAAGAGAGGTAGAGGAAAGAAAGAATTTGGGGCCTTTTTTGTGCTTAAATCCATATTATGGCCCATTGATGATTTTTCGGCCCAAAATAAATCAAAGAATGAGTATTATGGTCCATTAGGGCTAATCAGATTTGTTATGGCCCAATAAGGTCCATTAGGGTATTTTATTTCATTTTAGGCCCAATATGGTCCGAAATGTTAAAATAAATGGGAGTGGGTCCAATTAGAGACCATTTAAGAGTTCTAAGCCCAAAATAGTCGAATTGGAGGCATATTGGCCCATTAGGCCCAATAAGGAAATCCTAGTCCATAATGGGCTTAAACCGGGATTTCTAGGGTTTCCAATTCTTTGTTGACTGTTTGAAGTGCTTTCATAGAGTGTTTGATGGAAAATTTGTTGTTATTGAATAAGCATCATACATGCTTTCACATTTTTGGTTCACGAATGTTATCATTGTCGTGGTTACATGGCATAGAATTCCTAGTTGTGACATCATGTGTCTGAGGACAGGGTGTTGAGAGTTCATTGTTCAGATGGGTTTTGATTGCAGTACAGTGGATGAGAGCCTTGTGTGTTGTGACCCTTTCGTTCCTTAGAGTATGATCTGGATCGTTTAGTATGTGTGGTATGAGTGATCAGTAGCCAATTTTTGGGCATTGACTTGTTTCACAAACACAACAAGGGAATCAAAGGGGCAGTAAGTTATCGGGGTCTGTTATTCGAGGGACGAATAACATGGTAATATCTTGAGATAATGGTCTAGCAGTGAGACAGGCCACTAGAGTCTTCAGGTTCTGGAGAGTCAGACTGGGTATCATAGCGGTAGAAGGGTATGTCCTTTTCCAGGTTTAGGAGTTCCTGTTTGGTTTCAGGTGCCCATGGAGGAAGATAGTTGTGTGGTATGAGATCCTTTCGGTGGTGTTTTTCAGGTTATTAGGTTCAATCTATGTGTTGTTGAGGAGCGATTTCAAGGGAGAAATCTAAATCGAGTGGGGGAGAATTGTAACATTCGGACTACAGGTATATTATTGTGTGTTTAATTTGTGAGATTTATTGAGTGACTTGACGAGTTGTGAGTCCAACTCGTTGAGTAGAGTCGAGTCGAGTTGACCACGTGGGATTAATGAATGGACTCGATGAGTCAAAGAGCTGACTCGCCAAGTTGGTGTTGTGTTATGAAACCCTAATTTCCCGGGGTTGGGGCCTATATAAGGGAACTTATGCCCCCATTTCTGCCTCACCAGCTACCTAACCTTCCTGTGTAAAACCCTAAACGGGTGTAGTGAGCTAAGAGAGTCTTAGAAGCTAAACTTGGAGTAACTTAGTGCATCTTTTGAGGAGAAGAGGAGATTATCCAACAAGGAAGCAAGATAATCGGTTGGATCTAGAGTATCTTCATGCTAGGGCTTCAGTGGGAGGTAAAAGCTTGCACCTTTCTCATTTATATGCCTAGATTTCATTATATTGGAAGATTAGGGTTTCTTCCACCTTTTGTTGGGACTTCGAGCATATAGAGTTATCATGGGGTTTAAACCTCGGATCTGAACCTTGTGAGGTCCCTAGAGTCCAAAGGTCCCAACTATATTCATCCACATGAGGGTTATTATGCTTAACACCTTGTGAGAGAATGTTTTGGTATATTGGAGCAAAATTACCATGCATGAACGTAAAGATCGAAGCTTTACGTGACAACTGAGTCTTGAGATGCTAGATCAAGTGTTTGGAGTGGTAGATCTGCTTTGAATCGTCTTAATAAGGAATGAGTTTAAATGGACTCGCTGAGTCGATGAGCCGACTCGACGAGTCGGTGAGGGTTTGTCCCATTGAGCTTGATCATGCGATAACTCGGTGAGTTGGGGGTCAACTCAATGAGCTGAGTTGTAACTTCATGAGATTTCTGAGGAAAACGAGTGGACGTGACGAGTCACATGGGTGCATTCGTCAAGTCGGGTCAAACATGGGTTGTTGACTCGAGTTTGACTTCTGTTGACTTTAGGGTTGGGTCGAACATGAGTAATGGAGATCATGGAGGGGTAAAATGGTCTTTTATCCACTTCAAGAGTTAGGGAGAGAAAGAATAGCCTTTGGGTATTAGAGTCATGAAAAGTGTATTAATTAGAGATATTCATCCTTTCTGTTAGGCGGAAGTTAGTTCGCGATAAGAGTACGAGGTTATTTTCTTGCTTGCTTGCGTGGTGTGTCTTCTCACTATACTTACCACGACTAGTATCTTTGTGTGACCGGAGAGTCTTGTATGCTTAGCTTGAGTATTGTGATATCCTGCATTATGTCTTCGTGATTTATGATGTGTATTATTGTTATGAGCTTATGGAGATAGGACCACAGGATCCACCCGAGTTGTGGGACCGGAGGGTCTCCACTGAGACACATTAACCAGAGGGTCTTATTCGAGTTATAGCCTCGAGTGGATAATGTGATATGTGTGGTATTTTGGGGAACTCACTAAGCTTCGTGCTTACCATGTTATGTGTCATATGTTTCAGGTTTTTCTCAGGATCACGGGAAGGCACCGGCTTGATTGTACACACCAGTGAAATAGTCATGTTTTAAGGATACTGGATTTTAATCAAACAATTATGGAGATGAGATTTGTAAATTAAATAAATGAGATTTATGTGAAACGTGTTATGAGAATTATATGATTTTAAATGAAAATTTTGTTTGGAAAATTATCGGTGTTACAAGTTGCAAGGGCAACTCGTCGAGTCCCCCTCCCTGTTTGCTTATCATCATGATACACTAAATGTAGGGACTCCAGGGCTTAGATCTGAAACCCTAAGGAATCTAGAAGGATAAAGTTTCCAACTTTACCTTCTAGCACCACTCCAAATTCTCTAAGGCCCTTAACAAAGGTTGGAAAGCTCAAAAGCTTGCCATATGGTCAAAGACTCTAGGGATATGGAATCCCTCCTTTCCAGGAAACTCTCTAGTCCTCAAAACGTTCCAAAGATGGAGGCTTTATGGACATGCATGTCCAATGCATGTCTTAAAGTCAAAATGGCCAAAAAGGGGAAAATATACTCTATAAACACTTACATGGCATCCTTGGTTGACCAAAAGCTAGATCTAGCCCACCTTGGGACTATTTTTCCCTGGAGATCCATAAAGTTGCAAACTTTATGAATCCCATGCATGCAATCAACAAGAATGATAGGAAATGAAGGGCAAAATCGAGATCTAGCCGTATTGTCAGATAAAAATCAAATCTTGAAGACTTACAATAGTTCACAAGATGGTCAAGCTTAAGAGTGGGGGCTTAGCTTGCTGGATCTCCTCTTTCTTCTCACTCTCTCCTTCCTCTTAAGCTCCACAAGTCACTCTAGCTCACAAAAATGGAAGATAATGGGGATTAGGGTTTAGCACAGACATTCTTAGGGTTCGGAGGCTGATGGAAGGTCAGCCTCAAGGTTCTTAAGGAGATTATATAGGGTGTAAAACCTAAAAATTAGGGTTTTCTCTTTACAGCTCCTACTCGTCGAGTCGGGCCTTCCGACTCGTCGAGTAGGACCCACCTCCCGCCTCTTCATAATAGCCTCTACTCGACGATTAAGAGCTCCTAACTCGTCGAGTCCCAGCACCAAAACACTAAAAATTAGAAAATTAAATTAATACCTGGAATAGGTGTTACAAATCTCCCCCACTTGAACTAGACTTCGTCCTCGAAGTCTGCCGACCCAAATAAGTCCAGGTAATGGTCTCGCATCTCATTCTCTGGCTCCCATGTCCATTCAGAGCCCATTCATTGCTGCCATTGCACCTTTACCAGCTTCAATTCCTTGTTCCAAGAACCTTGGTCTTCCTATCTAGAATCGCAACAAGCCTCTCAATGTAGTTTAGGCTCTCAACAACCTGAATATCTTCCAGCGAAACGACTACAGACTCGTCAGTGACACACTTCCAAAGCTGCGACACATGGAAGGTGTTGTGAATCTGGCTAAGCTCATCCGGCAGATCCAAGTGATATGCCACCTTGCCCACCCAGGCCGAAATCCTGAATTGGCCAATATATCGGGGTCAAAGCTTGGCCCTCTTTCAAAACCTGATAACCCATTTCCATGGTGACACTTTCAGTAGTACAAAATCCCCCACCTGGAACTCAAGATCCTATCACCGCCGATCAGTATAACGTTTTTGAATGCTCTGTGCGATCTGCAGCCGGTCGCACACCTGTTGAATCAAGCCGGTAGTCTTAAGCACTACTTCAGTGCTCCCCATGACCCGGTGTCCCACCTCGTCCCAACAAACTGAGCTCCTGCATCTCCTACCATACAACATCTCAAATGGAGGTCGGTCGATGCTGGCATGGTAACTGTTATTGTATGAAAAATCTGCCAGCGGAAAGTATGTATCCCAACTCCCTCCAAAATCCACCACACAGGCTCGCAGCATATCCTCCAGTGTCTGGATCATCCTCTCGCTCTGGCCATCTGTCTGGGGGTCTTCAATAGGAAAGCCATGGGCTCTCCAAATGGTCTTACATCCAAGTGTCATGAGCTCTCCAATGGTCTTCCACACATACCTACCATATATACATCACTAGTATGCAATGTTTTAAAACCCTGGTCGACCTGGCCAGTTCAACCAGATGGACCGTGACCCGAGATAAAACCCAGGTCAATTGAGAACGGTTTTTTTGTAAAAATACGGACCGGATCGAACCGGTCGGGTTTCCCCTAAACCGCGGCTAGACCGCTTATGTTGAACCGGTTAAAACCGGATTGACCCGTTTTAGTTGGGCTTGGATAGTTGAATACAAGTAGCGACCGCCAAAACAACGAGCCGTTTGCGGTTTCTTCAATGTTTTTCAATGTTTAAACTTTGTGGACATCAAATTATTGGTTTTATATGTTTATGCATTATATAGGAAAGTAAAAATATATAAAAATAAAAAAAGACCATAAACCGGGTTGGCCCGACGGTTCAACCGGTTGACCCGTGAACCAGTCATCACACCGGGTCAACTAAAAACCCGGGTTTTAAAACATTGTTAGTATGTTTCCTAGCTCAACAAACTATCATACCACATAATACAACTATAGCTAGGATGCCACATATCACAAAATGGGCCGGCCTTGGTACCTTAGACCCATTGGTATGATGAGGAGACTCACCTCTCACGAATGATGTGCTAACAAGATAAGATCCCCTAAGTTCCAACGCACAACTCAAATTCAAATTTCGATAAGCATCAAAAGATTAACTTGTCAAAACCCCAAAATTACCCTCAAAGTCAACCCTGGTCAAAATCAAGGTCAACATTCCTCGTTAACCCCAACTCGTCGAGTGCATCTAGTAACTCGTCGAGTTCCTACAGAGTCGAGAAAACCTGAACAAACCCTAGCCAACTCGTCAAGTTGTTTCATCAACTTGATGAGTTCACTTGATGCCCAGAAGACGGGGAAACCCACTCTGACGTGTCGAGTTGCCAGGGTAACTCGTCGAGTTCCCCTCCATGATTGCTTATCATCATGATACACTGAATGTAGGGACTCCAAGGCTTAGATCTGAAACCCTAAGGCATCTAGAAGGATAAAGTTTCCAACCTTACCTTCTAAAACCACTCTAACTGCTCTAAGGCACTTTACAAAGGATGGAAATCTCAAAAGCATGCCATATGGTCCAAGACTCTAGGGATCTGGAATCTATCCTTTCCAGGAAAGTCTCTAGTCCTCAAAACGTCCCAAATATGGAGACTTTATGGACGTGCATGTCCAATTCATGTCTTAAAGTCAAAATGGCTAAATAGGGGCAAATATACTCTAAACACCCTTGCATGGCATCCTTGCTTGACCAAAAGCTAGATCTAGCCCACCTTGGGACTATTTTGCCCTGGAGATCCATAAAGTTGCAAACTTTATGAATCCCATGCATGCAATCAACAAGAATGATAGGAAATGAAGAGAAAAATCGAGATCTAGCCATATTCTAAGATAAAAATCAAGTCTTGAAGACTTACAATAGTTCACAAAATGGTCAAGCTTAAGAGTGAGTGTGTGGCTTGCTGGATCTCCTCCTTCTTCTCACCATATCCTTCCTCTTAAGCTCCACAAGTCACTCTAGCTCACAAAAATGGAAGAGAATGGGGATTATGGTTTAGCACAGACGTTCTTAAGGTTTGGAGGCTGATGGAAGGTCAGCCTCAAGGTTCTTAAGGAGATTATATAGGGTGCAAGCCCTAAAAATTAGTGTTTCTCTTTACAGATCCTACTCGTCGAGTCGGGCCTTCCGAGTCTTCGAGTAGGACCCAACTCCCGCGTCCTCATAATAACCTTTACTCAACGAGTCGGAGCTCTCAACTCGTCGATTCCCAACACCAAAACCCTAAAAATTAGAAAATTAAATTAATACCTGGAATAGGTGTTACATGGCAGAAGTGCCAATAGTTTGTAAGTTCCCCAATGTGTTTCCCGAGGACATGACTGATGTACCTCTGAAACATCAAGTAGAATTTAGGATCAACTTAGTTACTAGTGTGGCACTGGTATCCAAGGCACCTTATCATCTTCCACCCCTAAAGATGTAAGAATTGTCTAAACAGCTTCAAGAACTTAAGGACAAGGGGTTCATTCGACCAAGTAGTTCTCCATGGGGAACGCCGATTTTTTTGTTAAGAAAAAGATGGGACACACAGGATGTGCATAGACTATAGAGAGCTAAACAAACTCACGATGAAGAACCGTTATTTCTTACCTAGGATGGACAACTTATTCGACCACCTCCAAGGAGCATCGTGGTTTTACAAAATAGACCTACTTTCAGGATATCGCCAGATGAGTGTAAGGGAAGAAGATATACCAAAGACTGCCTTCAGAACCCAATATGGTCATTATGAGTTCATAGTGATGCCTTTTGGGCACACAAATGCACCCGCCGCATTCATGGACTTAATGAACCGAGTATGTATACATATGCTAGATCGATCAATAATCGTGTTTATTGACGATATCTTGGTCTTTTCAAAGACTCGAGAACAGCATAAAGAGCACCTAAGAGAGGTACTCGAGGTTCATAGGAATGAGAAGTTATATGCAAAGTTCTCCAAATTCCAGTTTTAATTACAAGAGGTCCGGTTCCTTTTGCATGTTATTAACCACGACAGTATTTTAATACATCCAGCCAAGATTGAGGCAGTAATGCAATAGCAAGGCCCGACCACTCCTTCAGAGATTCAAAGCTTCCTAGAGTTATCGGGATATTATAGAATATTTATTCAATACGTATCCAAGATTGTGGTACCGATGACCTGTTGAGCAAAGAAAGAAGTTGCTTTTCGTTGGGGCCATGAGAAACAATTAGCGTTTGAAACGCTAAGGCAAAAGTTATGCAAAGCTCCAGTGTTATCATTACCAGAAGGTGTTGATGACTTGGTAGTTTACTGGGATGCATCAATCATGAGTTTCGAGGCCATCCTCATGCAACGAGGTCGATTAATCTTATATGCATCGAGACAATTGAAGCCTAACGAAGCTAACTACCCAACACACGATTTAGAATTAGGACTAATAGTCTTTTCCCTCAAGATTTGGAGGCATTACCTGTATGGAGTACGGTGTACCATCTACAAATACCACAAAAGCTTAAGATACTTAATGGATCAGTCCAACCTAAATATGAGGAAGCATTGATGGTTGGATGTAGTAGAGGAAGACAACTGTGGAATCCTTTACCACCCAGATAAGGTAAATGTAGTAGCTGATGCATTAAGTTAGAAAACAACCAGTGCACCTATGAAGGGTGTATATTTAAGGATAAAAGTGATCAATCAAGTACTTGAGATGATCATGCAAGCTCAGAGTGAATCAATCAAGGAAGAAAACCAGAAAGCGAGATACTTGTAGGGCAGATCTCAGCTTTCAACATAGATAGTCGTGGGTTGTAGACTCTACATGGCAAAGTTTGGGTTCCATACTTTGGAGGAACTCAAAAAATATAAATGGATGAGGCACACAAGTCCAAATTCTCGATTCATCCAGGAGCTATAAAGATGTACAGGGACCTCAAGCACAAATATTGGTGGCCATGTATGAAAAGAAATGTAGCATTGTATGTCGAAACATGTTTAACTTATCGGAAGTCAAGGTCAATGATATGTGCATAATTAGTTAATTATTTAACGTATATTCTTAGTTATTTTTGATTAATTATGAGAATAATGTGGACAAAAGGTACTTAAAATGTTGAGAATTGTGTTTTCAGTCCAAAAGATATGTTTGGAAGCAAAAAGGAGAAAAGGAAAGCAAGTAAAGATAAAAGAGTGAAAGAAGGAGTCCTACTCGGCGAGTGGATCGACTCTACTCGGCGAGTACATAACGATGTGCCAGAAGATAAATACGACTGCTAATTCAAGACGGATAATTATTGACCTACTCGTCGAGTTGATTCTGTTACTCGCCGAGTACCCTCTGTTTGAGGATATCTATAAAAGACGAATCCTTATTCCATAAGAAGGCATTCCTGGCGAGTTTTAAAGAGGGAGCTGCGACTAAAAGGTTCAGAAGGCGCTAAGGAACCCTAGGCTTCAAGAGTTGGAAGAATTCAAGCAATTAGGTTAATTCTACCACTTAGACTTAGGAATTAAACATGTTTGCTTTCATAAACTTTGTTTTTATGCTTGTTTCTACTGCAACTATGAGCTAAACTCGTTTTTGTTTCTGTTTGGGGAATACCAAAGAACTCCTATGGTTTAATTATTGATTCTTGTTTAATTGTCTATTGGTGATTTATTAAATTAAGTTTGTTAAAGAACCTTATGTATTAATCACTACTATTTTCTGTTAATTGGAAGGCAATTAGGTTGCATGAACATCACTTAATTGTTAACCTCATATGTCTATGTGAATGCTAAAATATATGCTTAAAAGTAATGATTATGAAACTAAGATTAATAAGAAAATAGGAAGATTAATGTGTGAGCTTGTTTGAGAAACCATCAACAAGAGGTTAATTGAATTAATAACTTAATTGACCATTACAAATCTTATTTAATCCAAATAATTAATCTAGGGAATTAATTAGTTTAAACACTTGATCAATGCTTAAATTAGTTAATTGTCTAAGGGTTAGGAGTAATGAACATGAACCTAACTATTATCATTGGTAACCAATAGCAATTAATCCACCTTAACTTAAATAACCATAGGAGCGAATTGGTTGAACCTAAATAGAAACATCTTTATCAAACTTGGTGAATAGTTGTTGCTTTAGTTAATTAGTTAATTTAGTTTGTTTAAGTTTCTAGTCTTGCAAAACTAGAGAAAAACCCTTTACTTTTATTATTTGTTTTAGTTAAAATTAGCTATTAGTTTAATTGTCCGTTCCCTGAGTTCGATACCTTACTTATCAATCTATACCACTTAAAGACAGGTTCACTGCCTTTGTGTGCTTAATTTACTAATAAAAAGTAGGGATAAAACTAGTTGGTTTAACACACATCAAGTTTTTGGCGTCGTTGCCGGGGAACGGTTCTAAATATTTAAGCTAATTCCTAATTTTTTTCGATCCTTTGTGTGAGTTTACTTGCATAAAGTTCATTTATTGCTATTTAGTATCCAGTAATTAGGTTTTAGTATCTGTTTTAGTTAAGTTAAAACTTAAATTTTTTTTTTGAAATATCACTGATACTCGCCGAGTGCACTCGCACCTACTCGGCGAGTAGCAGTTTAACCAGCAATTTTTTTTCTTTTCTTTTACAATCTTTTTGTTCTTTTTACGTTTTATTTTTTTTTAATTTCAGGACTCTCATGACCAGAGGAGCAAACACACCACTGGTACCTCCGTTTGAAGATCCCGAATCCGAATTGAAAAGAAACAAAGGGAAGGACGTGGAGAGTTCAAGCACACCAAAGAAATCACCATTGTCCAACTTGAAGACTGTTTTTGGGAAAAAGAAGAGCAGTAAATCAGGAGCTTCTAGCGCTTCCTTGACAATTGAGGAGCCAATCCAAGAAGATATTGGATACGAGACCGAGGAAGAAGAGGAGGCAACGTACGAACAAGAAACCGAATCGGAGGAAGAGTTAGCATTCACTATGGCTAACATTGATGAAATTCCCATGGGGGAATGGAAGAAGAAGATGCGCGATGACCATGGCCCGGGACTTGTGCAACCCGCAATTCCCGCAACTGCTACCTTCGAACTAAAAGGTCATATCCTAGCTGCGCTTAAGGAAATACCTTTCTATAGGAAAGATCATGAAGATGCCTACAAACATTTGGATGAAGTAAATGATGTTGCTGATTATTTCAACATTCCAAATGTAACCTGCGAAACTCAACTACTTCGGATGCTTCCGGTAACCTTCAAGGGTGTTGCTAAAGACTGGCTCAAATCACTTCCCCCCGGGTCAGTCACTACTTGGGCCAAAATGAAGGAAGAATTTATAGATCACTTTTGCCCACCATCCAAAATAGCCAAACTCAAGAAGGCCATTGAAAACTTTGAACAACAAGCTGGAGAATCTTTATATGAAGCATGGGAGAGGTACAAAAGTCTGCTACGAAATTGCCCACACCATGATCTAAACAACCAGCAAGAAGTTTCCATCTTTTATGATGGAGTTAATGTCACAACCCGGCAGTTGCTAGACTCACAAGGCCCACTTACAAAGAAGCCACCCCCGGTGATTAAAGAATTAATTGAAGAATTCTCTAAACACTCAGGAGAATACCACAACCCTAGGAATGATGTCACGAGGGGAGCCGCGTACGCTGCTACTGAAGATTTATCCGCGGTCATGGCCATGTTAAAAACCATGGATAGGAGAATGGACAAAATGGATCAAACTATCCATGCCATACGGGTGGGTTGTGAAAACTGCAATGGACCCCACCTCACTAGAGATTGCGATTTGGATGAGCACGGCAACAAAAAGGCACAAGTATGTTATTCGAGTGGTGACCGGTATGATGAAGACTGGCGCAAACAAAAGAAGGAGTGGCTGCCTTACGAAGAGTATAAGAAGGCCAAGGAGGAGAAGTACAGACAAAAAGGAAGAGGCTTTTACCAAAAGGAGGAGCCGGTGCAAGAGAGGAAGCCATGCTTGGAAGATATGCTAACTAAATTTGTGGCCGCTTCCGAGAAAAGACATAATGACCATGATGCTGCTATCCAAGAAACAAGAACAATGCTCAGGAACCAGCAAGCATCCATCCACAACATAGAAACGCAGCTTGGGCAACTTGCTCAACAACTAAACCAAAGGTCACCGGGTGAGCTTCCTAGCAAAACCGAGAACAACCCACGAGGCGCGCAAATAAATATTGTTACCACAAGAAGTGGGAAGATTATTACTCCCCTGGCCCCCATTCGAACAGAAGCGAACAAGGACTCACAGAAGGAAGGAACGGAAGTACAAGTCGAAAATCAACACTCACAATCTGAGAGTCCTACTCGCCGAGTAGGACCGATGGACTCGGCGAGTACCTCTGCTAAAACAAGTGATCAGCCACCCTTGAAACCATACCAGCCTCCAATGCCGTACCCAGCCCGAGCCAAGAAGGAGAAGCAGGAAGAGGAATATCAGAAGTTTCTTGATCATATTAAAACTCTTCAAATAAACATTCCTTTCATTGAAGCCGTCATGCAAATGCCCAAGTATGCAAAGTTCCTTAAGGAACTCCTCACTAACAGAAGAAAGATGGAGGAAGTGCAGAAGGTAGTGCTTAATGAGAATTGCTCCGCCGCAATGCTAAACAAATTACCAAAGAAGAAGGGTGATCCGGGGAGCTTAAATTTGCCTTGCCAATTTGGCAACTTGGCTGCAATTCATGCCTTAGCTGATTCTGGAGCAAGTGTGAATCTTATGCCATACTCGTTCTTTAAAAAGCTGGACCTCCCGGAGCCAAGGCCAATTCGAATGGCAATTCATTTGGCAAACAAGACGGTTACTTTTCCAAGAGGCATTTGTGAAGATTTGCTAGTAAAAGTAGACAAATTTGTCTTCCCGGCTGATTTCATCATTCTCGACATGGAGGCGGACCCGCAAGTGCCAATCATCCTTGGAAGGCCCTTCCTCAACACCGCTAGCGCTATCGTAGACATGAGAGATTCTAAGCTCACATTGCGAGTTGGGGACGATTCAGTGACATTCGGGGTAGACCAAGCCATGAAGTACTCAAGGAGTAGTGACGACACGGCTTTCTCAATCGACATGCTTGACGAAATATTGGAAGAAGACATACCTAAAGATTCCGACAAATTTGCAGCTTTGGATGAAGAATTTGATCCAGAAAAGGACTTACTAGAGATTGAAAGACTGTTGGAAGAAGCAGAGTATGAAGAAATAAAGAAGCAAGCTGAAAGAACTACTCGCCGAGTAGACCCGACCTACTCGCCGAGTACATCCGAAGAAAAGCCAGAAGTCGTGAATACAGCCACCAAATCGCCGAGTACCAAATCTGCACTCGGCGAGTCTGTCACTATGAAAAACAAATTGGAGCTCAAAACACTACCTGATCATCTGGAGTATGCCTTTCTGGAAGAAGGAAATCAGAAGCCTGTGATCATAGCCTCGGACCTATCCAAAACAGAAAAAGAGGAGCTTGTATGCGTGTTGAAGAAAAGGAAAAGAGCCATCGCATGGAGCATCTCCGACATCAAAGGAATAAGTCCATCCTACTGCTCTCACAAAATCAATTTAGAAGAAGGAGCAAGGCCGGTGGTGCAACATCAAAGACGATTAAACCCAAACATGCAAGAAGTCGTCAAGAAGGAGGTGGTCAAGCTTTTGGATGCAGGAATCATCTACTCCATCTCCGATAGTCCATGGGTGAGTCCGGTCCAAGTGGTACCCAAGAAAGGAGGAATGACGGTCATTACCAATGAAAAGAACGAGTTAATTCCAACGCGAACGGTAACCGGTTGGCGAGTGTGCATCGATTATCGAAAGCTAAACGATGCCACTCGCAAAGACCATTTCCCCCTTCCTTTTATAGATCAAATGTTAGAGAGACTATCGGGCCATAGCTACTATTGCTTTTTAGATGGGTTTTCAGGGTATTTTCAAATACCCATAGACCCAATGGACCAAGAAAAGACCACCTTTACATGCCCCAGTGGAACTTTCGCCTATAGACGCATGCCATTTGGACTATGCAATGCACCTGCGACATTTCAAAGGTGCATGACCGCCATATTCCATGATATGGTGGAAAAATTCATGGAGGTCTTTATGGATGACTTTTCTGTATTCGGATCTTCTTTCAATAATTGCCTAACAAATCTTGACTCAATACTTGCCAGATGTGAGAAAACCGACTTGGTCCTAAATTGGGAAAAGTGTCACTTCATGGTCAAGGAGGGTATAGTTTTGGGACACAAAGTCTCTAAAAAGGGAATAGAGGTGGATCTGGCAAAGATAGACACCATTGCAAAATTACCCCCACCAACTAATGTGAAGGGCATTAGAAGTTTTTTGGGACACGCAGGTTTTTACCGGCGTTTTATAAAAGATTTTTCCAAAATCACGAAACCTCTAACACAATTATTACTAAAAGATGCACCCTTTAATTTTACCAAAGAGTGTTTAGAGGCATTTGACTTTCTAAAGGAAAAATTAACTAATGCCCCGATCATTATAGCACCAAATTGGAACTTACCCTTCGAGATCATGTGTGATGCTAGTGACTATGCACTAGGAGCGGTCCTTGGACAAAGGGTTGATAAGCACTTTCAACCCATCTATTATGCAAGCAAGACCCTAAATCCCGCCCAAGAGAATTATACTACTACTGAAAAAGAACTGTTAGCCGTGGTTTACGCTTTTGACAAGTTTCGCCCTTACTTAGTTTTATCTAAAACCACTGTTTTTACTGACCACTCGGCTATCAAGTATTTGTTTTCCAAACAGGATGCCAAGCCAAGAATAATACGATGGGTGCTGCTTCTTCAAGAATTCGATATAGAGATACGAGACAAGAAAGGAATGGAGAACGTAGCGGCCGATCATTTATCTAGGCTCGAGAACCCGACATTGCAAGAAGAAAAGGATGGAGATGACTTTCCGGATGAATACATTATGGTGTCCGTGGGAGAGGAGCCATGGTTCGCAGACATAGCTAACTATTTAGCTACCAATTACATTCCGAAGGATTATAGTAGTCAGAAAAAGAAGAAATTCTTTGCGGAGATCAAATATTACTTTTGGGACGATCCATACCTCTTTCGAAGCTGTGCGGATGGAATTATACGAAGATGTGTGTTCGGAAAGGAGAGTCGACGAATACTAGAACATTGCCATAGCGGGCCCACGGGAGGACATCACGGAGCACACTATACCGCAAAAAAGATCTTTGACATTGGATTCTATTGGCCTACAATCTTCAAAGATGCAGCCCAATATGTCAAAGAATGTGATGCTTGTCAAAGGGTGGGAAACATTTCATCTCGAAATGAGATGCCACAACATAGCATTCAAGTATGTGAGGTGTTCGACGTGTGGGGCATTGACTTCATGGGACCTTTTCCCACCTCCAAAGGAAACAAGTACATCCTAGTGGCGGTAGATTATGTTTCGAAATGGGCGGAGGCGCAGGCTTTACCTACAAATGACGGACGGGTAGTGGTACGATTCTTAAAAAAACTATTCTCCCGGTTTGGTGTTCCCAAGGCCCTAATTAGTGACCGTGGCACACACTTTGCCAATGATCAATTGGACAAGGTGCTCAAAAAATATGGGGTGACTCATAAGTTCTCCACATCATACCACCCACAAACGAGTGGACAAACGGAAGTGACCAATCGAGCTTTGAAGCGTATCTTAGAGAAGTCAGTGGGAAGCAACCGCAAGGAATGGTCGGATAAATTGGATGACGCACTATGGGCATTTCGTACCACTTTCAAAACACCTATTGGTACTACACCATATAGGTTAGTTTATGGAAAGCAATGCCATTTACCGGTTGAAATCGAGCACAAGGCATATTGGGCGCTAAAAAGGTGCAACTTTGACATGGAAGAATTGAAGACCAACCGTCTAATGCAAATGAATGCCCTTGAAGAACTCCGAAATGAGGCTTATTCTAGTTCGTGGCTCTATAAAGAAAAAACCAAGAGATGGCACGACCAACGAATCAAAAGCAAAAACATCCATGAAGGCCAAAAAGTACTACTCTTCAACTCCCGATTAAAACTTTTCTCGGGCAAACTCAAATCAAGGTGGGATGGTCCCTTTTTGGTCAAGACGGTGTTTCCTCATGGGGCTATAGAATTGATCTCAAAAGATGGCACACCCTTTAAAGTCAATGGCCATAGAGTGAAGAAATATGAAGAAGGAGTCCCCCGAAATGAAGGATTGGAGGAGCTGCTGCTGTGCGGAATTGCAAACACGTAGAAGGGGCGGAGTCTAGCTAATGACTCCATCAAAAGAAGCGCTTCTCGGGAGGCAACCCGAGTTTCACGTTTGCATTTTCTTTCCTTTTCTTTATTTTTCATATTGTTTTGTTCATTCTTCTTCATTTATTCTACTTCTCTAAATGCTTGAGGACAAGCTCTACTGGAAGTGTGGGGTGGAAAGGCTAAACAAAGGAATTAATATAGTAAAATTGGCAAATTTACAAAAAAAAAAAAAAAAAAAAAAAAAAAAAAAAAAAAAATTCAACCTGAGACATATACTCGGCGAGTATATCGATTATACTCGGCGAGTAAATGTTTGCTTACAGCCAAATGTCCATAACACGCGTATCTACTCGGCGAGTAGATCCATTCTACTCGGCGAGTAGACGGTTTAAACTCAGTAAAGTAAAATCTGTAAAAATTACTATCATTCAACATTTCATCTCCACACTCGCCGAGCATCGTCCCTCAGCCGCCTCTCAAGGGTTCTTCAAGATCTATTCAATTTTCTTCCTCTTTCTCTTCATTCAAGCAACAAGGTGACATCTTTACCCTTTAACTTTATGAAAGGTCCAATCTTTATCACATATCTCCCCATATTTGATATGATTCCGGATTTGGGGAGTTTTTCCCAATTTTTAGGGCTTTGATTTACTCATGAATTAGAGGTTGTTTGGAGTAATTTCTTCAAGAAATATGGGTAGATAAGTAATTACAACAAAACCCTATGAACAAATTGGACTATTACACAGATTACACAGATCTGATCTCGATCTGTCAAAAAGTTCATACTACTCGGCGAGTATGTTCGTGTACTCGGCGAGTAGGCTCTAATCAGATCAAATTTTTTTTCTTCTACTTTAACTATGGGGTGTTGTTTATTGCTGTTTTTTTTGGTATGTTTATGCAGATATCATGGCAAGGAGAGGACAGTCATCACGTGGAGGAGGCCATGGTGATATGCCATGGTTAGCCTTTCAACAAATTACCTCTAAATCCTCCAAAACTCGAGCCCTAAACAGGTTGGAAGCGCTGCGACAGAAAGAAATTCACTTGCCCACTGCAGTGGATTGGGGATGGATGGGTAATGTCGGCTTGGAAGAGGAACTTACTCCATATTTGGTAAAAGATTGTAACTTGGGTTATGCCAACATCACTTGTGATGGTTGGCTGCAATTATTTAAAATACAAGAGCCAGTATACGCGGAGTTGTGCTGGGAATTCTTTGCTACTATTTCATTCCGAGGTGGTAGTGAATATTACAATCCAAACACGATCTCGTTTTCTTTGGGAGGAGAGCTGCGACAATGCAGCATGGTTGACTTCTCTTGGCGGTTGGGCATCTACGATCAAGATATGTCGATGACGGACTACTTTGAAGCCTTCTTGGAAAATACCTACAAAGAACTTCCCGAGGGGGTGGTGGCATCGACATGGTGGAGTACAATTGCTAACCGGGTCTATATACCTTCCACTGCTCAAGAAGGGCATATTCGTTCTCCAATCCATCGACTCATTCACCGATTCGTTGCAAGCACGATCAACATGCGAAAGGATGGGGATAAAGTTCCCACCCTTGATATCTTTTATATGTGGAGTATCATCACCCCCGATGTTTTCTGCAACCTCCCATATTGCATTGCTAAATTTCTTGCGGAGGGAGCGGTTAAGGAAAAAATCAACTCGAAGATCAATGGGGGTATGTTCATTACTCGGCTTGCGCGATCATTTGGAATCTTGGGATTACCGCAAGCTCAAATGCTGACGATTATCCACCCTCCTCCATTCAACACTGCACTTTATAGGAGGGCTCGGATAGTGGACAAATTTGGTGATTCTTTTACTATTCCGAATGAGGACGAGCCGGCGGTCCCCGAGGAGCCGGGAAGGCGGGTTAGGCCGAGAAACGAGCGGGTACGAGAAGACCCACCGGTGATTCCGGTGGAGGATAACGAGGGATGGAATCAAGTGGAGTATCGACGATACTTGGATGATATAGGGCGAGGGGTTAATTACACCAATCAATCCTTCGACTATCTTTTCCAACAAATGCATATTGCCCCGCGACCGGGACCCGGCTATCCTTACATCATGAATTGGGACGAAAGGATGCAAAGAAGGGGTGGAGAAGGAGGTAGTGGAGCTGGAGGAGCAGGGATGGACGAGGAAGAATGAAGATTTTATTTGCTTTTGTTTTGTTTGATTATGATGTTTGTTTTAAGACAATTGTGGATATGTTGAACTTGGCTATGTGGTTTGAATATTAGTGTTACTTTTAGTTTTCTTTTTAGGTATTGAAGCTAGGAAGCATGCTATTTAGGAATGGTCAAGAGAGGAATGAGAGTCTTTATGAATGCTTGTGGAGTCTTGTTCCTAGGATCGAGTCCGTATGAATCGAGAGTTTATTAAGGTGTTGCTGTTTAGGAAGTTTACTGGAGAGTGTATTTATATCAACACTATAGTAAAGAGAAACAGCGGTTAAAAATTCTGAAAATACACACTATACTCGCCGAGTGCATTAATACTACTCGGCGAGTACATCTGCTTCTGCCCGAAATACGTTGCCAGTCAACTTCTACTCGCCGAGTTTAATCGCCTACTCGCCGAGTATCCTACTGCGAGAAGAATTTCTGATTTGTTCTGGATAGTTTTTCTGCGCCATTCATACATTCTTTATGAGTTACTACTGAAAATTGTGCAACAACCCTTTTTCCTTGGAGTTTTCGAACTATCAACCACATGAGACGTATGACACCCGTGCCATGGATGAGTTGTTCCCATGGTTTAAGTCATTAGAAGAAGGAGTTGAAGAGGAGAGTGTCAGCCTAGCGACTGCTACCCCAGGGGAGTTTGTTCTAACTTTCTCTCTATTTGCATTTTTAGTTGTTATAATATGCAATGAGGGCATTGCATAAAATAAGTGTGGGGTAGGGGGTTAGTCACATCTTAGAACACTTAGAATCTTAATTTAGGCTAATTTTTAATGCTTAGGGCTTAAATTAGAAAATTTTGGTAAAAATTAGGATTCCATATTAGAATTATGTTAATAATTGCATGAGAACCCAAATGTTTAGTTGAGCCTATACACGTTCTAGTGCATTTGTGGCTTCCTTATTTCAGTGAAATCATGAGACAAAAACACGACCTTGCTCGGCCTGAGGGATGCAATATGTTTAGCAGCCTAAACCTGAAATGTATCCAGGAAAGTTTTTATCATTAGCCAATAAAGGTTGAGATTGAGCGCCCCTGCTTAAGCATGTAGGGATTTTAGAAGGAAAAATATATTGAGAAATACATGAAAAAAAAAGAGAAGAAAAAAATTAAAATTAAAAAAAAAAAAAGTTGTAAGAATTTTGGAGCAAATGAAGATCAAATATTCCAAGAAATCCAGAAAAGTTGAAGATACCAAAAATCAAATAACAAGGTGGTGAATTCGAAGAAATTAAAGATCTAATGTCAAAGAAGTGAAGAATTCCAAAGAGCTCCAATGTGGTATCAAAAGTTGTAATTTTAGAATATGTATGCTTGGGTTGCTCAATTAAAAATACCTTGAGGGTAAAGAGATTTTCTGAGGATGGATTCGAAGGGTTGCATAAAATGAGCATAGTTCGGGGTGAGTGGGCGAATGTTTATGAGGATTGTGAGTATTTGAAGTATGGGGGTTGTTAGGAATTTTAGACACAAATGCATGCGTTGCGGTCTTGGCATAATGGCTGGGATGGATTGGAGATATTAATGTGATTTTAATATGTTTAAAATTCAGTTTTGCTTGGGGGCAAGCAAAAGTCAAGTGTGGGGTATTTTGATATGTGCATAATTAGTTAATTATTTAACGTATATTCTTAGTTATTTTTGATTAATTATGAGAATAATGTGGACAAAAGGTACTTAAAATGTTGAGAATTGTGTTTTCAGTCCAAAAGATATGTTTGGAAGCAAAAAGGAGAAAAGGAAAGCAAGTAAAGATAAAAGAGTGAAAGAAGGAGTCCTACTCGGCGAGTGGATCGACTCTACTCGGCGAGTACATAACGATGTGCCAGAAGATAAATACGACTGCTAATTCAAGACGGATAATTATTGACCTACTCGGCGAGTTGATTCTGTTACTCGCCGAGTACCCTCTGTTTGAGGATATCTATAAAAGACGAATCCTTATTCCATAAGAAGGCATTCCTGGCGAGTTTTAAAGAGGGAGCTGCGACTAAAAGGTTCAGAAGGCGCTAAGGAACCCTAGGCTTCAAGAGTTGGAAGAATTCAAGCAATTAGGTTAATTCTACCACTTAGACTTAGGAATTAAACATGTTTGCTTTCATAAACTTTGTTTTTATGCTTGTTTCTACTGCAACTATGAGCTAAACTCGTTTTTGTTTCTGTTTGGGGAATACCAAAGAACTCCTATGGTTTAATTATTGATTCTTGTTTAATTGTCTATTGGTGATTTATTAAATTAAGTTTGTTAAAGAACCTTATGTATTAATCACTACTATTTTCTGTTAATTGGAAGGCAATTAGGTTGCATGAACATCACTTAATTGTTAACCTCATATGTCTATGTGAATGCTAAAATATATGCTTAAAAGTAATGATTATGAAACTAAGATTAATAAGAAAATAGGAAGATTAATGTGTGAGCTTGTTTGAGAAACCATCAACAAGAGGTTAATTGAATTAATAACTTAATTGACCATTACAAATCTTATTTAATCCAAATAATTAATCTAGGGAATTAATTAGTTTAAACACTTGATCAATGCTTAAATTAGTTAATTGTCTAAGGGTTAGGAGTAATGAACATGAACCTAACTATTATCATTGGTAACCAATAGCAATTAATCCACCTTAACTTAAATAACCATAGGAGCGAATTGGTTGAACCTAAATAGAAACATCTTTATCAAACTTGGTGAATAGTTGTTGCTTTAGTTAATTAGTTAATTTAGTTTGTTTAAGTTTCTAGTCTTGCAAAACTAGAGAAAAACCCTTTACTTTTATTATTTGTTTTAGTTAAAATTAGCTATTAGTTTAATTGTCCGTTCCCTGAGTTCGATACCTTACTTATCAATCTATACCACTTAAAGACAGGTTCACTGCCTTTGTGTGCTCAATTTACTAATAAAAAGTAGGGATATAACTAGTGGGTTTAACACACATCAGTCGAACACCAGATGCCACATGGAAAATTACAACCTCACGATACCCCGATGTGGAAGTGGGAACAGATAATGATGGACTTCATCACCAAGTTGCGAAGGACTTCTCATGGAGTAGACACTATATGGGTGGTAGTGGATAAATTAACCAAGAGTGCCCACTTCATGCTTATCCAAGAAAGCTCCTTAGCCGAGAAGCTTGTAGAGATATACGTCAAGGAAGTAGTCTCCTACACAGAGTACTAGTCTCGGTAGTCTTTGATAGAGATGCCCGTTTCACTTCTCGATTTTGTAGTAAGTTCCATGATGAGTTGGGCACCCGATTGCATATCAACACAACTTATCACCCTCAAACCGATGGGCAGAGCGAAAGGACTATTCAAACTCTTTAAGATATGTTAAGGGCTTATGTATTTAACTTCGGCGGAAGTTGGGATACGTATCTACCGTTAGCAAAGTTTTCGTACAACAACAACTACAATTCCAGTATTGCTAGACTTCCCTTCGAAATGCTCTATGGAAGGAAGCGTCGGGTCCCATATGTTAGGGAGAAGTTGGCCAATGAGTCATGTGGAGCGCTGATGTGGTGATCAAGACCACCAAACTAATCTAACAAATGCGAGAAAGGCTGAAAGCTAAAAAGATTCGGTAGAAGAGTTATGCAGATCAACAGAAACCGGAGCTTGAATTCCTAATAGGATATCTAGTACTACTTAAGGTTTCACCATGGAAGGGTGTCATCAGGTTCTGGGAGAGGAGCAAGTTAGGCCCTAGGTATATCGGACATTTTCGAGTCATTGCTCGAGTGGGCAAGGTTGCCTATTGTTTGGATCTGCCATAAGAGCTCATTCATATGCACAACACCATCCACATCTCCCAATTAACTAAGTACATTACGGATGAATCCTCAATTGTACCTTTGGATTACATTCATGTAGACAAGCATCTGAACTACATTGAAAACCTTGTATCAATCTTGGATAAGAAGATGAAGACCTTACGCAACAAGGTGATCAACTTAGTGAAGGTTTAGTGGCAATACCAAAAAGGATCGAAATAGACTTGGGAGCAAGATAAAGAGATGAATAACAACTACCTACAGTTATTTAGTTAGGTTTCAGGGAAGAAATCCTTGTAAATGGGGGAGAGTTGTAACACCCCATTTTTACCGTAATCGTAGATTGTAATAAATACAAAATAAAAATATATTACTCTTAAGCCAAAATAATCATCATAGAAAAGTAGGAAACATCAATATGATTTCTGTAGATGCTTAGAACACATAAATCCGACTTCATATGAAGAAGTTACACTTCTTCGAAGTTTCAGGATTTAAATCGGCACGACTCTGCGTATCATAAAAAGTATAATTTGATAAATTACTTTTTAGCCTAAGTGATCTAAACAAAAGTCATAGTAGTCATTAAACCGGGAGCGTGCATATAGAGAACATCTAAATCTAACTTCATTAGAAGAAGTTATGATTTTTCTAAGATTCGGCATAGTAGTGTACAACTCAAAAATCGAATTTTAGATTGGTCGATTTTTAGCCGAAACAATCTAAATAAGAATAGAATATCTCATTAATAGGAATTCAATGATATAAAGACAGTTGAAAACAAACTCCAGATAAGAAAGTTATGCATTTTAAACAGAATTCAACAGTCTAAGCCTATATAAAAAAATCATATTAGCTGACGAAGTCTAAACGAAAGTTGTAGATCTCATTGAGAGTTTTCTGTGGATATCAAGAATGTAAAAACGGAGACCGTATGAAGAAGTTACACAATTTTGAAAATTTGGAATTTCATGTGCGCGTATGCACAATGCACGTAGCGTTATAGAAGCTTCCACTTTGCACCACCCAACATCTACCACATGTTCGCTTTTAAGGGCATCCTTGCCGACCAAGTTGGCGCACGACGAGCTGGTGGTCTGTGTGCGGCGCACAGATCTGAATTCCTGCCTATAAATAGCTCTCCATGCTTCATTTATTCCCTACAACTCCCCAATCGTCCTCTCTCGATAATCTCTCGATACTAGCCTATTTTCCCTTAGTTTCTAGGATACAACGAAGTCTGGCGACACCCCCGTGTACTCATCTGAGTGGTAGTTCTTTGAGTAGGAGATCTCGAATCAGTATTCTGCCTGCTTAGATCCCACTTCTCATCAGTAGTACTCTGTACGTGAGCTAGACTTACTCTACCTCCGTGTAATTTATAATCAAAGTTATAACTTGTTGCTAGGAGCCTATAATTAAGATTTATTATTAATTCCAATTTGTTATACTGATTGATCTACTTATTGGAGAGGTGACTAGAATGGTCATGTTGGCTTGGTTGTTGGTTTTTAGAAAGGATATACACCGAAATGGTACTGCCTTCCTATTGTCTTGCTTGGTTGATCCTTATTTGATAGTACTATTGGTATTCATTGGGATTAGTGATAAGTCTAGCCTACTTTACCAAAATTACCATAAGAACTAATAAACTATAGTATTATAGGTTAATCCTCATTGAAGTGTTGGTCGTCAGCTAAATTGTCCGGTTAACTGTTAATCCTCTGAGAATATGTCATGGTGAGTTATTCTCACTATATTGTATACTCATGTATGTATCATATGTGGTATGCATTTAGGCAATTAGACTTGGATAGTTAGCTGCCTGTTATGTGGATTGCTACTATATATATATACATATGTGTGTGTGAGTGGAGTTAAGGGTGGACCAGCCTTGTGCTGAAGGCCAATAGACTTGGGCGGACTAGCTAAATGTTGTACGCAAAATGGGGGCGGATCATCTTTATGCTGAAGGCCATAGTGCATACCAACTATATGTTGAAGGCCATTATGTGTATGTATTTTATATATAGTGTGGTATGGAATACTTTGAGAGAATTCTCTAAGCATCAGCTTATAGTTGTTGAATAACTGCTTTACAGCTTGTTCATCTGACCATGGAAAGGCTCATGAATGATTGTATCTGCATCGAAGCATCAACTAGAAATTTTGGGGACATTACAAATGGGAGTTCATCAACTTGATGTCCAAAGACAAGCTGACTACAATGAATTTCTTAAGAAAGCTGAAGAGTTGTTGAAAGATGTAAAGGAATTAAGGGATGAGTTGGTCAAACTGACCAAAGAGTAGGAGGAGAAGACCAAATACCTGATCACTAAAACCCACAATGCTTATGAAGCAGGGTATTATGAACTCAAATCTAGAATCAGACGTCTAAGAAGAGCATTCACGGCAAGGGAAACAATCGATCAAATCCAAGTAGTCAGCAAAGACATTCAAGACTACATCAAAAACCAAACCCACTGACAAATAATGATTTAAGCTTGCAAATGTTGACTAGGTTCCACCGAAGTCAAAAGATGCTTGAAGAAACTAAGGCTCTATTTGAGAAGAAGGGAGTGCCTTCTTCCTCAAAAAGGGAACATATCCCACAAGTTGAAGTTAGCTCTGAAACTCCCTCACGACAAGGCCATCAATCTCTGCCAAAAGAGAAAACTCCACCGCTATCTCCTGCTAAGTCTCTACCAAAAGAAAAGGCTTTAACTCCCCCTCAATCTCCCAAGAAGCAAACTCCACTGCAGTCTCCAAGAAAAACCTCTCCAGTTAAAGAAGTAGAACCAGATCCTTCTACGTCTTCAGACAAATCTAATGAATCTCTAATTACAAAGCGGAAAAAAGGATGACTGGAGAGCATCAAAAATGGTGGAATAAATCTACCAAACTCAAGGACCTGGTATCTGAATGGATGAAGCATTGGTCAATTCATGGGTAAATCCTACGTGAAGACTTCTTGATTCAGACTATGTTCCTCATCTGACGTACACTGATGGACTTTAGGATATTCCTTTATCTCCAACTTCTAAATACTTCCCAGTCTTTGAGCCTTTTGATCTTCGCACTCTAGACGAACGCATACTTCCCATGGAGTTTGAAAGACTAAATTCTTTTCATCACAAGCATTAAAAGAAAATTAAGGAAACATGGTCAATGATGCTCCTGAAACCATTAAAACATTCAAGTCTCGCTCATTCAAAAATGTAACCTTTTATCAACATACACACACAAACTCTCTCTCTCTCTCTCTCTCTCTCTCTCTCTCTCTCTCTCTTTCGCTTCAAGAAGGAATACCACCGCATTTAAGTAGACCTTGTCTTCATGAACTCTGAAGAAATCTTTGCAATATCTAGGGTATTCAAGAACAATATTGAAAAGCATCACAACATGAAACCAACGTATGCTAGAGCATGTGATTTCCTCAAATCCCTAATATGTGACTTTGTGATGATTGATGTAGAAATTTATCCTGTCCTTGCTGAAAATACGAATTTTCCTCCATTTGAACATGCTATATTCATTACCAAAGGAATTTAGGATCTAAGCATCGATTCCACAAGCTTTCCTGACCTTGTCATCATCTTCAAGCTCTCCAAAAATAGTAAAAAAACACTTCCTTCCTGCCAATGCGTTTCACAGATGCTCAAATAATCAACTGGAAGACACCATCACGTATATTGAAAAATTCAAGTTCATTGCTGACGAAGTAAAGCTTAAAATAATCCGAAGAATCACATGAATCTTTCAATTCAGGAAGTTTTGGTGGATCATCATTATGTTTCTTAAACTTAATTAATGAATGTGATAGATGCAAGGTCACTTAGTGGGAAATTGTTGATGCATTAAAGTGGACCTCGACACCTATGAAGATTAATGGAAGTGAACACCTGATTTTAGAGTTACGAAGAGTTCAAAGAGAGAAGAGATATGGAACAGATGCTTATCTAAAAGACTTGAGTGTATACCTGGATACCAGAGATAAAGATGCGATGAGTTTAAGCCTTTTGTCTTTTGTGGATACCGCAATGTCAGTAAAGTAATAATCACCTTTTTTGACAATTGCGTGTTGAGTTGGTGGTACCAGTCCAAGCGTAGGATCATAGACGTCTTAATCAAGATTAATTTATATTATATTATTTAGGGACTTGTACTATTTCTTCCTATAAATATATAGTCATGTAAAACTTAGAAAGTGTGTCAGATCTTCATGATCCTTGTAATCAGTTCAAGTGAAATATAAATCTCCTTTTCTTTTACATGTTTATGTTCTTCATTGTTCATACTTTGTTGTTCGCCCTATAATATCTTGTGTTTGAATGCAAACCTAGTTATGATTCAACAAGTATCATTCTTAATTGCATATATTTAGTGAAGTACATTATGACTATGTTTCCTTCTTAATTTCTACTACTTATTGTTGTTGAGCTTCACAAGATCCTCGAGATTAACTTACATTCTGCATCGTAATCTCATTTTCCTAAAGTTCTTGTCTCAACAATAGATATTCCTTATTTTTCAAACGTCACATATATATTGCTTTGCATATGGTGGTCCAACTCAAACGGAAAATCTTGGAATCGGTTTTTTTACACTTCTTTAGGTTTTATGGTCTTACGAAAATGCTACGGTTTTTAGACAATATCCCTCTGATGAAATAGATAGGTTGGATGCTTGTACTTCTACTATTTTGGTTTTAAAAGATCAAATTATTGTAAATATTTTTGTTTTATATCTTGTACTTTTGTTGTTTCTATATGTTAATTTACATAATTTACATGACATGTATAAAATAACAAGTTTTAATATTCAAGAAGCCGGGTACCAGGAACCGGAACCGGTTCTGGTTGTTCCAGGAGCGGTTCCAATTTTCTAGGAACCGGTGTAGGCGATTCTAGCTCCAATACCCAAAACCTAAGAACCGCCAGTTCCGGGAGCGGTTCTGGTTCCAAATAAAATAGGCGGGTACCCGGTTATGCTTATGACAGTTTGTGATAGAAGAGGTGTAATCATAAATGATTATACATATATATATATATATATATATATATATATATATATATATATATATATATATTTGTTCACAGATTGAATAATCATATAAGATTATGACAGTTTGTGGCAGAAGAGGTGGTGGTGACAGAGGTGGTGTAGTGGTGGTGGCGGTGGTTGTTGTGGTGGTGGGGATGGTGGCGGAGGAGAAAGGAACGGACGACGCTAAATAATCATTTATGATTATAACAGACCTGTTGCGTCGGTAAGCTGGAGGGTTAGAGCGGCAGATGTTGAATATGTGGCTGAGGTTGAATTTCAAAATCTCTATTTTATTTTTAATTTCAACAAAACATATATATATATATAATCAAGTTTAAAGCAAGACTTTAGGAATTCAACTAGAGTGGTAAATTTTAAGTACAGGCGGATCTATGTGGTTATTGGTATACCTCAAATTTTCCATCTTAGTGTAAATATTTTTAAAATTTTCAAGCATACTACCTCTTAAATCTTGTTTGTTACCACTGTGATTTGTTCTTGGGTTAGCCACATATTTTCCTATCATCACATGCCACCCATTTCATCTTTATTCTATAGTCATGTTTTTAAGTCCTGTTTGATAGTTGTTGTCTAGGAAAGTACTGTATGAGAAAGTTTTCTGATTGAGAAAGAAACAATGTTGTTTGATTGTACATCGGGCTGACTGTATTGAATGATAAAAAATGACAATATTACTCTGTTGTTTTATACTGTGATGGATGAAGTTGCTGAATAATGATAAAAACATACAAATTGTTATACAAAATCAAAATTACACATTAATCATTTAAAAATCTAAATACAAGTTGTCATACAAAGTAATTAGACGTAAATCAATTAAAATCCAAATACAATGTTGATTAGTTTGTTTTTAGTTTATTGTTTTTCAAGTTGATGTTATGTTGTTCTTTCTATCAATTTTAACTTTTTTATAATCCAATGTGTGATTCTTGATCGGATTTATGTCCGATAATGGTGGGATGGATAAGATTTTTTTAAATAAATTAGGATGACAGTGGTGTTGTAAAAAAAATAATCCAATAAAAATGAATTAAAAAATTAACTAGAAGAAATTAATAATCCAATCAGGTAATATTTATTAATGTATAAATATTATATATTATAAATAATAATTATTAATATATGATAATCCAATAATAAAGAATTAATCGATAAAAAAGAAATTAAAAAAAGACAAAACTGCAAAAATGGTCCCTGTGGTATGCATTTTTTGGGGGTTTTAGTCCAAACAGTGACTTTTTTGGTTTCGTAGTCCTTTTGGAGTGGTTTGTATGTGAAAATGGTCCCTCCGAAAATTGAAATGACTATAATACCCTTGAGGGTATTTATTTTACATTTTTCTTTCATTATTCTTAAAATTTAATATTTATTTATTTATTTTAACAATTAAAAAAATAAAAAAGGTCCCACCTCTCTCTCTCTCTCTCTCTCTCTCTCTCTCTCCAAGAACCAACTTCTGTGTTTGTATCCATTTTATATTTTGCTTCAAACACATTAAATTGAAGAACTTCCCCAAATCGTTTCTTTAAGTCGTAGATTTTTTGCCTTTTCAAGCTTCAACAATGGTAGCCATGGGAGAAACTTCTCCTTTATGTGGGTATATGTATCAGAAAAGAACTCTGTATATTCTCCCTTTTCTGTTCAAAGCTTCAACCATGGAAGAAACAAAAAAAAAAAATGCAGCTCCTACACCCGCTCATTTTTCTGTCAAAATCACACCAAATGAACTCAAGAAAATCGAGACCCACTACTCCCCTTTCTTGAGATCTAAAACTTACAACCCTTGGTGACGGAGATGCAAACGACTCTTGGTGGTGGAGATGAAGATGGTGGTTTTTCAAGGGATTTTCTGTAGGTGTCCAAATCACAAAAGGGTTTTTGATGTTGGTGTCTCTTGGTGACGGAGATGATATGTTGCTTATGGTATCATCAAAATCGAGACCCAGTACTTCGACTCACTCACTCTTTTATCAAAATCGCACTAGATCACCCCAAGAAAATAGAGACATACCCTTATGTACGACCATCATTGATTTGAGTGTGTGGTTTTCATTTCTAGAACGATTTCAAGAGTATTCTTGAGTGTGTATGTGTTTATAAGAGTGTGTTTATGTGTTCTTAAGTGTGTGTGTGTGTGTGTTTTGAAGAACAAATCCATGAAAGTTAAATTGTATGTTTATAACTGTGTTTGTGTTCTTGAGTTTTGAAGAATAAGACGAGAGAGAGAGAGAGAGAGAGAGAGAAGGTGGGTCTCTTTTTTGATTTGATTTAACATTTATATTTAAATAAAAGAAAAAAATATTTAAGTAAATGGAAAAAACAAATTAAAAGGGCAAAGTAGTCTTTTCAAGTTTACCAAGGACCAATTCTACCATGAAACTAGCCTAAAAGGACCATGAAACCAAAAAAGTCAAGGTTTGGACTAAACCTCAGAAAAAATGCATACCATAGGGACCATTTTTGCAATTTTGTCTTTTGAAAAACATTCAAAAGAAATTAATAATCTAATTAAATAATATTTATTAGAGTAAATTACACGAATGGTCCCTATAGTTTGGGGTAATTTGCACGCTTGGTCACTAACTTGTTTTTTTAATTCGGAAGGTCCCTACTATTTGTTTTTGTTACGCGTTTGGTCCCTACTGTTTGCTTTTGTTACACATTTGGTCCCTGTCTTACCTAAAAAGACTATTATTTAAATAGGAAAAAATGGTAGAATAGGTAAGGTAAGGTGAGAGGAGTGAGGTTGGGGGTATGTTTATTTAAATAAATAAATAAATCAAGGGCAAAATAATCTTTTTAGGTAAAACAAGGACCAGACATGTAACAAAAACAAACAGTAGAGACCTTCCGAGTTAAAAAAAATAAGTTAGGGATCAAACACGTAAATTACCCTAAACCATAGGGACCATCCGTGTAATTTACTCTATTTATTAATACATAAATATTATATATTAAAAATAATATTTATTAATATATAATAATCCATTAAAAAAGTAATAATCCAATAAAAAGAAATTAAAAAATTATTTAAAAGAAATTAATAATCTAAGAAAGAAAGAAGCGATGTTTGGGGCATAATTATATTTCCAACCTATTCAACCAGAAAGATATGGTTTTGTGGTTTTCTGGAAAAGACATATCTTATCGGAAAAAACCTCATTTTTTGTGTAAATCAAACAATTTTTCCGGTTCATTCAGCCAAAAAGATTTATATGAACCTGAAAATATGTCTATCAAATGGGGCCTTAGTCTTAAACCTTAAAATTTTTGTTATTGTTCAAAAATATAATGCAAAAAAAATTGTTCGTTCAGCTTGAAATTGTGCCTTCAAAATATGTTCATTCACTTAAAATCAAGCATTGAAGATCACGGGAAGGCTTTATCACAACTTAATCCATTCACCTTTTAAAAAAAAAAAAAAAAAAAAAAAGCATAATGACATATATGTTAATACGATCTTCGGTTCCAGATCCAATCTTAAAGCGATTATATATATAAGATAACGATCTTCACAAACTTTATTTGATTCATTCTTATAATTATATTTCTTATTTAGTTATAAATTTATAGCAAAGATTCTTATCAATGAAAATCTAAAAATATTTTTTCTTAAATAAAAACGGGTTCATTACTTGGAATTTTTGGTTATTTGTTAATTTTGGTCATCAAAAAAATGCGGTTCTTTTTTAGGACTTTTTAATATTAACTTTAAGTAAATGCATCATAATTCATAGTTATCATATTCAAAACATAAGAAGCCTCAAAGTCTCTTCTCTATCTCACTTTCACTCTCGATTATCTTATCTAAATTATTAGACTTATTTATAATTTACCATCTATAATCAACATGATTATGTTTGATTAAGAGGAGGAAGACGATCCATTAGCGCCGATAGCAGTGCCAATGTGGTCGCGGTGGTTCTGGTCGTTGTTTCTTCTGTTTCCTGGGTTGCCATTAATGGTTTTGTGGTTGTGCATCCAAACCTTAAAAACGCTTTTAGTAATCCCAATGTGCTTGCAAAATCCGACGATCATCTCTTCTTCTGTCTTCAGCATCTTCCATCCGATTCTTTCCGCAAATTCCTGCATCTTTTCCTTCTGATATTCTGAAAATTTTGTCCTGAATCGTTTTTTTCCCTTTGGGTTTGATCCGCTAGCCACAGCATGGGTGAGTATCGACGGGCGGTTGATGTTGGCTGGTTCTGGTGGTGGTAAGCCTGGATTAAGGGTTAGGAACATATGTGATGGTGCAGGGTAGTAGGACGATGAAATTGGTGACGGAGATTGGGAATCCGGAGTGCTGCTGCTCTTTGTTATGGCCGCGAGACGGGAAGATGGTGGTGTTGGCGGGTGGTGATGGTGTTGTTGGTGGTGTTGGTGTTGGTGGTTGCATTGGCACTCGATGACTTGAGGCATGGGTTGGTGTAAATGATCGGCTTCGATGCGGTGGAAGCTGCGGTGGCAGCCGCATGCAGCACATTCTAGGGATGTGGTGTTGGGTGAGAGCATAAACTCTCCACATCCGTCCAGAATCTGGCCACCATTGGTGGCAGCGTAATTCTTGAGGCATTTTCCGTAACAGATGGTGAGTGGTGGCGGGGGTTGGTGGCGATTGAGTACACCATTGTTTATGTGTGGTGCCCGCTGGTTTCCCGTTCTATTAGATTGGAGCCAAGCAGGTCTCTCGGTTTCAGAACCACGGGCTCTGATGGTTGCGGTGGTCGGCGGTGGTTGTGGTGGTAGGTCCATTGTGGTTTGGGTTCTTGTGGTTTGGGTTGGAGTTGGAGTAGGTTTTATTTATGGGAAGGTAAATCCTTACTTTAGAGGAGTAAATGAGGTTTAAACACAAAGAAACAAAATAGATGATTGAATTTTAGTTTGTATTCATTAAATTCGGTTTGTTAAAATTTATTGAGATATAATATATGAATATAAGTATGAATAGAATGTAATAAATACAATATAGATTATAAAATGTTAATTGTTAAATTTGTTCAAGGTGTTAAATGAAGAGTATTAATGATAAAAAAGAAAATCATTATTCTAACCATATGTAATAAATGAATTTTGAGTTAAAGGCTCATGGTAAAATAGTCTATATTGCGAAAACAAAATAGTGCCATTTATTGATGTAAACTCAACGATATTATACAAAGATTGTCTAAGATAGTGTAAGGTATTGGAACGAGCAAAACCAAACGGAAAATATAAATCGGAATCGGAACCGGAATCGATTAGTGGTATTCAATCTGGTTCTTCTAATTCATCATTTTCGGTTTTTGGTTTTTTCGGTTCCGGTTCGGTTCGGACCAGTTTCGGTACCGAACACCTTCTTAGATAATATATTTTTCTCTTAGAACTAAATCGAACTGTTCACTTTTTTTTCAGTTTTTTCAGTTTCAAACCGGTTTGCATTCCAAGATATATAGGATTTTCCTTTTTTTTAATCGAATTTACATCATAAGATCATACCATAAGTAACTTAAAATATAAATTATATATACTTAAAATATAAAATATATATTTTTATCAATTAGGTAACTATTCAGTTAATCATAAATAACATAAATTAAAAAAAAAAAAAAAAAAAAAAAAAAAAAAAAAAAAAAAACATATAAAATCCATCATTTAACAATAAACAATTTAAAATGGTTTTCTATGGTTCAAATTCAATTCACTTAGGTGTTGTTTGTTTTTACTAAAGAACCACTTCTGACCACTTCTTGTTGTGCTGCATAACACTTGGCCCTTCGAAGCCATTTGTTTTTCAGAAGACTTCTGACTTAAAAACTGTTGCGTGTGTGTTATGTGGCGCAATACTGGACCCACTGCCTCAAACATCTTCACACCTTAATTTAACTTATTGCAGCAGTCTGTAGAGGTTAAAACAGCAGACTTTTTATTACATGATGGTGCCGTTTGGTCTCCCTCTTCTGCTACAGAGGGTAGTAGAGGTGGTCCGCAGAATTAAACATTTTCGCTTTGAAAAAAACAAACAACATCTTAGTCTAGACAAAATTAGGGATGTCAAAAAGTCTTGTGGGACCCCGAACCCGTGGGGCACCGATCCCGAATGGGGAATATTTGTTTAAAAAATCGGGGACGGGGGTGGGGACAATGTAAACCCCTGTTTTAGTTTCGGGGGCGGGTGGGTAGTCCTGTCCCGAACCCCCAATGGGGACCCCGTTAATACATATATATATATATATATATATATATATATATATATATATATATATATATATATATATATATATATATATATATATATATATATATATTAATTATAAAATATAATAAATAATAGCAATGATTTTGAACTTCCAAAATTCAATCAAATATCATGTTTTTAAGTTTATAGTATAACGTTTTTAAGATGTTATAATATTTTTATTTTAAATATATAAATTTATGCTATAAATAACTATTTTTTTTAATCCAAAATGGTTTCTTTTAGCTCAAAAAATAACTTCTTTTAGCCTAAACAACACCTTTGTTCGCCCCAAAAAAAAAAAGTCAACCCAAACGGGGGCAGGGGCAGGGGTAATCCTGGGATTCGTGGGTGGGGGCGGGGATGGGGAGGCTAGAGATTTTGGGAGCGGAGGCAAAGGGCGGGGGAACAGGAAAATTTCGGGGGTGGGGGCGGGGGATGTAGTCCCCGCCCCGTTTGCCCCCGTTGACATCCCTAGACAAAATAGGAAAATTAAGTAATCTAACTATTTGGAGAGAATTACCAAAAAGTTTTGGTTTTGGCAAAAATAACCACATAGCCTAGAATGGGCATTTCGGATAGAGAAAAAATATTTTTTTTCTGACAAAAAAAATATATTTTAGACTGACATTTCAGAATTCCAAACCAACATTCCGGATTTCATACTGAAATTTCGGAGATCGAAAAAAGTCTGGATTTTTAAGATCAAGTCTGAAATCCAATTAAAAATACCATCATTTTAAGAAAAAAAATTGTTTTTTACTTAAATCTAACAAAAAAATAAACAGATATAATAAATGTGAAGTAATTATGATATTAGGGCATATAATTGAAACATAATAAATGTGAAGTATATACGATTATGGCATAAAATCGGACATTTGATTGAAAAACATTTATATTAAACACTTCGAAATTGACATTTATGACATAAGTATAGATATTCCTTTGGGAAAAATTGAAAATTTCCAAAAATAATTCTGAAATTTGAAGACCAAATCAACAATTGGGCATTCGGAAGTTAGTAGTCATTTTTCAAAAACTGGAAAAAAATTGGTTATTTAAGAAAATAAAAAAAATAAAAACTCATTTATAATGGTTAGTTTACTTAATTTCCCAACAAAATATTTTAAATTTTTAAAAAATAAATAATATCATGCTTGTATATTATAAGTGATCTTACGATCTCACTTCCGATCTAACCTAAAATGATCCAAATAGGATCAAATATTTATCTAGGTGGGACTGTAGGATCGTATGATCCTACAATCATGATCATGATTTTTAACAACCATGATAATAACAACAATATTATTTGGAAAATTAAATATCCTTCTATAGTTTATTAATATTTATCTTCCTACTCATATAAAATCATGTCATGTGCAATCCATGAATTCTCTTTTTTTAATCCCCTCTATTGATTTTGACATTTTTGTTGATCTGGTGACTAGTAAAGGCATCCATATTAGTGAGTTCAATAAGATAGTTGAATGATGTAACAAGTCAAATTGTCATATAATAGATGAAACTCTACCATTATGAGAAGCCACCTTAACATTCAATGGATTTGGAGTTCAATGAACACTGAACTTTTCAACAGGAAAAATGAAAGTTTTATATTTTTTAAATAAATACTATTTTTTAAAGTTATATTAAACTTTGTAAAGTTTAATGCCTTAAAGAAGAAATTTCAGGGAGTTGTATGAAGTGTTGAGAAATGATGTGGCAGTCAACGGAACTCTATGAAATTTAATGTAATGAGGATGTCCTAAGATAGATAGGAAGAAAAAGAATAAGGATATTTGATTTTCATATTATTAACAATATAATACATATTATAAATTAATATTTATTGTAATAAATGTCATTGAATAAAGATTTAAATAAGAGATATTGATTTTAACGACAAGAAACACGTTTCTCACGTAATAACCATCTTTTCAAATATATCACGATATGATAAGATCTTCGAAAAAGATATTTTAGAAAATATACTATCCATTTCGAATGTTCTACAAACTAAGTCTATTGTTTTGGAAGTATTGATTTTCGAAGATGTGTTTATTTCGAAGTAGTTTTGTAACATCCGTCTTCCTAAATTGATCGGACGAAGACTTGAAGATTTCAAAGATAAGGTTTTGGGAAAAACCTTATGCCACGGCATGGCCACGTCATTTAAATGAGGATCGTGCCTGGATGGGCACCACGACGTGGCAAGAGGGTAACCACCATGTGGTGGTTGTTGCAGCCCATGCCTAAGAATTTAAGGCGGTGTACCTAGTCGGTTTTTAGTATAGTTAAGTAAGTTAGGTATCGAACACATGAAACAGATCTCGGTAATAAACTAATTACTAAGAATTAATCTGAAAACAATAATTAAATTGAGGTTTTTATCTGATTTTGCAAGTTTAAATAAACTTACAACTAAGTAAACACTCAACTAAAAACGATTGTAATCAAGATTAAGAAGACACTTCAATTTAGCTTCGAATCCCTCTTTTTCTTATGGTTAATTTTTAAACATGGATTTATTTAGTTGGTTACCAATATTAATGTAATTAGCAGTCTTGATCTGATCTTCTAATATTTCACCAATTCATGAACTACTATCTAATGATCATACACAAGCAAACACATAATTGATTATTAAAGATAATTGAGCTATGTAAGATATGTCTAAGATAATTATCTATAATCAAGATAAATTACCAAACACAATTATGATTAAATTATGTTCTCTAACATAACTAAAGTTGTTACCTTTATTATTTATTCTAAGATGTGATTAATCCTAGCTCTATCAATTTAATGATCATAAACTATTAGGTAAACAAGTTCATGCAATTCAATTGGTCCTTAAATTACACTTAACTTGAATCAAAGCAACAAAGATGTAAACTTTAAAGTGTTAGGTAATGATTATCAAACACAAGCATTAACCAACTTCATTAAATCCATATAAAAGCAACAAACTAACTCATAGTATTAAGGTTCATCAACACTAAATGAAATCCTAATGATTAGTTACTCATGGCATAAAATAAGCACACAAAAACATAAGAAGTTAGAAATGATTAAATCAATGCAAACCAAATGTGATGTGTAACCTTCAAAATCTTTATCTTCAATCTACTTCTCTTCCAAAGGGTTGTTTTTCGCTCTTCTATGGCTTCTAACTTCGACTAATAGTTCCAAAATATCAGATCCAACCTCCTCTAGTTGAATGTCTCAAGGAGTATATATAGTTTCCGTAAAACGTATCTCACATCGTGAGAATTAATCTGTCACATCGTGAGATCAGTACAATTCGTGTCTGGTAAGGAAATTACATTCCACGTAATAATCTTCTAGAAGAATCCTCCTCACAACGTAAAATTATAATGTTCACGTCGTGAGCTACATTATTGTGCATATCGAGATTTTTTTCTCACCACGCCGCAGTATTCTAAAGCCACACCGTGGGATTTGTATTATCATGGTTTTTCTTCCATTTAAGCTTTGTTAAGCTCCCAGCTTCAGCTCCAGTCCTTCCAGGTTCCAATATTCGTCGTTTTTGGTCATTTTTCCTTCAAGAATGTCTTTTTCGGCTGTAAAAAGTAATTTAACTCAATAACTACCAAATATCTTTGTATTTAACCATAAATAGCTTAAAATGTATTAAAATAATGCCTAAAAATATGTATAAATATTGCAATATCAAAATACCCCACACTTGCCTTTTGTTTGCCCTCAAGAAAAACTTATCTTGTAATACATAACATAGAACCATGCACACCAATATCACACAAGACAATATGTATTGAACCCACTAAGTATGTCTTACTGCAATGCATGTATTTATGTCTAAATCTTAATTACCTTCCAACCATATATACTTACGATCCTCATAAATGTTTCCATTTATTTTGAACAACATTCATTTTATGCATCCCTCCTCCATCCCCACAAAAATTTCTTAACCTCAAGGTATTTTTGGTTAAACTCTCGATCATACATATGGTAAAATAACCAAGAAAGAAACATTACAATAATAATAACTTGGCAATTTTGCCTTATTCTTGAACTTTCTTCAACTTTGAGTCTTTAATAATTTGGAACGTTGTTTAGAACTTTTCTTCATAATATTTCTTGATCTTCATAGCTTTGTAGACACTTATTCACTTAAACTTTTCAACTTTTTTTCCTTTTTTTATTTTTTTTTTCACTTTTTTCTCACTTTTTTCACTCCACCTAAAAATCCTAAAAAGAAAAACATATGCTTAAGCAAAGGAACTTAACTTCAACCCTTATTGGTTAAAGGTATTAGTCTAAAGTGAAATGAATACATAAGCTCTCCTAGATGCATTTCTGGTACACGATGTTAAACATATTATGTCACTCAAACTAAGCAGGTTTGTGTTGTCCCACATTTTCACTAAGACTAGGAAACCACAAATACACTATAACATATTTGCTCAACTAAATCTTAAGGTTCTCATCGAATCGTGCCACATAATACTAGAAAACTAACCCATATAGAATAATATTACAATTTTAAAAATGACTAGATTTAGTAGACTATTATTGCAAGCCTATATATTTTTTAAATTTTCTAGCATTTCCTAATTAATTATATGTTGGATATCCTTTTTCGACCCCATACCGCACACTTATTTCATACAATGCCCTCATCGTATGCTTAGAATAATGAATGCAATAAAAAGTCATAAAAGGGAGAAAAATGAACAAACTCTCATGGGGTAGTAGTGGCGAGATAGAATTCTGCTTGTGGTGGGAAAGCTCGAACATCTTGAATTTGTACTAGAACTAGACTTTTGTTGGTACTTCATGAACAAGCCGAATAAAATATGAACCAAATACTTGCAACTTCAAAAAGTGTGTTGCATAAGATCTTCAAAGTAATGCATCATAACGTGGAAAGCATAAGCCACATTTTATGGTAGACAGAAAGAGCATAAACATGATTTTTTTTTATATACATCACGTCGTGAGTATATAGAGTCACGGCGTGAGTCTGGAACATGTCACTTCTGAACTGTGATGAAATTCGAACTCACGACGTGATGTAGAAGGCTCACATCGTGAGAATTGGGACTTGACATAATGTATTTCTTTGTTGAATTCTTCATGTTGTGCAAACTCTGTTGCCCTCTTAAGTCACTAAAACTTATTTTAAGACCCAAATTTTTCTCTAACTCTCTCTTATTTTTTTTATCTCTTTTCGCACACGATTGTCACCCCATACTTATTAAAAATTGTGGTCTTAGGTTTTAAAACTCTAACTCTCTCGACTCTTTTTTTTTCTTGATATATATCATAAATTCTGCAAACAAAACAAACTCCTAGGTTTCAAAAATAAAACAAACATCTAATATTAAGTTACATCAATTTAAATAATCCAAATAAAAATAAAACACACATTAAAACACACCAAAAATTAACTAAGAATAAAAATAAAATAAAAAGGATAAATAGTCATCATTTATCATCATCTCCGTCTCCATGCGCTCCACTCGACCCGGTCCTGAAGTCGCGTGAGGCCCATATCTCCTCCCAAGTCGGAATGTAAGGACCATATTTTGGCATGTTGGGTTGGCAGCTTGGCGCTTAATCTGAAAATGCATATATATGCCATCAATAGCCCGCTTTTGATAATGTATCACCCCTCGTATGTTTTCCAAATAGTACCCGACCCAATTTTGGAAAGGGTCGGTGGGTACACCTCCAACGGGTACATCTTGAAATTGTTATTGTGGCTGACCCCGTTCTCCTCTCCCTCTTACATTCCTACGCCCTCGTGATCTCGGTTGCTTTTCTGTTTGCTCCACTAGTACCACTTCATCATCGGCCGATATATTCCAATGTGTTCCCATATTTAATACAATATTCATTGGTTCCAAAAAAACTCAATGTAGGATTGTTACCCTTGATGCATGTTAGAGTACGAATCACTCTCATAATAAAGTTCCCACCCGCTATTGGGCTCCTAGTTCTAGATGTGACTACTTTAATCGCCAAATATTACGCAAGAAAATAAGGGATATTGCAACAGACTCCCAGTGTTATGATGCTCCACATAAAAATTAAATTCAAACTCATCACTTTGTCTCCATGTTTTTTATGGTTGATTGAAAATGTCATGAGGCGGTGGATGAGACGATGGATGGGAGACCAGATTTGGCTCTTTTGGGATACCACCGAATGAAATCGTCCATTAGCAATTATTGTCAAAAAACCATAACCATTTATCCTGTAAGAATAGTCATGTGTAGCCGCCCTAAATAATGTATCAAAAATAGGAGACATTTCTTCATGTTGCTCATATAGGCCCATTCTCCACACGAACTCGGCCAAACTACCTTCTATAAATTGGCTACCGTGACGAAAAACTAAAGTCGTAGCAAAGTGAGGATCAACTGTGTTTGCTTCAACAGAAATTGATAAGAAAAACTCAATACACAACTCCTTGAAAACTGTTCCTTGATCGAGAATAAATTTTTTCATCTGATGCATGTAAACGAAGCTCCATTTTCAACAAACATTTTTGTGAGGTACGTGTTTAATCTTCCCAAAATCCTAATTTCATTAAGTTTGTCCCAGTCAATAGTTGGTGAAACGGAAAATTCTAGGTTGTAGAGCCATCCCAATTTTTTGTGTAGTTATTCAAGATTTCACGTGGGAGATCATCCTGAAATTCATAAAATGGGTGTAGTCTTGAGACATCCCCTTGGTGTTGTTGAGAAGATGGTTTTGGAGCCATAGTACCTACAAAATAAAATGCAAACCAAACCCAAACGAAAACATAGCTTTTAGTATACTTTACAGAAAAACAGAAGTTGGGTTACCCAATTCTCACGTCGTGAGCTTTAAAGCTCACATCATGAGAATGGTTCGGCATCAATAGTTCAATCGAGTAGTATTATTATCAAATCGAACCAAAATAACTTATAGGGTTTGCTTAGGCAGTATGTCTAAGTCCATTAAACACACATGCAGTAAAAATTTCATAGTAAATCAAACTAATTTCGACATATGCAATCAAAAGATGAACCTTAACTCCTAAATGTTCAAAACCAGTAAATTTAACAAGTTTAGATCATGGAAACCATACCTTGATCAAAGTTGGAACACGAAAACACGAGAAATGGAATTAAATTTCGGACAATTGAATTGGGGACCCTTGGTCGATATTCTTTCGTGAGTGGTGTATAAGATAATGAAAGTCAAAAGGTTTGTGGCTTCCTATAAAACTGGTCCTCCCTTTATGCTCACAACGTGAGCTTTAAACCTCATGTCGTGAGTTTTAAACCAAATGAAAAATTGATAGTTTCATTTTATTTACTTCTTTTTATAGTTTATTTTAGCACATTCCACCTCATTTTAGTTAATCTTCATGCATATTTTCTCTTTTTGTTAGTTTTCTCCTTTACTGGGTGCTTTCCAGTCTTTTGAGCTTATTTACAGGATTTATCGAAGACTATTTGTCATTGGAGGTTTTGGAAGGAGTGCGGGACTTTTGGTGGCGTGCAATTCATTTGTGGACTTGAGGTGGTACAATTGAGCTCAATGTCAATATAAGCAAGAAGCGTATTGGACTTAATCTTTAGACAAGAATTCGAGCTACGGTAGATTGAAGGACCGTTGGATCATTATTGGAGGCTGTGGAGTAACATAATTGGGATATCAAGACTTGCACAAATGGGATAGAGCATAAAATAGAAGATTGGTTTGGTTGGTGTTTGTAATGGGCCAAGGCATGCATTCAGCGTGACCCACACGGTCCGGGTGGACCCATACGCGGTCCACGTGAATTGTGCTGAATTGATCCTGAGTTTTGACTTGTTGACTCTATTTGTAGAAGGTTGGTGGGTGGCTTTTGGCATCTTTTTGAATCCGAAAATGAGCCCCTTTTTGCTGGGGATTGGAGGTATTATGGTTATCCCTCACTTGAAGAACATAAACAATTTTCTCTCAATTTCCGATCCCTAGAAACCCAACCAAAAATTCGGTCCGATCTATGGCTGGAACCACTCAACCGCCACTTTCCGGCCGTTTTCCGGCCAACTCCGGCCACCTCTCGCGATTCCGACACCACCATTGTGCTCCTCTTGGACAAGGCTACAAGCCCACTAAAAATATCTCTCAAAGCTCACCGGAAAATTTCACCGGAGTTTCAAACCATTGCTAGATTTCTCGGGTTTTCGTGGTAAATTGTTTCTCACAGGATATTGAACAAAGCTTTAAGCTTGGGGTGGAGAGTTGCAAGATTTTCAAATCCCGAATTTTTGCGCGCAAATTTTGAACTTTCAACAAAAACGGGTACTTTCTTTCCTTTATTTTAATTGATCAATATGCATGTCTCAGAACAACAATTCATATGCTATTGCATCAGATGAGTCTAGGAATTATTTCTTGCTTTAATTGTTGAACTGCTTTAGAAGTCCATAGGGAGTCGGTTGGTGATTTGGATTGAAATATCATTTGTTGGGATTGTGGTTCGTGTAGTGGTTATTTTTTCGTGCAGGTAGACCATGTCCACATCTAGGAAGCGCCCGGCTGCCACCCGAGGCAAAGCCCCAGCTAGAAATTAAAATGATGCACCCGACATTCCAAGATTTCGGGAGGCCAAGGCGACCGAAAACTACATGAAAAGCCTGCCTATAAAGGTAGCATCCACCAAATTTGTGTGCAAACCCACGCTCACTTCATTAGGGGTTCTTGAGGGGGTCACCCAATTGTTCCGTAACATTGGGTGGGAAAACCTTCTCAATCTCATGGCGCACACTTACGAGCTCCATACTAGAGAGTTTCTTTCCGATTGCAGGTTCGATAGCGAAAAGAAAAAAGCCGCATTCCGACTTCTGGGGGACCAAAGGTATATTGATTTTGCAATAATAAACAACATCTTCGGCTTACCTTCCTCGAACACATCCACGGTTTTTGACGTTTTGCTTGCCGAGTTCAACCACGAGACGTTTTGGACGGAAATCACCAGGGGTATCTTTTCATGTGTCAGTCGGGATAATGAAACCTCCATCATTCACCCGTGCCTCCGTATTGCCCATCGCATCTTGGTGTGCACTGTCTTTGCCCGAAAAGAAGTCGGTCAGGTCACAAAAAATGAGCTTTTCTTCCTTTGGTGCATGACACGACGTGAAAACCCACCAATCCCGGACTTTGCTTCGTTCTTTTTCCATAAATGTGGACTCATGAGAACCAAAACGTCTGGTGATATTTTCGTTGGGGGATTTGTCACCTTTTTGGCTCGCGGTCTTGATATCGAGCTCCCAAACGAATATCAACCTGTTGACAATAAAAATCTTTTGGATGAGCGCGATCTCATAAACATGCACCACATCCGCCGAAGGAACAGGAACAGTTTCACATGGTATTGTCCTCAAGGAGTTGGATATCTTGTTCTTCGAGTCACCAACTTCACCTTCCACGATCGCACTCAGTGGAGACTCGCGAGGACCATCACTCAGTCAGTCAATTAGGATGTGCTCCAGGATCAAGATGATGACGTGATACATATGGATGACAAGCCCGGCGATGAGCCCACCCATGGTCTACAGCACGCCTAGCCCCAAGTACCTCCCGAATACTACCCGCTTCCCCCCAATTTTGTCAAGCGGTTCGAGGCTCTTTGTGTGTCCAACCAAATCATGTCCCAACAAATGCACCATATGTGGGGGTGGCACCAATCCCAAAACCATTTCGAGAACGTCCCACTTCCACCTCCCTATCCATACCCTCCACCTACCCACCCTTATCCCCCTCCACCTTACCCCTACCCTTACCCCTACCCCCAATACCCATATCCTCCTCCTGATCCCCCGGTTTAGGTACTTTCTCCTTGCCCCAAGCATTGAGGACAATGCTTATTTCTAAGCTTGGGGTGGGGTATTCCCTTTTCTTTTTAATTTATCATGCATTTTAATTAGGTTGCATAGCATTTTAGTATAAATTGCATTCATTTTTTTTTATAAAACTCCAAAAAGATTTTATTTTCTTCTTTTTCACTTTTATTTTTGCATGGCATTTAGCCTAGGGCATAAGCATTCATGCATTTTTGTTATCTCTTTATTCTCATCTCCAAACATTTTTACTTGAAAGACACGACACACCTTAAATGCAATTCTTTTGGAAACTCACATAACAAATAAGAATCGTTCTTAGGGACTTTCAGTTGTTGCTTCTTCTCTTATATATACGTGGGGAGAGAGTGCAAGTAGTTGTGCATATGAATCAACCCATGTCAAGTGTGGCATAAGTAGGGGACAACTTAGCCCCGTGCCAACCAGTCCCTCACCTAAATTTTCCTTGCAAGCCACAATCAAACCCCAAAGAAAGGAATAAAAGATATATTTTTCTATTTTGAGATCTTTAGTGTCTAACAGCTACAATTCACATCATATCTCATTACTTTATGATTTAGACACACTTTTCCCACTTGTTCTCGAATTAGCCTTAGTGTAGTTGTGCTCGTTTGGCCTCTTGTTTGGGTTAGGCTTAGACTCTGCTTATAGTTGTATATAGTTTTGTATTTTTATTTTCAGGCTATACTTGTAAAACTCCTGTGGTAAACCAAAAAAGTGAGCCTAAAAAAATCAAAAAGAGAGAGAGAGAGGGAGGGAGAGAGACAACTACCCCTTTTCCAGTTTTGTTTTGTTTTATGAGTCAAAAGTAAATTGTTTCAAAAGTGACATACGAAAAGTTTTGCGTCAATTTTTTTAAAAAAAATAAAAGTAAAATAAATAAATAAATAAAATAAAAAAAAATGGTTGTGAAAAGTCGGATGTTATAGCAATCATGAAATGCAAATGTAATTAAATATTGTTTTAGTTCTTTCCTCTTTGTGTCTTAAGTTATTGTATTTGTAACATGTCTTTGGGGTTTTGAAGTTAAATAAAATAAAATAAAATAAAAAATAAAAATAAAAATAAAAATAAAAATAAAATAGAATCAAAAGAAAAGGTCGGGCCACGGAGTTGTATCCATTTGTTTGCTTTTGTAAATGTTTAGTTTTTTGGATTCTAGCTCATGTAATTAGTTTCTAGTTTGATATTCTTCTAGTTAGATGTCATTTTTGTTGGCAACTATGATGATGCATTTTCTCATCACGTGCTCGATTCTTCACTTTATACGATCTTGTTTTGGTGGAAGCACTTATTCTTCTAGATGTTGATGGTTTGCCAATCTTTGTACATAGCTCGTTCCTTGCCATTTTTGGCCCGAGTTATCTTTTTGCTAGATTTTATTTCTTGGCGTGGGGTTGAAGTTGTGAGGAGTGAGGAACATTCTAACCGAGGGACACTTTCTTATGGCTAGTGGGCTAGATCAGACCACGAAACAATGTCACATAAACCATACTAGTGAAGTATGCATGCTCGTTTTGCATCTCGATCAACATGTATCCCTTGCTAGAAAGGTAACAAAGGCTCGTCCCTCAAAGTGATTCTTATCTCTAAAAATGGATTATATGTTTTTTATATTAAAGGCTTGTCGTGAATTTCTGCTTAATATGTTCATTCTTTTTTCTTTTTAGGATACTTCATCCCAAGTTCATTTTAGTCTTGTCTTACTTGAGGACAAGTAAGGTTTAAGCTTGGGGTGATTTGATAGTTTCATTTTATTTACTTCTTTTTATAGTTTATTTTAGCACATTCCATCTCATTTTAGTTAATCTTCATGCATATTTTCTCTTTTTGTTAGTTTTCTCCTTTACCGGGTGCTTTCCAGTCTTTTGAGCTTATTTGCAGGATTTATCGAAGACTATTTGTCATTGGAGGTTTTGGAAGGAGTGCGGGACTTTTGGAGGCGTGCAATTTGTTCGTGGACTTGAGGTGGTACAATTGGGATCGGTGTCAATATAAGCAAAAAGCGCATTGGACTTAATCTTTGGACAAGAATTTGAGCTACAGTAGATTGAAGGACCGTTGGATCATTATTGGAGGCTGTGGAGTAACACAATTGAGCTATAAAGACTTGCACAAATGGGCTAGAGCATAAAATAGATGATTGGGTTGGATGGTATTTGTAATGGGCCAAGGCATGCATTCAGCGTGACCCACGCGGTCCGCGTGGACCCATACGCGGTCCGCGTGAATTGTGCTGAATTGATCCCGAGTTTTGACTAGTTGACTCTATTTGTGGAAGGTTGGTGGGTGGCTTTTGGCATCTTTTTGAATCCGGAAATGAGCCCCTTTTTGCTGGGGATTGGAGGTATTATGGCTATCCATCACTTGAAGAACACAAACAATTTTCTCTCAAGAAGGCATTGGAAGATTTGAAGATTTTTGAAGACTAATGTAATTCTTTCCATCTTGCAACTAGAACAATGTTTGGTACCACTAAACTATATTGCATTTCTTTTAATTTGGCCATGCTTGGCTAAACTTTCATTTGGTTGATTAGGGTTTAACCCATGGATGATTATTTGCTTTGAAGACTTATTATTATCTTGTGTTTGAAGTTTATGGAAATGTTTTCTAGTTAAACATCTTGTTGTGATTATTTATCTTTGATCATGAGCTTAGATGAATGAATGCTTATCTTTGTTGACTAATTTCTTGGTTAACTAATGGACCCTCAAATTAGTGAGCAACAAATGGTTTATATGTTTGTTTTCATTTCATTTAGACCATGGAAATGTTTCCTCCATAATGATAATGTAAGCATTTGATTATCTTTTGGACTTGGTAACTCTTAGAACTTAAAGCTAATTGATTTTCACAAGATTATATGCTTCATTGATTTTGTGACTTTAATTAAGGAAATGTGTTAAGAGCTCCTCTAGCCAATTTAATATCTAAGAAGAGTTGAGGTAATTTGTGCTTATGAGTTGCTATACCAAGTTAAACCAATTCGCAAGTGTTATTCCATTTAGTCCAATGATAAGTCAACCATGTCATCCATGTGGTGTACCCAAAAAAATCAACCAATTTCACTTCATCGAATTTAATCAAATCTTTTACTTGTTTACTTGTCATATTTACATTCTAGCTAGCTTTAATTTTGTCAAACAATAAAAAAGAACTAAACCCCCCATTTTACTTTTACTTTTGTTTTACAAGTACTTGAACAAGTGATTTACATAGAGATTTAAATTGAACCAATCTCCGTGGATACGATCCCTTTACCACTATACACTATTTTAGTGTGTAATATTTAGAGTATTTATTTGTTGACCTCGACAACCACCAAAAATCAGGGATACCTTTCTTCCCCACGTCGTCGTACCTAAGCCCACGTTGTGGGTTTTAAATTTTACCAAAAACCATGCTTTTTTCTTTTAAAATTTCTTTACCACTCATAAATTTAATCCCACAATTGATTTTAAAATGGAAGATGACTAATATGAATATCTTAAAAAATGCAAAACTAAGTAAAAGAAATGGAAAATAAAATGAAAATCGAGCTCAAGTTGCCTCCCGAGAAGCGCTATTTTTGAGGAGTCGTGAGCCACACTCCATCCCGCTCTATGTTGTGTTAGTTGGGAGCGGAATCTCCATCTTCTCTTTTTGCTCCTTCCACCTCCTCTAGTACGCTTGAACTCGTCGAATGTACGCTTTCTTTGAATTTTCCTTTTTTGTTCGATTGTTGCAAGCTTCAAGTTTTCTTTTAACTCCTTGGGATTTTTCATCTTTCGAGCCCTTCACTTGATTTTTAGCTAGGCCCTTTTTGTCTATCTTCAACATCTCAATCTTGGTTTCCTTGCTTTCGGGGCCCTCCTCCTTTTCATCACTTGAACTAGAATCTTATATTTCACTTATTTCCTCATCGTAAACTTTGGGTGTTGTAAATAAAAAGACTTCAAAGAGCATTGGGATCGAGGCTCTTGGCTTAGTTAGCTTGACTTATTCGTTTGGATTTTCTCTAGTTTGGACTTCTTTTTCCATCAATTAATTCTTCAAGCTCATTGTCGTCATCCATGAAGAACACTTCATCTTGATTCTTAGACTTCTTGAATCCTTCTTCAACTCCGAATGCCATCTCTTTTTTTCTCACTCATAAAGTAAGCTTTGATTTACGAACATCCACCAAGGTTCGTGTGGTATTATCTAATGAGCGTCCAAGGATAATGTGTACATCTTCATCCTCTTTCATGTCTATAACTACAAAATCAATTGGAAAAACAAATTTCCCAATTTTTCCCAATAAATCTTCAATAATGCCTTAAGGATAACTTACCGAGTGATTTACCTTCAATCCTGGAAGATCAAGCTTTAAGGCATCAAATTAATGCTAGCTCCAGAATCGACTAAGGAAAATGTTGTTGTGAAATTTCCAAATTCACAAGGTAGTGTAAGATATCCAGGATCTCCCATCTTTGTTGTTATTCCTTCCATGATTAACACTGAACATTGTTCATTAAGAACCACCTTGGAAGTCTTCTCTAGTTGTTGGCTAGTGTCAAGAAGATCTTGAAGAAATTTCGTGTATTCTGGCATTGTTTCTAATGATTCAAAGAATGGGGTATTAATTGGAATACCTTTGACTTGCTTTATGAATCTCTTGTGCTCTTTCTCTAGTGGATTTGCCTATCCTCTAGAAGGAAAAGGTAACGGAAGTTGAAATGGTTTAATAACATAAGATATTTCATGTTCAGACTGAGCCTACGACGTGAGCTTATGTTGATCATGTCGTGAGAACTAGGCATCGACCTTTTTTTTTCTTCGATCCTCATTCTCTTTGACTTAAGACCAGGTTACTTTGAGGCTTCACTATGGATCTCTATAGGATTTGAATGAGGTCTTTCTTCGGTGGATATGACCATGACATGTGGTTGTGAGTTTAGATTGGGACTTTTAGGTGGTAACGTTTCGTTCATGAGTGTCGTCAATTGCTCGAGTTGAGTCTCGATATTTTTGATGGAACCTTGATGATTTATCATGGTAATATCAGTAGTATCATGTCTTTTTTCAAAGGCTTCCATAAACCTATTAAGCATTGACTCAAAGTCCATCTTCTTCTCGGGTGGTGATTGTTCTTTTTGGTAATAGCCTCGTCCAATTGGCCGATATTTTTCTTCTTTTTGCTTCTTTTATTCTTCGTAAGGCAACCATTCTATTTTTATCGTTCTCCAATCTTTATCAAATCTATCTCCACCAGAATAACACACTTGAGCTTTACTATTCCCATATTCATCCAAATCACAATCTTTAGTTAAGTGTGGCCTATTTCAATTTTCACACCCAACTTGTATGACATGTATAGATTGATCCAATTTCGTCATATGTCGATCCATATTTTGTAGTTTAGCCATGATTGCAGCCAAGTTCTCATTTCCTCCATCTTATTTACCTCATGTATGGTCCTCTCGTGGGTTATGGTACTCTTTTGAATGTTTCCTGAATTCTTTTAATTAATACTTTAATCATGGTCGGATTCTTCTTAGTCATTGTCCCTTGAAAATCAAGAAGTTGTCTTGTTGTAACATTTACCCCCATCATAGAAAATGGAGACTTCTTCTTGCACATTCAAGTCATGTTGAGGACAATTCCTTAGAAGGCCCTTGTATCTTTCCCATGCTTCGTATTAGGATTCACCAAATTCTTATTGGAAGTTGGCAATCTACTTTTTTTAGTTAAGAGATCTTTGAAGGAGGGCTAAATTGCTCGATAAAATCTTCACAAAGGTTGTCCCAAGTTCTAATTGTTTCGGGAGCTAACGACTTCAATGTCTAAAACTTCATGGATGTCTTTGATAGCATCTTCATAATCTTTCCCGGAAAAAGGTATGTCTTTGAGAATTGAAAGGATATACCCCTTGACCTCAAAACTTGTTTCAGTTGGAAAATGTAGGTGGAACTAGACCAGGACCATTTTCATTTCTCAACATCTTCTTATATTCCTCCATCATCATATCCACAATGAGGTAACAAGTCTAATTGTCATATCCTAGATGAAACTCTACCATTATAAGAAGCCACCTTGACATTCAATGGATTTTGAGTTCAATGAACATTAAAATTTTAATGGAAAAATGAAAGTTTTATATTTCTTAAATAAATACTATTTTGTAATGTTCTATTAAACTTTGTAATGTTTAATGCATTATAGAAGAAATTTCAAGTAGTTGTATGAAATGTAGAGAAATGATGTGGCAGTCTATGAAACTCTATGAAATTATATACTTATAAAGTTAGCATTTTTTCCTTAAAACTCATGCATTTGAAACTCCCATGCATTTTTCTTTTCACCATATTTATTTGAAACTCCTATGACTTTTCAATTTCTTTCTAATAATAATTATAATTGATTAATAAGGTTAAATAAATATCAAACCTAAAGTGTAATCATATATAAACAAAATTTCAATATTAAAATATTATATTTACTTCTATTTATAAAGTTATGTTTTAATAACTTTTAACATATTATACTTAATTTATTAGTGTTATTATATTGTTAGATATAAATTATTATCATTTTAAAGATGCAATTTTGGAACAATTTGTATAAAATACTTAAATTATAATTTAAATATATATTACAGGGTCAACTTAAATATAAATTTTAGTTTACATTAAACAATCCAAAAAATATTTTGTAAATAGTTAAAAGTGATAAATTGTAGTGTCTTTCTAATAAAGATTATAAGTTGGTTAATAAGGTTAAATAAATATCAAACCTAAAGTGTATCATAAATAAACTAAATTTCAATTTTAAAATAATATATTTATTTCTATTATAAAGTTACGTCTTTAACTTTTTAGATATTATACTTAATTTATTATATTTAAAATATTGTTGTATGTAAACCATCATCAGTTTAAACCTACAACTTTTGAACAGTTTGAAAAAAAAATACTTAAATTGTTAATTTAAATATAACATTACAATGTGAACTTAAATATAAATTTCATTTCCACTTAAAAAAACCAAAGAATATTTTGTAAATAGTTAAAAGTGATAAATTGTAGTGATAAATGCAAAAACTAAACTGTTAAAATATTTCCGAAAGATATTTTTATAATTGTTAAAAGTTTTCAAATAAGTAGTTTAAAATAACTTACAGTAACAATAGTTTAAAATAACTCTATATAAATGATTATATTGATACATTTAAAATCAAACAACAATGTTTGAATTTTTAAATAATTATAATGATAGAAATTAAAACATTAAACAATTAAATTTTAAAAAATTAGTTAACAATAATAACAACTATAAATAACATTAAACTATATATTATATTTAAATTTATTCACGTGTAATTTGCGGGTATAAGTCATTCAAACTATTGAGATAATGCAGTTATAATTGATGTACATATATTATCATATAATTCAAAATAATCAATATATTATATCAATATAGCATACGAATTATGATACAAATTTAACAACAACATTATCGTTATATTTTAAAAAAACATATATTTGTAAAGACTTCAACTATATAGGTGTTTTTCGCGCAACGCGCGGGCATTTGCCTAGTTTAATATACGTGGATGTCCTAAGATCGATAGGAAGAAAAGGTATAAGGATATATGATTTTTCATATTATTAACAATATAATACATATTATAAATTAATATTTATTGTAATAAATGCCATTGAATAAAGATTTCAATAAGAGATATTGATTTTAATGACAAGAAAAACGTTTCTCACGTAATAACCATCTTTTAGAATATATCACGATATGATAAGATCTTCGAAAAATATATTTTAGAAAATATACTATCCATTTTGAATGTTCTACAAATTAAGTCTACTGTTTTGGAACGAGCAAAACCGAACGGAAAATATAATCAAATTGGAATCGGAATCGGAATCGGAACCGATTGGAATCGATTAGTGGTATTCGGTCTGGTTCTCCCAGTTCACCATTTTCGGTTTTTGGTTCTTTCAGTTCCAGTCCGGTTCAGGCCAGTTTTATTACCGAACACTTTCTTAGATAACATATTTTTCTCTTAGAAGTTAGAACTAAATCGAACCGTTCACTTTTTTAGTTTTTTCGGTTTCAAACCGGTTTGCATTCCAAGATATATAGGTTTTTCCTTTTTTTATCAAATTTACATCATAAGATCATACCATAAGTAACTTAAAATATAAAATATATATTTTTATCAATTATTTAAGTATTCGGTTAATCATAAATAACGTAAATTAAAAAAACAAAAAACATCTAAAATCCATCATTTAACAATAAAGAATTTAAAATGGTTTTCTATGGTTCAAATTCAGTTCACTTAGGTGTTGTTTGTTTTTACTAAAGAACCACTTCTGACCACTTGTTGTTGCGCCGCGCAGCACTGACCCTTCGCAGTTGTTTGTTTTTTAGAAGACTTTTGACTTAAAAATTATTAAGTTTGTGTTGTGTGGCGCGGAACTGGACCCTTTGCTTCAAACATCTTCACAACTTAATTTAACTTATTGCAGAAGTCTGTTGATGTTAAAACAACTAATTTTTGATTACATAATGTTGTCGTTTAGTCTCCCTCTTCTGCTACAGAGAGTAGTAGAGTTGGTCCGCAGACTTAGACATTTTTTCTTTGAAAAAAGAAACAACATCTTAGTCTAGAAAAAATAGGAAAATTGAGTAATCTAACTATTTGGAGAGAATTACCAAAAAGTTTTGGTTTTGGCAAAAATAACCACCTAGCCTAGAATGGGCATTTCGGATAGAAAAAAAATATTTTTTTTTCTGAAATAAAAAATATATTTTTGACTGACATTTCAGAATTTCAGACCAACATTCCGGATTTCATACTGAAATTTCGGAGATCGAAAAAAAGTTTGGATTATTAAGATCAAGTCTGAAATCCAATGAAAAATACCATAATTTTAAGAAAAAAATTGTTTTTTTACTTAAATCTAACAAAAAAATAAACAAATATAATAAATGTGAAGCATTTACGATATTAGGGCATAGAATTGAAACATAATAAATGTCAAGTATATACGATTATGGCATAAAATCGGACATCTGATTGAAAAAACAGTTATATTAAACACTTCGAAATTGACATTTGTGACATAAGTATAGATATTCCTTTGGGAAAAATTATAAAATTCCAAAAAATAATTCTAAAATTTGAAGATCAAATCAACAAGTGGGCATTCGGGAGTTAGCAGTCATTTTTCAAAAACTAGAAAAAAAATTGGTTATTTAAGAAAAATAATAATAATAAAGACTCATTTATAATGGTTAGTTTACTTAATTTCCCAACAAAATATTTTAAATTTTTAAAAAATAAATAATAACATGCTTCGATATTATAAGTGATCTTACGATCTCACTTCCCATCTAACCTAAAATGATCCAAATACGATCAAGATATATTTATCTAGGTGGGATTGTAGGATCGTATGGTACTACAATCATGATCATGATTTTTAACAACATTGATAATAACAACAATATTATTAGGAAAATTAAATATCCATCTAGAATTTATTACTACTCATCTTCCTACTCATATAAAATCATGTCATATGGAGTCCATGAATTCTCTTTTTTTTAATCCCCTCTATTGATTTTGACATTTTTGCTGATCTAGTAACTAGTAAAAGCATCCACATTAGTGAGTTCAATAAGATAATTGAATGAGGTAACAAGTCCAACTGTCATATAATAGATGCAATTCTACCATTACGACCTTGACATTCAATGGATTTGGAGTTCAATGAACATTGAACTTTTCAACGGGAAAAATGAAAGTTTTATATTTCTTAAATAAATACTATTTTTTATTGTTCTATTAAACTTTGTAAAGTTTAATGCCTTATAGAAGAAATTTCATAGAGTCGTATGAAATGTAGAGAAATGACCTGGCAGTCTATGGAACGCTATGAAATTTAATGTAATGTGGATGTCCTAAGATAGATAGGATGAAAAAGTATAAGGATATTTGATTTTTATATTATTAACAATATAATACATATTATAAATTAATATTTATTGTAATAAATGTCATTGAATAAACATTTAAATAAGAGATATTGATTTTAATGACAAAAAAAACGTTTCTCACGTAATAACCATCTTTTCAAATATATCACGATATGATAAGATCTTCGAAAAAGATATTTTAGAAAATATACTATCCATTTCGAATGTTCTACAAATTAAGTCTACTGTTTTGGAAGCATTGATTTTCGAAGATGTGTTTATTTCGAAGCAGTTTTGTAACATCTGTTTTCCTAAATTGATCGGACGAAGAATTGAAGATTTCAAAGATAAGGCTTTGGGAAAAACCTTATGCCACGGCATGGTGAAAGATTCACCACGGCATAGCCACGTCATTTAAATGAGGATCGTGCCTGGATGGGCACCACGACGTGGCAAGAGGGTAACCACGATGTGGTGGTTGTTGCAACCCATGCCTAAGAATTTAAGGTTTGTTCCATATTTAAAGGCTCTAACTCGTGGTTTAGGTCATTCTCTTTGATCTCCATTCTCTAAACTCAAAACCATAGCCTCTGATGTGCAATTTATATAATACCTAGTATTAAATTAGTAAATCTAACGACTAATTTACTAATGCACTTATAGGAAGTGTACCTAGTCAGTTTTTAGTATAGTAAAGTAAGTTGGGTATCGAACACATGAAACGGATTTAGTTAATAAAATAATTACTAAAAATTAATCTAAAAACAATAATTAAATTAGGGGGTTTTATCTGATTTTACTAGTTCACATAAACTCAAAACTAAGCAAACTCTCAACTAAAAATAATTGTAATCAAGATTATGAAGACATTTCTGTTTAGCCTCCAATCCCCCTTTTTCCTATGGTTACTTTCAAAACATGGATTTATTTAGTTGGTTGACAATATTAATGTAATTAGCAATCTTGATCTGATCTTCTAATATTTTACCAATTCATGAACTACTATGTAATGATCATGCACAACCAAACATATAGTTACTTTTTAAAGATAATTAGGCTATGTAAGATATATCTAAGATAATAATCTATGATCAAGATAAATTACCAAACACAATTATGATCAAATTATGTTCTCTAACACAGCTAAAGTTGTTACCTTTATTACTTATTCTAAGATGTCATTAATCCCAGATCTAGCAATTTAATGACCAAAAACTAATAGGTAAACAAGTTCATGTAATTTAATTTGTCCTTAAACTACACTTAACTTGAATCAAAGCAACAATGATGTAAACTTGAACATGCTAGGTAATGATAATCAAATGCAAGCATTAACGAACTTCATTAAATCCATATAAAAGCCAAAAACTAACTCATAGTATTAGGGTTCATCTACACTAAACGAAAGCATAATGATTAGTTAATCATGACATAAAACTAGCACACAAAAACATAAGAATTAGACATGATTAAATAAATGCAAACCAAATGTGATTTGTAATCTTCAAAATCTTGATCTTCAATCTACTTCTCTTCCAAAGAGGTTTTTTCGCTCTTCTCTGGTGTCTATTTTTCGACTAATACTTCTAGAATATCATATCCAGTCTCCTCTAGTTGAATGTATCAAGGATTATTTATAGTTTCCATAAAACGTATATCACGTTGTGAGAATTAATGTCTCGGGTCGTAAGATCAGTAGTACAATTCATGTCTGACAAGGAAACTGCATTCCGCGTAATAATCATCTGGAAGAATCCTCCTCACGACATGAGATTATAATGCTCACGTCGTGAGCTCCATTATTGTGCATATCAATATTTTTCCTATCACCACACCACGGTATTTTGATGCCACGACGTGGGATTTGTATTTTCATGGTTTTTCTTCCTTTTAAGCTCCGTTAAGCTTCCAACTTCCGCTCCGGTCCTTCCAGGTTCCAACAATTGTCATTTTTGGTCCTTTTCCTTCAAGAATGTCCGTTTTGGCTACAGAATGTAATTTAACTTAATAAGTACCAAATATCTTTGTATTTAACCAAATATTGCTTAAAATTTATTGAAATAATGCCTAAAAATATGTACAAATATAGCAACATCAGCCTCCATGCATGATAATGAGCTTGTTTGTTGGATTAAGAGCTTTTTATTTATATTTTGGTGAACCTTGAGGAAGGCGGGACTCCATATTAGCGCAAGGAAGCAAGGAGCTAGCTTAGATCCATCATTTTCTTTAGATTTTTAAGTTGGTTTAGGTATAGAATTCATACCTTTAACTTTGTTCTCCTAGATGCAAGTTTGAGCTCATTTTAGATGTTTTGGTCCCTTCCTAGGATGCTCTTGGAGTTTGAGGAACTCTAAAGCTTGTTATGGCACTTTAATGATCTATAGGCACCTGTTAAGTAAGAAAAGGGTTCATGTTTGTAGTTACCTTGAGTCCCTGCGCTAGGACTTTGCCTTTGAATGACTTAATGGACTTAGGGTTGTAGATTGATGTATTTATTTTCACTAAGAATTTTAAATTTATAAAGTCCTGTCAAATCTAAAACAGCTAAACACAAATAGGCAGTGTATCTAGTTGCGAAATAGTATAGGTTAAGGTAGGAATTGGTGTCAAACACTAGGTGAATGGTTATTATTCTAATGAAAAATTACTGCTACTAATTAAACTGTGACATCCCCAATTTCACGGCCAGAAAAGACCAATTTCTTCATGCTCAATTAAATCAGAGTATTTCTTTTCAAAAGAATAATAGTACGGAATTTGTTCCCAAAAACATGACAATATCATTATCAAAGCATTTATGAGGAAATGTATTTTTATTTATATTTAAAAACCTTGGGATATCATGGTCAATACAGTAACATAAACATAAACGTAATATTACATGCCTTACAACAATTTATTATTCGAATGGCCTATTCTCCTTTAAATCTCTTGTCAAATTTAAACTCATCACACATGTGCTCTTACGCCGCTACATGTGATACAAAGAAACTTAGTGGGTTAGGCTTGGGAGCCTGGTGAGCACATAGGGTTTTCAATCCAAAATAATAATATTTAAAATCTTTTTAAATATAAGCACACCACACCAAATAAATAACCCGATTACCCGTTCCCGTTATTTTCACTCCTTAACCCTAAAATGATGATCACAAGCAACCTATCCTAAAAGATCTTTATAGCAACGGGTAGACAATATCACTCTGGGGATACCTGAGCGATATATATATATATATATATATATATATATATATATATATATATATATATATATATATATATATATATATATCAATAAGGCAACCATAGGGGGATAGAGTACACCAAATGAACACATCGTTCATTAACACATACAGGTTGCGATCCTGCTAGTGTTCCCACTCGACAGTCTAGAATAGTATGTGGTCGTCATCTATACTCTGCTAGATGGCAATTCACCAATGACGCGTCGGTACATTAGTTGTCAATACCTAACCTTTATTATTTCACCTTTCACGACCCTTTAACTACCCAATATAATTTAAGGATGATAAAATAAATAGATTAGTACTTTATTAAAATATAATTTAACAAAGTAAAGTCATATTGAGCACAAATATTGTAAACACAGATAATAGCACATATAGCATTTAAGCAATTAAAATACTTTATATATATATATATATATATATATATATATATATATATATATATATATATGTGTGTGTGTGTGTGTGTGTAAATTGAAAGTAACTATGCACTCACTTGATATGACAAATGTAAGCCTCAGATCGTAATAGTTCCGATAATAACTCTTTGATCTAAAATTTCCCCTTTTATTTTCTAAATATATTTTATATTCTTTCTAAACTTTACTTGATTAAAGAAGAAATGAACGAGTAAAGATTCATGCAAATGTCGATATTTATATTTAACTTTATGAATCATGATAAGGATAAAAAAAAAAAAAAACCTTAGTCATTCCTTGATGACCTTAAAATCAACATGTAGCATAATTTTTTATTAAATGAAGTTGTACGATCACATATTTAAAATCAACACGTATGTACGATTATAATTATCTTAGTCATCTTGTAAACATAACACGTATACGTTTTTATTAAATGAAGTTGTACGATCACATATTTAAACAGCACGTGTTATTTTTAATTAATAAAATATGTACGACATTTCATATATTTCTTATACGTATTTGATCATTTGCAATTCCCAAATCAATTATAGTTACATTTATGGGCCATCAGTTATTCTTGTATTAACACAATATATTCTTCAAGTTACATTATAGTCCCGTAACTACTGATTAATAAAATCATTATACCCTTTATAATAAAATCTTATCCAAATCATATAATTCGTTCTTAACCAAATTTATAATCAATAACTAACGTCGTAAAAAGTACCTGATTAATTATTATCGAAAAACGGGTGTAACGGAAAAATTATCGTTTCACTACTTGGGTTCACCCTTAAATGTATTTACATCATATAATTTGTAATTTTAGGTTCGTTACAACTTTCGTTAGGATTATTTATCCTAAATAATCTTTTTATTTTTAACATTTGTTTTAGCCATATTTATTAAGTTTTTAAAATAAAACTTTTTTTACACAAATATTATATACACATAATATTTGTCAAATGTCCACACATATAACATATACTCGAATAATTATCTTTCACTTATTCTTAAAAGGTTACAATCGCCAACCAACGTAAATACATATTTTATAACATATACTCAATCTTCGTGTAATACATATTATCTTTCACTTGTGTTTAGCTTCAAATCACCTTTACCCTGTTGTTTACTTCTTGTGCATTGGATTATTTAGTTGGTTACCGAACTCTAATGTTACTAGTTATCTTGTTCTGATTTCCTAGCATTTATCAATTTATGAACTACTATTACAATGATCATGCAACAAGTGTACACTAAATTGATTTTAATATTTTCAGACTATAAATGACAAGATCTAGTGATTTCTTATCTATGATCAAGACAATTAGTCAAACACATAACATGGATAATTAATGTTCTCTAACACAATCAACATTTCTATTAAATCACCTAACCCTAGGATTTTTTTTTTCTATCTCTAGATCTAACTATTTAATGATCATAAACAATTAAATAACAAGTTAGTTCAATTGGATTGATCATCTAACTACACGTAACTTGAGGATAAACAATAAAAATCAGAACTTTAATATGCTAGGTTGTTGATCTATCAAACACAAGTAAAAACCAACATAAATAAATCCATATAAATCGAAATCAAGATATAGTATTAAGGTTCGTCCATGTTAAAGGAAATAAAAAAGGTATTAGCCCATACCTACATCAGAAAAACCAATAAACATAGAGTAAAGTAGATTATACATGTTGAAATCAAGCAAACTAAATGAATTATCTTCTCTCGTCTCTAGATCTCTTTTAATCTTGTTCTTCATTCAATCTTTGGCCTTCTTAGGGTTTCTAAGAGGTTTTTGGTCATATAAATGTTGGATTAGGTGTCTAAGCCCATAACTATAATTGGTATAAACTTGAATTGATAGTAGCACAATCCTTTTGGGTTGTCTTCAAACCAAAAAATTGAATCGGATAACTCTTAGAGATAGAAGAATGATTTATTAATTTATTACTTGGTTAATAAATTAATTAAAAAATCAAAATGAATGGTTTATTAATGTATTATCGGAATAATATATTAATTAGAAATCATATTGTTTAATTAATATTTAATCAGAAATTAATTTGGAATTAATTTTGGGATTAAAGGAATTAATTGAAACTGCATGGACTAAAGGTGACAATGTTCAATAGTTGAGCATTGGGAAATTCTAGAACCTCTCTATAGTAGGGGGGAACGAAAAATATAAATGCTCCTAGGGTTCCCTTGAGATCTAAGGGTGCCTTGGATGCCTTAGGGAGGAAGTTAAGGGATTAGGGTTATCTTGGATACACTTGCCTTATCCAATACCTTTCTAACACCTATATAAACCCTCCTTAGGGTTAGATTTCATCCATGCACTCCTAATAAAGGCTTAGAGCCGAGATTCTTCTTCCCTTCTCTCTCTTTCTCTCTCTAAAGTATTCTTTGGTTGCTTGAGTTTGTTTGTGAGCCATTAGAGGCACGACGCTTGTGGCGCTTGCTACCAAAAGTCTTTCAAGCAAGGATTCAAGATTGTTTACAATAAAAATCTTAAAGGTCTGTATTTTGATCCCTATGATGTGGATTTCGATTATAATACATAGATCTAGGGTTTATACTTTGTGTTCATAGTTTTCAAGTTTAACTAGAGAAAACTTAGATCCAATCAATTTAGGGTTGCTTACACATATAGGATATGTTGTTATGCTCAAAACCCATCAGTGATATCAGATCCTAGGATTAGTTTTCTATTGAATAGATGCAATTGTGATCTTGTTCAAAGGAGAAGGGAACAGAATCGACATTTTGTTCAATGAACTCGTCGGATTGTTCTTAGAAATCGTCGAGTTGCATGAACTCATTGAGTTTGGTCCTCCAACTCGGCGAGTTGGTGTGTCTGATGTTGATTTCGGATTTTCTTGCCTAACTTCATTTACTAGGTTTATATTTGGTAATTATCGTCTATTAAATCTGCCACAATCTGTTTTTTAGTAATATAAGATAACTCAATAAAACCTAAATGTTAGGAGATGATTATGGATTAGATAATGATGATTTATTTGATTGTAATTATCCTTATGGATATGGTTAATGATTTAATTAATTAATTAATTAAAGGATAATTATTATATCTATAATTGGCTACTAGGTAATTATTAATTGGATTAAATAATTAATATTTGTGGGTTGTTTGAAATTTAAAATTAAAAGTTTTAATTTTGAACATTTAAAGTGATTAATATGTAAACCCTAAAATATATCCTTATGGATTTTATTAATGGTAATTAATAAATCCATATGTGGTTTAAATTAAAATAAATTAAATGTTTAATTTATTAAAAGATTAAACCCTTAGTATTTTAAAATGTTTGAAAATACACCCTACACTATATGTAAGATTAAAAGTTTAATATTTACTATATGTATAAGACGAGTCAGTTGAATCGCTAGTACACCTCATTCACGAAGTCATACTATAAGGGAGTTTAAGGAAGCGGCCTGTAAAATGACCGTCATCGGTTATCCATTCTTACCTACCACTCTCTTGTGTGGTGGAGGGTCGTTAGCTAAACGGGTTCAATAGGACACATAATCCTCATTAAAAGTATAATGATAAAGTAACTAAACCATTTTCTAAAAATCTCATTCTTAGTTACCTTAGGAAAAATGTGAATTTGATGCTAACCCATGAAATTGCACATTGCACCTTATTGGTCGATAGTGGAGTGTGTGTGGTTAACCGACACACTAATATAGGGCTAATATTGTTGGAAATGGGTGTCTCGTAGATTATTGTTGAGTTAATGGAGAGTGTGTGGTTAACCGACATGTTAATTTCAGGTGATAAATGACATCGAGAGTACCAAGCTAATTTGCATGGTTATTCACGTCTCGTTTGTGATCCTCGGCATCACAGTCACAAAGTGAGAGCATAATCGATATTAAACATGCCATTGAATAGTTCAATGAATCTCAAAGTTCTAGGAGTTTCATTAGATTGAAACTGATAAATGCTTACCTACCTAAAATAGATTTGAATTTGATTACGACATCCCTCTTCAGAATTCGAATCAAAAATATGGATCCTAGCCTTAATTTAAATTTTGGGTTAATAACTAAGGATTAAATAAATCAAATAACTTGAATTCTTTTCTCCCTTTATAGATGTCGAGTCAAGACAACAATGGTTCTCCTCGTCCTTCTGGAAATGGTTTTCCTTCTGAAGATGATCTTCCATAAGTTGATCAAGGTGAAAGAATGCTCCCTTCTTCAAATGGTGGAACTGGAAATCATGCTTCCCTAACTCTTCCTCCACCTCCTCCAGTGATTCTCCCCAACCCACGATTTCTTCAACTTGAATAGTTCAAAGTCACTCAAGCACTATTGGCATGTGAACATCAAGATGGAAATTGACAGATTGGGGATGTTAGGTGTCATTTTCCCAAGGGAGTTGGCCATTGACTTGGTTCTAGTTTTGCTTCCTGCCTTATATAATTAGTTCATTAAATACTTTTATGAGAGGGACCACTACGTGACCTTAATCGATCTGACATATATATGCTAATTAATGCTGAATCAGAAATACTTAAGAGCATAAATCAAGCAAATGTGTTTGGAGGATCTGTCTCCCAAGTTTCCATGGACATTGAAAATAGCAACATTAATAGTCCAGAAAAGATTTCTCCTCCCAATGGAAAGGGATCGGTCAAGGTCAAACCGTTTGACCATATGGTGAAGAGAAAGGCTAATTATGAGATAGCTCCATGTGTCATTCCTAAAAATTCCATATGTTTCTATTGCCAATTAAAGCGACATTGGATGTGAAGCTGCCCTGTCTACCTGAAACATCGCACAGATAGTAAAGTTAAGTTGTATGACTCTACTTCATGTACATCCACTATCCAACTCTACTTTATTAAGTTCATATTCATAGATTCTTAATACATGATGTGATAGTCGCATTTTTATGTTTTGCAAGATCTAAGAGAAAGAAGAAAGCTTGAGAATAGTAAGTTGAATCTGATCGTGAGAGATGGATTTCAGTCACATGGTTCGATGATCAGATTTTGGAAGCAGTTGCATAGGAGTTATGTTAGATTAATAGATTGCTTAGGAAATATCTAAAAACATAGTTTTCATATATGGGCATTGTAAGGATAAATTTTTCCGCATATTATCAATAAAGTGAAATTTTCATTTATTTACTTTATATTTCCTTGCAATGATATTTATGAGAATTGGTGGTTATATTTCTATTATTAGCCATGTAAATGGATTTGATTCTTAAATTATATTTTTTCTGGAAATATCATATTCAACCAAGTGAAAAGGAATTCTTGTCACCCAAGTTTCAGTTGGATAGAAACTTGGAGTCATACAATTCGAATTGTAAGATGTATGAGCATCTTGGTCTTTGGAAGATTAAGACTAATTCATTGATCACATGTTTATACGAGTCAAAGTGAAGGACTAATGGATCTAATGCACATTGATGTGGACTATTTAGATCCACCACAAAGGACGATAAGTCTATTCAGAATGATTTACTAATGGTTCAGAAAATCTGGTTATACTTATAAGATTAAGTGTAATTCTGGTTCTTTGAAAGGTTTCAAAGAATGACAGAACGAATATGAAGAATCTATTAGGTAGAAAGAAAAAGGTTTCTCCAATCTGAAAGGAAATGAGAGTAATTTGGTATCATGTTTTATGATCGTCTTAATGATTATGGAACCATGTCACAATTGATCATCGAAGAACATCTTAATGAAATTGTTTCAACTAAGAAGAGGAATCAGATATTTTTGAAATAGTTTAATCAAAGAGATGAATCATACTTCATTTCCAAATCAAGTTTTAGAGTCATACTCTAGTAACTACAATCGTATCGTGAAGCTTATTTCAAACTAAGTAGGTTTATAACACCTTATAAAATGTGGAGTAATAATGTTTTCTTAATCTGGCACATTTTAAATTGGTAGTTGAGATGTTTTTGGATTTAAAAACAAATGTTGAACTAAGACCAACTCAATGAAGTGTTTTCTTGACAAGAATTCACACTAACTTTTGAATATTTGTTTAGCTCATCAAGGAATGCTCCTTGAGAGAGAAACTTATATGTCAAGAAGTCAGTGAGAGTCTTATTGATCTTGAAGAGTTTCAGGAGTCAGTCAAGAATAAACCTTTTGGTTATCACTAGCACATGACCTGAGGTTGATAACCTATCGTGTTAAGTTGACACATTCTTGTTTCTATGCGTCTTCCAGTTGAGTTGGCAATGTTTATGAGTTCTATGGTTCTCATTTGACTGCAAAAAGCAAAGCACGTTGGTTAGTAATAGTACATTGGTCAATATGGGTGAGCTGTTTAACAACACGGAACCACTAGTAGGCCCTCGTGCTACCAGAGGGCAAGAAATTAAGAACAAGCAAGTTCAGTCCATGAAAGGAAAAACCTAAAATTGATTTTAGTTTTCTTCTCAACCTTGTCTTATGATTGTAGGTTGGAATTGATAAATTTGCATGGATCGGAATGCATACACCATAAAATCTAGGTGGCAAAAGGTTTCGCTCTAATCCATGAAAATGATTATGAGGAAACACTTTAGCTAGTAGATTTTAAAGATTTGATAAATATCATTATAGTTAGCAGTTGTGATAATTACATTCTCAAATTCACATATGATTACGGCATCCGTTTTCATAGTTCGAATTGTGAGAAATGGAAAGAAAAAGTTTAAACATTCAAGACTTATAGCTATAAGTTTTGAATGGGTTTAAACAAACACGTATGCTATCTAATGAAGGTTTATAAGCATGAAAAGTCTAGTTGAAGACTTATCGAAACATTACGTATCAAAAATATGCACTTTAGTAAGAAATTCAAAAAGTATTGATTTCTAGAAGTCCAGTTGATGTATGGGTACATGTCAAAGCTAGTGGAAGCATAATTGTTATGTAGAAAGAAGCATAATCGTTATGCTAAGTGTTGCAGGTTTGCAATACTATTGGTAGTAAACAAGGTTTTCAAGTTGCAATGTTTGAAAAATCGTTTCATTATAATAAGCTTAGGGGAGAGGGCACTCATACTTCATTTCAAATCTAAAAGTTTAGATTGAAGTTTTAATGGAACTTAGTCTTGGACATATATGAATATCGTGTTGAAGTGATTCAACATAGGAAGTTCGATATATGGAAATATTATAGCAAGAGTCTGATCAAGAATCATGTCTTTATGTAAGACATTATGTATCGAATTCCATATGCTTCAGATATAGGATTGATTACATATGCTATAATATTCACTTGTTCTGATTTTTCCAAATGCCTAGGGCATTAAGAGGAAAAAAGACTAGAACTTGGTGCGACTAAAGTTGTTAAAAACTGTTAAAGAACAGTCTAAGGATTACCTGAAGATTGGTTGTTTGTGGACAGTTGGAAGTATAAATTCGGAACGACCATAGTGATATGTTTCAAATTGGTATATAATTCTTGATCAGAATTGATAGTCATATAGGAATATGGAAATGTTTCCATAATGGGAGTTGATGATTAGAATCTACATGTGAGTTAGAAACCTTAACGCAAGGAAGGTGTTCAAGGAGTTACCTTGAATTTGAGAATTCATTACCATGAAATTGTTATAAGTAACAAAGTTTCAATAGAGAATTTTGTGACATCGTTGGCTAAGTCTCAGTGACTTTGATGCCACGTCATCACAAAAGGGATATTGCATGCAAGGTTAGACTCTAACACATTTAGTTGTAATAAGAATTTTGAATTCTTACACTTGTAACAAGGATTTGGAATTGTTAAATGAACATCATTGGAATCCAATTGATCTGTTCACAAAGGAAGGACCATAAAGGAACATAATATGCATGTTTAGAACATGGAATGACTAGTGATTAATTCAAGTGTTTAGTTGATTAATTGAAACATAGAATAACTAATGATTAATTCAAGTATTTATATTTAATAGTTTGAGACCATAGTTAATTAGGTAATTATTGTGTTTCACTTCGCATGTTTCACTTCCCAAATAATTGGATTATTCAAACATCCACAGTCGATCATATTTTTGCAAGTAAGTAGTGAATTAAGACTGTCATGAATCAGACTGTAGATTGTCTAAAGGGTTGACATAGCAATGGTTTGTTGCAGTGTTCATGAGTACTTTTGAAATAGCTATTTAAGTATTGGATTAACCCACGCTCAAAGAATTACTTCATGGATTTTATCACGACTAACTTTGAGACAATAATATCTTATATTCTTCAAACAGAGACATATGAGTTGTTGTTTACAAGTCAGTTGTGCATTGATAATACGTAAACAAATCAGTAACTTGATGTTTAGAACATGGCATGACTAATGATTAATTCAAGTGTTTAGTTGATTAATTGAAACATGGAATAACTAATGATTAATTCAAGTATTTATATTCAATAGTTTGAGACCATAGTTAATAAGGTAATTATTGTGTTTCACTTCGCATGTTTCACATTATTCAAACATCCACAGTCGATCATATTTTTGCAAGTAAGTATTGAATTAAGATTGTCATGAATCAGACTGTAGATTGTCTAAAGGGTTGACATAGCAATGGTTTGTTGCAGTGTTCATGAGTACTTTTGAAATAGGTATTTAAGTATTGGATTAACCCAAGCTCAAAGAATTACTTCATGGATCTTATAAAGACTAACTTTTAGACAATAATATCTTATATTCTTCAAACGGAGACATATGATTTGTTGTTTACAAGTCAGTTGTGCATTGATAATACGTAAACAAATCAATAACTTGATGTTATAAAACGTATTGTTGTGCGTGATTTGATGAGTAAATAGTAAAAGCATATGAGTCGAAGTTTATCCGTTCCTTTTTCCCTAAACGTGGAAAAGCGATATATATGGGCCTCTCGATGATTTGGTGATGACATCTAAAGCGTTTGTCCAAGCCTGGACTAAATTGATGTGTTCAATTAGTAGTATGATATTAGTCGTCATGTATCGGAAATCGGGAAAAAAAAACTTGGACAATGAGATTGATTATAATCCATGTCTCATGTCTATACGATATCTTGTAGAACGGAGGAATATTTGATCACTTATCTAAGGACACGTCACTAACTGGGTCAGAGTTCGACAATGGCTTTTGGTAGCTACAGTTTGCTAATCAATTTGGTAACTATACTTGCAGCTATAGTTATTAGACTTATCCAAATGGGAGACTGTTGGATTAAGTGTCTAAGCCCCTAACTATAATTGGTATAAACTTGAATTGATAGTAGTACAGTCCTTTTGGGTTACCTTCAAACCTGGCAATTGTATAGGATAACTGTTAGAGAGAGAAAAATGATTTATTAATTTATTACTTGGTTAATAAATTAATTGGAAATCAAAATTAATGATTTATTAAATGTATTATGGGAATAATATATTAATTAGAAATCATATTGTTTAATTAATATTTAATCAGATTTTAATTTGGAATTAATTTTGGGATTAAAGGAATTAATTGAAACTACAGGGACTAAAGGTGATAATGTTCAATAGTTGAGAATTGGGAAATTCTAAAACCTCCCTATAGTAGTGGAAACGAAATCTAGATGCTCTTAGGGTTTCCTTGGGCTCTAAGTGTGCCTTGGATGCCTTAAGGAGGAAGGTAAAGGGATTAGGGTTATCTTGGATACACTTGCCTTATCCAATACCTTCCTAACACCTATATAAACCCTTCTTAGGGTTGGATTTTGTCCATGCACTCCTAATAAAGGCTTAGAGCCTAAATTCTTCTTCCCTTCTCTCTCTCTCTAAAGTATTCTTTGGTTGCTTGAATTTGTTTGTGAGCCATTAGAGGCGCGAAGCTTGCTACCAAAGGTCTTTCGAGCAAGGATTCAAGATTGTTTACAATAACAATCATAAAGGTATGTATTTTGATCCCTATGATGTGAATTTTGATTATAATACATAGATCTAGGGTTTATACTTTGTGTTCATAGTTTGCATGTTTAACTAGAGAAAACTTAGATCCAATCAATTTATGGTTGCATGCACACATATGATATGTTGTTATGCTCAAAACACATTAATAAAGTCACCGGTAATCACAACACACTGCATCACACCCTTAAAATCTTACCTAATATTCTTTTAAATAAGTTGCCAAAAACATGCCACCATGTCGTGGCATAGGTCTCGCCATGTCATGATGGAAAAATCCTTTACGTAGTCTCCACACTTTTCATGCCAACACTTGAGAATTTTCTACGTCTAACACGTCACCACGTTGTGGCAAGATGTTGACCACAACCTGACAACCACTTTTTACACATGTTCTTCTTCTTGATGATTTCTTCAAGTCAATAGACTCCAGCCTTGCATTTTGCTCCATTTTCCTTGAGAATGTGTTTTTTACTACAAAGGTAAAATAAAAACATATTAACTATCACTTATAACAAAAAATGACTAAATGTAGCTAAAAATACTTAAATATTGCATAAAATATATACCAAAATATAGCAATATCATATATCTTGCTTTGTAGTGATGCCCTAATAGATAAAGTTGGAAAATTTATCGATGAAGTCTTTAAGAGTAATTAGATCTCAAGGTATGAGCCTTGATATGAAAGGATTAAGGTCTTAATGAAGAAAAGATCAATCTACCAAATACCACGATGTGGCCAACGAAGGCACGCGTCATGGTGGTTACAAGGAGTTTGTAGGAGAGTGTATAGTGTGTGTGTGTGTGTGTGTGAATGTTATGATTTTTAGTATGGTGATTACAAGATGTTCAGATTCGAGCATTAACGACCCGGAGAGGCCAGGTCCGTGTGATGAGGAGATTTGTGGGTTTATTGTCGTGAGGTGTTTGTAGTGATCAAGGAGGATATTCTAGAGATGATTGGGTCAATCAAGACCACGCGATCGAGATGTTTGACGAGCGTTATGCTATTGTTACTGATGTTGCTGCTACCGCAGGCATTGCAGTCGTCTCCATTGCAGGACTTTAGGGAGGTGGATCGATACAGTAACGGGAGTTCAGTAATATGAAGCCACCAGAGTTCGATGGGTTCAAGGACCCAATAGTTTCTATGAGATGGATCTCTGATGTGGAAGGATGTTTCTTTACATTTTCTTGTCCAGAGAACCTGAAGGTTCGATTTGATTTGAACATGACTCATTTCAGAGTAAAGGATTGGTGGAAGTTTGTAACTCAAACTTTTTCTTCTACGGAGTTAGATGCATTGACTTGGGAGTTTTTGGAGATGTTTCGCATTAAGTATCTTCCACTTGTGGAGAGAGAGAGAGAGAGAGAGAGAGAGACTGATACAGGAGTACCTGTCACTCAAGCAGATAAGAGAGTAGGTGACTGAGATCACCAAGATTTTTCATGAGAGGGACTTATTTTACCCTGAATATGAATCCTCGGAGCAGGTACAAATGACCCATTACTTGAGTATGCTCGGAGTCATTCCATGCCATTCTCACGATCCGAAGAAGTACCTAAAATCATTTGTAATCAACTGGGTAAGCACGAAGCTTAGTGAGTCCCCCAAAATACCATATATCACAATACATATACATGCATACAAATAATGGCTCACGACCTTTCGTCGATCCACCAATAATGTGTGTATTTAGACTTACGGGCTACTTGTCATATCATCTTCAACACGTGTTTATGTGTATCTAGAGTTATGACCTACGTACCATTTTGTCGTCAACACTGATCTATAGGCTCCTGACCTTTTGTCGTTTTACCGTCAACCCCTCACTTAACCGTAATGAATAATTCAAGTACAATAACATGTAATCACATATAAACTATACTTTTCTTCTCTACTCAATAACTCAAGTACAATAATCACTAAGCACAAAGAGGCTATACTTTATACTCTACTAGCTCTTATATCCTAACATACATGGACATATATTGCAATACATAGTATTGTGAGAAACCTCACATGGGCAATTACTCAGACGAGTAACCGCTATCTCGGTGATTCAATTGGAGAGCAACGCACCTAACAAGTATTAACCTATAACACTATAACTTATTAATCTTGAAGGCAATATGGTAATGAACGCTAGATTTTTCACTAATCCAAATGAGTACCAAAAGTTCTATCAAATAAGGAACAACTAGCTAAGATCATATCATAGGTAGGGTCTGTTTGGTATACAGGGTATAATGTTTGGAAAACTCAATTCAAACACCTCACTAAATCTAGCCTAGATATCATTCACGTAAATAGGCCACTCAGAATTATGACTAGAATCACTGATAAATCTTATTTATGAATTCATAATAAGGACTATAAATATAAATATAAGTTACACTTAAAGCATAGTAAGTGCAACTTAACTTACATAATTTCCTATAGAAAACTGAGAATTGCACGGGCAGAACTTCAACCTAAAAGCTCCTTTTCGTTGGGCTCCTAGATACCTCAGAGCCCAGCTAAAACATTCCAAATACTAGGGAAGAATTCGGACAAAAGAGGGAAAGGTTTTGAGAGAAGGAAGATTTGAAATGTTAGAAAATGAGACAGATATTCACTATTTATACTACAGGAAGCACCTCACGTTCCTGCCATGGGTGCACAACGCCCTACATGTCAAATGTTAGGTGGATCCGAGTCGACATAAAATGCACAGGTTTAGGGGTGCCATGTGATACCTTCTTGTGGTGTCATACATAAAAAAATTATGTTGCCGCATCATCTTCGAGATGTGGCCTCTGACCATGCCATGTGGCGCACTCTGGTACCTTCACATCATCGTCTCATGGGTATTTTTTACAATCTTCAAAAAATCATAACTTCTGCATACGAGCTCCGTTTTCGACGTTCTTTATATCTTTAGAATCGTCTCGATGGGCACTACAACTTTCCTTTAGGTCTCAACAACTAATTCTCACTCTATTTTAAATTCATATTTAGACTAGTTTAGGCTGTTAGAATTCCTAAGAAATTCATAACTTCTTCATACGAACTCCGTTCTCGACGTTCTCTATATTGACAAGTCCGTTTTTATGAGATCTTCAACACCCATTTACATTTCATTGACTAAAAAGAAACTAATATCAAATTCATTTTTATGATACACATAGTTGTGTTAGGCTCATAGGAAGTCAGATTTAAGCGTTCTTTATACCTACGGAATCTTCCTCATGACAACTACATCTTTGTTGATGATTACTTTGGCTAATATGTAATATATACTTCTACTTTGAATTTTATAAACAAACGTTTATATTAATTTCTATTGTAAAGTGAAAACGAGGTGTGACAACTCTCCCCAACTTACACAGATTTCGTACCTGAAATCCTACTCTTAGCGCACCTAAGAAAATTTGTAATAATTCATAAAAATATGTCAGAGTTCGACAGTCAAACCACCGTGAATATCTATGTATGAAATATCTATTGTATGTAATATGGTGTTTTATAAAGTGTGCTAAAGATATAATGCTCATAATTTTATTCGGAATGTCTCAAGCTACTCAACAAGTTGTCTATCTCTAAAGATCGAAACAAAAACCACAAAAACTAATCTTATTTGTTGCGCTAATTTTTTTGCATAAAGTATACTTAGCACCAATTTATGACCCAATTTGATAGATTATACTCCCAGGACTTCGTGGATATAAAAAACAGCAAAAACGGATGTCATATGCAAAAGATACGTCCATTATAAGAAACAAAATTGTCTAATACTAGTTTTCTTAATAATTAAAAAGTGAATAGATTTGTTGATGAACTTACACATCTCATATGGGAATTCTGAGAACGTTTTTGAGCTCAAACATAAGTCTAATATCTGATTTACACATCTCATATGGGAATTCTGAGAACATTTTTGAGCTCAGACATAAGTCTAATATCTGATTTTATATTCGCAATATTTCTAACACAAGAATTTATCAAATACGCGATATTGTCGAATCTGGACGAATTAGACACGAAACTTCAATCATTTTTCTCGAAGTTATACATATTGGATTTAAAATCCGTATGATTTTTTGAAATCCTCATGCCTGATACAATCATTCACGGCCTACGGAAAAATTATTAGATGTCAGGAACTTGGCACATAAATAGAGAAAGATATTAAGTATGACATCACTTTTTTGTACCTTAGACTTGCATGTTTGATTCTAAATGACCAAGCTTTGAAATAAATTCTTCATGTACTCATTATTTCTCAAACACTCACGTAATCCCCCTCTCTCTCACAACCTCTTTCAAGTGTCATTACCTTGCTTGCATTCCCAGCTAATAGGACACGTATCATTGAGCTTAAATTGTCCAACCATGCTAGATGATTCTAACACTCTTCCATCACTCATCTTTACTCACTTAAACTCTCTCTCTCTCTCTCTCTCTCCATTTTCCGCCAAGAACACCTCCACTGGAGGTGTCGTTTTTCCGGTGATCACCACAAGGCAGCAACATCGTCCTTCCTTTCTTCTTGTCAAGCATGAGCAGCCAAACACCCTTGGAGCACCATTGTTACTGCTTCTGTTCTACCCCGCCTCCTTCTCATTTTCTGTTGGACAAAGAAGAAAAGTCGAGAGATGCTGGAGCATCCCTCGCTGTCATAGCAATAGACGACAATCCCTGTTGTCGCCTTCATTTTTCTTCCCACCTCGATTAGCCAAGCATCAGTGGTGCTTCCCTTCTTCACGTAATGTCCAGCAACCTTGAAGCCACACTCCACCAAATTTCTTTTGCATTTATTGATCAAAATATCTCCTCCCTTTTATTCTAGATCAAAATAGCCCTAATGGTTTCTTTTATATTTTTCAGTTCTTACGTAAATCCATGAAAAACCGAGCCAACCTTCGAGTCTAACACTAAAAACATGCATCAAGGGGTAAGTCTTTATGGCCCCATTTTATGTTTTTATAATTTTTGAGGGAAGATACATACTTGTCCTGTTCTTATAATGTTTGTTTCTATTATGTATTTATAACATGTTGTGTGTGTATATATCTAGTCTATTGCAAATTTTGTTGTGATCAGTTTGATTACATATACATGAGTGATATGTTAAAATGTTAGTAATCACGTGTATAAGACTCATGACATTTTATGTACATTATAAACAAGTCATACGACAATAAGAATATTATATATATATATATATATATATATATATATATATATATATATATATATATATGCTTAGGTTATTTTGTTTTTATTAAGTACTGTGTGCCAGAATGCACAGATCTGGACCAATGGATGAAATTAATCAATTAATATGATTTGAGAGTGTATGATATTACAATGGGGTAACATGTACCATATAATCACACAATTTTTAGAAAAATGGTATTTTGGACAATTAATTACATTTATAAAAGGAAATTTTCGGATTTTTAGGGATGATTAATTCTCCTAATTTAAAAAAATCTGAATTTTTTAATTAATTCAATTTCAATTTTTACCGATTATATTCTGTCAGAATATTTTTTGTTAGAATGATGCTCTTTCATAATTTTATTCTAATAGAATATTATTTTGTTATAATGATGTTCTTTCAGAATTTTATTCTAATAGAATATCATTGAAGAAAAACGAAATTGTTGAATCAGATGTTGAAAAATAACAAACATTCTAATATATTTTTATACATCTGAACTTAAATACAAATTCATATATATTCTTACAGGCTAAAATCCTTATACATTTTAATATAATTATACATATTGTAAAAGAATATCAAGGTCTTCAACGCCTTCTTCCAGCCATTCCTATCACAAATACAACAAAAACTAATAATTGTTAAAAACATGTTACTTGCAATTAACTATCACTTAATATATTTTGGTAGAATAAATAGAATATGACAGAATACATATAATACATTTTGGCAGAATACATCGATTTTATTCTCGTAGAATACATAAATTCCAGCGACATATTTGATTTAGAATGCATACCACAAAGTTCAAAGAGTAAATTAATTTGTGTTGATGAAAAATAAAAAGGCACAAACAGCTTAGAATTGTATTCCATAACCGAAAGAAAAAAAAAATTTGTTAGACCCAATAAAGCATAGAAACTTGGTTTTCATATAAGATTTGAAAACATTATTTTGTAAGAAAGAAGAGCATCCACATAAGAGAAATTGAAACTCATCAACTTGAACACATGAATAAAGAATGTTACTTACATTATAAGGCCCTGATACAAGAGTTGGAACCATACAAACTTACATTTTTTTCTATACTTCCTTCTAACTGAAAGTGACTCATTAAGTAAGAAATAACCAATTTTGGAATAAGTAATTGAAGTTCACTGAGACAAATTAACAAACAGTTGGTGTGCAAATCAGAATATTTTCAATTCCACCAACAGGGATGCCATTGTTTATGATATTCTTCTATATCTTCGAACCTAAAATCAAGAACTAGGAATTTAGAGAAAAATCGAACCATATAAAAATCTCAGCTGATTGGAATCAAGAATTGACAATTTATGGGGCTATCCTTGTCACTCTACTTTCTTCCAAATACCCACAATAAAGATGATACCTGAATAAAGAAGATAACATGATACCTGAGATGCCATTTACGATTCGTGGAGGGAAAACGAAGCAGAAGAGTTGTTGCAAAAAAGGAGCGGACATCTCTTCTCGCTGGTTGTCTTCTAGAACTCCGACAGGTAGAAGATAGAATAAGAAACAGGGACATACTAGACTTACCAAACGAGTAATCGGCCTTAGACCTTCCAGCCTTTCTTCTCTCCGGTTGTCTTCTACAACTCCGACAGGTTGCTAAGAAGGCCGCAAAAAAGAAATAGATGTGCTAGGGTTGGAACGGAACAATATGCACGCCTATGAATGAGAACACAAATGACCAGGTCAAATATATTATTTTATTTCCTTAATTGCAAGATTTAAATTAAATGATTTCCTTAATTAAAAGTATAAAATGTCCACAATACCCTTTAGTGATTTATTTAATGATTTATTATTTCTTGAATTCTCATTGGTGCATTTAGGCACACAATACTTGCTAAAAATATTTGAACCTAGCTCTCTCTCTCTCTCTCTCTCTCTCTCTCTCTATATATATATATATATATATATATATATATATATATATATATATATATATATATATATATATATATATATAAGGACCTTCATTTCTAAACAAATGTGTGTTATACATAAAATAGCAATCTAGAAATTTTATATATGCGTTATATGAAAAACGTACTAATAATAATTTTTTTACCAAAGGATATAAGGTCTTATATGTATATACATGTATATTTAGAAATATTTTTCATTATATATATATAAAAGACAACAAAATTGGTCAAAATAAGGTTTTATACAAAATGATGTCAAATAATGCTCACAAATGTTTTTATATAAAAATGAAACAAAGAGATATTTAAACGCTTGATATATATATATATATATATATATATATATATATATATATATATATATATATATATATATATATATGTGTGTGTGTGTGTGTTAAACATGTACATAATAAAGTGTTTAGCAAAATAGATACAAAATAAAGTTTATGCACAAAACCATGATCCGGGTGTATAAACATGTACATAATAAAGTGTTTAGCAAAATAGATACAAAATAAAGTTTATGCACAAAACCATGATCCGGGTGTATAGGGTTAGGTTATTTTGTTTCTAGTAACTATTGTGTGTTAGAATGCAAAGATCTGGATCATTGGATGGAATATAATCAAATGTCATGATCTGAGGGTCTATGATAATATAATAGGATAACATGTACCATGTAATTACACAAATTTGAGCATAAGGGCATTTTAGTCAATTAACCTATATTAAAAAAGGATATTTTCGGGTTTTTAGGGATAATTAATTTATTTATTTTTAAAAATCTGAATATTTTAAATTAATTTAAAATTAAAAATCTGATTTTATTCTGTCATAATGATAGAATTTTAACCATAAACTAGTAAATATATTTTTCAATTTTATTATGTCATAATGAAAGAATGTCAACCATAAACTAGTAAATACATTCTGAAAGAATACACAAAATTCATTCTTGAACTAATAATATACCAAATAATTACATTGTATGATTGTGATTCATTGAATAATAACAAATATTCTGAAAGAATAACAAGTATAATTCTTAAAAAATAACAACATTTTTAAACAATGAGTGTGATCATTATTTAATTCATTCTTTAAGCCTTTCCCATCAGGTCTTCAAGCCATTTCTATCAAAAATTCATTTCCAAGTAATTTGTAGTGATACACTTGTAACAACTGCACATTAAACATACAAATAATTAACTACAATTCTATCGTAATACAACAATAATATTCTTACAGAATAAACTATTCTTGCAGAATGGTTTTGAATATTCTTAAAGAATTTGTATTATCAAGAATATACAACTGTAGTTAAAATGCCTCCTGCTTCATCTTCCGAATCTGTAGCTTCAGCCTCCATCTCCAACTCATAACCATTGTAGTTAAAATGAAAAAGAAACCAACATTCTATTTCTAATTCATCTATTTTATTAACTTCATAAAAGGGAAGACATGAATGGCTTACCCATTAGTAAGATCCATTCACAGTGTGATCAGGTGCAATTTCCTATAATATAATAAAATGTCAACTTATTTTAAGTCATTTGAAATAAAAGAACAACTTAATAAAGTCGAATGACTATTCTCAACTTCATAATTTATTCTAATAGACTGTAATCCTAAAACTATAATGAAAAAAAGATGGGGTCTTATAGGCATTTCATCGAATAGTTGGAAGTCAGAAAAATTACACCGTTTATGTGGAACGCATCATCAGCAATCGGCGGCAGAGGGTTATTGATCATAGTAGTCGAATCAAAATCCTCCGTTAAAGATTCAATTGTTTCCAGGTTGAGATTACGTAACATCATATCGATACTTCCAGACATTGTTGTAGCTAACTGACATGAATGGGATTAGTTAATTGGGTTGTAAACTAAGATCTTATATAAATTGTAAATAAAAGTTTGTACCTTTTGATGGAGGCGGCGGATCTGAGTTTGATGGGAAGTGGATGACTACTCGACGAATGTGGTTATGGGCAAGAAAAAAGGAGTTCTTGCATCTGCGAATATTGTATTATATAGACAAATCGACTGTTCTGCGTGAAAACCCAATTTGAGTTTGGTTAATGTTTCTGGCAACGAAGGCGAAGAAGTGGCGACGATCAGTGATTTTTTGTAGGGTTTTAAAAGTGATTACAATTTAATTCTTCGTACTTGCTCCATGGAAGAACGTAATGTTCTATAAATACTTGTATTATTCAATATGTGTTGTTAACTATGAACAAAAGTTTACGTCACAACCCTAACGTTTCTGCCATCGGTCGGGTGTGACAGACTGGTATTAGAGCTAACGACTATACTGAATTAGTACTTTCCTAGGAGAACACAACTATAGTCTAGGGCTTACTCTTATAGGTTTAGGTATTCCTATACCTATAACATCTTACAAATAGGTTTATCCCTATAAACCTACGACACATTACCCTTAGGTTCTTTCTTTAGACCTACACCTCTATACTCAAGTTTGTTCCTATAAACCTATAATGCAATAAATTATTATTAACTATACTACTAAAGGACTACTTACTGGAGTGGTGTAAAGAAGGATATGTCGCTTAGGTTGCTAGATTTCAGAGCAGCTATATGCCAAATGGCCATGCCCTCCAACTATCCTAACTACCCTAATAGTACATAATAGCATACGCATACACGAAATCCTCACACCCTAGAGAGAAACTAAAACATCTCGAGATTGGCCGGCTGACCCCTCACAACTCATCCACAAAACTTGCACCAACCCTACAGTACTCGTGTATGCTAATCATACATAACATTGGACCCTATAGACAGTCGAATACCCTAAGCCCTTCATCAAACAAGAACAGGAAATAAGGCCAAACCAAACATTCTCAGGTTATAAAATCTTAGTTATGTATAACTATGGTGCATACACTCAGCAACTACAGTAATGATGTCAATTTCATATAAAGAAGGATCCTAGGCTATTAGGCATCATGTCATCTGGCAATTCTATCATGCAAATTCCTAAAGAACCCTAGCCTATCACTAGCATGTTGTTCTAACATATCACAATATCAAATAACAGTGTAGTAATTTGGGGTCTACTTACTGGCTCCGGCTGATCGTACACATTGCATCCTCTTTAATTATTTTGAAAACACTTTGAAAGTTGTTTTTAAAATCTTTTCCCTTAGTTTGAGACTAGATTCACACGTTTGTTCTTCCAATTCACTCAAACCAAGGCTCTGATACCAACTTGTAACACCCATAAAAATCATGAAAATTTAAACATTTAAAACCAATCCACAAGTCATCATTGTTTACAATATAGTTTTCAAAACATGTTTAATATCAGATTTTTCCCAAAATCATAAATCAAACATGAGGAGGTGTACGATCACCCCTTCGCCTTCCCGCGGTCACCTGAGGTACCTAAAACATAACCGAAAACTGTAAGCCCAAAGCTTGCTGAGTTCCCCCAAAGTACCAACACATAAACAAATAACACATATATAATAGCAGCATTCAATGGGTCCACAGCTAAAAGATTGATTACCCCTAAACCCACAACATAAGTATGGCTTGCCCTCGGGGCCCACAGCTTATGTCTCTCTTGCTCCCCGACTAGATCAGTCCTCAGACTAAATACCACTAAGCCCTCAGTGCGAGTTTGGCATGCCCTACCCGACCCTCTACTCGTATCTGGAATGCTCATAAGCCCTCAGTATGAGTCTGGAATGCCCTACCTAGCCCTCAGCTCATATTTGGATTGCTCCAGGGTTTGTTGGCTACCGCACGGAGCAGTACAACCTCAATCCAATCCACACAATATGTCGACATATAACATATACTAACCTATACAGATAACCATACATATAGTATCACAGGTAGTCCTACCGATCTACCAGACTAGCATATCAAAACGAGCATGCATATCATTTCCATACTCATCATATCAATGAATATCAGGTTATCAAACCAATGGGCCGGCCTTGGTGCCTTCGACCTACAAGTACAGTGAGGAAGAATCACCTCGCAAACTAAACAGAACTGATGAGGTCTAACTCCGAATCTCAGCTCTCTAACTAATACGTATTTCCATCAGGTGACCAATTCCATCAAAATCCCAAAATACCCTCAAGGTCAAAACTTGGTCAAATTCAACTGGTCAAACCCACTAAGTCAATTGAGTCAACCCAACCGAGTCAACTCAACAAGGCTGACTCATGCAAGTAAGTAGAGCGTACCCCGGAGGTACGCTTAGCGTATGCAAAGCTCGCAAAAGATCATCATCAAGGTGGTTGACCGAGTACACGGGGTGTACCCTCTCAGCCTCCAAACTCCATTTAATGCTTAATGGCTTAAGCACTTAAGCCCATATTTTTGATCAACAATCCAAATGTACCCTAGAGTCATAAAGTTTCCAACTTTATGACTTTACAAGTCCACAAAGTGATTAACACAAGGTCTTAATCCATTAAGACCTTCCACAAGTCGCATGAAGCAATACTAGCAATTGGGACCTCATTTTTATGGCTTAGAACCCTTCCTAAGGTCTAAAAGGACACCTCAAAATGATAGGAACAAACCATGCACAATATGGGACCTTTAGGATAAGAAAAGCAAAATAAAACACCCAAAAATGGAATCTAACAATCAAGACATCAAGGTATGGACTTTATACCTTTTGGAGCTTCTCAAGAAGGCAAAGATCCCAGATCCACAAGCTTGCTTCCACTTCAAGGCTCCTTAATGCAACTTCTTCCTCCTTCAACACACCAAGAACACACTCTTGATCTCAAACACACACTAAGAGGGATAGGGTTTGTAAAAACACCACAAAGGATGTGGAGGCTGAAAATATGAGGAGAGGTGAGACATCATGTTGCTTAAATATTGTTGGGTTTTGAGCATTCTAACACTCCTATGGTGTACATGCAACCCTAAATACCTTGGATCTATGTTTTCTCTATTATACATGCAAATATCAATCTTCCAAGGTATTACCCTAACTAGCATACAATCTTATGTACTTGTATAACAAAAGTAGATAGAATACATACCTTTTTGATGTAGCTTGATTCCATGGAGCTCAAGAGCCTAGTGCCCCAAGTTTGACACCTCAAATGGTTCACACAACATCAAAACAACTTAGAATAACCATGAGAAGAGATACTTCACTCTAGAAATTAGCTTTCCCTCTTGTGTATCTACTAGTGCCTATTTCACCAACCAATGGGGTCTTTTTATAGTGTGGCTGTTAGGGTTACACTATGTAACTCATGACTTTACCCATTCCTTATGCTCCATGGGTTTTAACCTCCATGGAGTATCCATGGATCACCACATGGGTTAAACCCAACATAAGGAATCATGGATCATAAGCCCACATATATAAGAATGAATGATTTACACAATCAATCTCCATATATTTAATTAGTCTCTTTTGATCACTAAATTTATTCCAAATTAATTCTTGATCAATACTAATTAAATAATATGATTTCATATTAATATATTAGAACTTATAATATATTAATATTTCACAAATATCCTCTTCTCACAAAAAGGTCTATCCAAACTGTTCCGATGTCATGCAACCCAAATGGACCATGTTGGGTCGGGTCAAGTATATACTAATTATAGTTATGGACTTAGACACTAATCCAACAAATACCACCCAAACCCTAGAAATTAGAGTTTTCATCCTGAATTTAGTACGTCCCGTGTACATAGGTGTACGCCCAGCGTACACACATGTACGCATGACGTACTCCTTTTGCCTTAATTACAAAATTGCCACTAGGGCTTCAAAACACAATTTCTTGGACTTAGGGACCAAAATGACATGAAATAAAACTATAGGGATGATTATAGAAGTACCTTAACATCGGGATGTTACAAAACTCGCTAATCTTTGGCTTACAGTTGTGGATTTAAATGTTTCAGGTACTTCTGAGGATCGGGGCAAGGACAAGGTGTGACTATGCATATCATCTAGTGGTTATGTTTTGAGAAGATCTTATGATTTGATACTTTGGTTTTATGTAGGGGTGAGCATAATAACCGAAAACCGAACCAAAACCAAATTAACCGATATTAACCGAACCATTTTAAAACCATTGGTTCGGTTTCTAATTTTTGTTAACCGATAACTAACGATTCGGTTATGGTTTGATAGGTTAACCGAACCGCTAACTTTATATTTTAATATATAAAAATTATAGATTATATATAAAATAATATAGTCAAACTTATTCAATACCCATTAAAATTTCAAAATATAATCATTTAATCCTTACTTATTGTAACACCCAGAACCCGAAAGACCAAGAAAGGAAAGAAAAGCCCTAAGAAAAGCCCTAAGTCAAAGGTGTTCTAGCCTCGTAACACCTTGCATGCACGTAAAGTTAAAGTGCAATGCTAACATAAGGAGTCCAGATCTATGAGTTGGAAGTGTTGGAATAGACTGATATCGACAGAATAGAGTTGTCACAAGGAGGACTCAGCGAGTCAGCTCATGGACTCGGCGAGTCGGGTCGTAAAACCCAAACCCTTCTGTTTATGAGTCGGGTCAGTGAGTGGGGTTAGAGAAGGACTCAGTCAGTCCGTGCCAGTGATGGACATGAAGATCATGGTACTCGATGAGTTCAAGGAGGAACTTGGCGAGACCAAGGCTATCTCCTTAGCCGATGAAGATGGACTCGGAAAGTTGTAGAACAACTCGGTGAGTCGGTTGAAGATAGTCTCGAAGTGTTGGTTGAAGGAGAACTCGTCGAGTTCTCGCTAGACTCGACGAGTGGAGTCGGGGATTGTTTGGGATTTGAGGAGCATGGACTCGGTGAGTTAGTAGAACAACTCGGCGAGTCGAGTCAACTGGAAGGTTGACTTTGACCAGAGTTGACTTAGTTGACCTCGGGAGGACAGTTTAGGCTAAGTTCTATTATTTGGTGTTGGTAGCTCGGTAAGCTAGGAGAGCAGCGCTTCAGAGAATAGTCGATTAAGCAGCCAGAGGACTATCAGCAGAGTTCAGCAGTACAGGTGAGTTTTCCTCCCAGTAGGAACGGGTCTACGGCCATAATGTCGGCCCGTTTAGACAGCAATAGTTCCGGACTTTGGTCCGATGCAGTAGTTCAGTATGCTTGATGTCTTTGTGATTCAGGCATGTTTATGTGTTAGATAGTCCGGACCTCGGTCCGATGCAGTATGCAGTATATGTGCTTATGTTATATGTTATGATCATGTTATGCTATGTTCAGTTAGTCCGGACTTCGGTCCGATGTAGGGGGCAAGGCCCAGTTAGTCCGGACTTCGGTCCGATGCAGGGGGCAAGGCCTAAGTTAGTCCGGATTTCGGTCCGATGCAGGGGCAAGGTCCCAGTTAGTCCGGACTTCGGTCTGATGCAGGGGGCAAGGCCCCAGTTAGTCCGGATTTTGGTCTAATGCAGGGGGCAAGGCCGCAGTTAGTCTGGACTTCGGTTCGATGCAGTGGGCAAGGCCCAGTATGTGCTTTATATGTTATTGTATAGTATGTGGGAGTTTGGGGGAGCTCACTAAGCTTCGTACTTACAGTTTTCAGTTTTGGTTTCAGGAACTTTCGGTAGCGGAGGGAGGAGCTCGGGATGATCGCATGGCACACACCATAGTTAGTCAGCCTGGGATATTTTACTCTGGTAATAAGAAGAAATTTTGAATTAACACTCTGATTTCATGTTATGATTTATGTTATGGATTGACAATCGTGGTATAAGTAATGTTTTTTAAACGAAATTTTTAGACTGTATTTTTGGGATGTTTCACTTATCAGGAGACGAATGAGCAATCAAACCATCAAAAATTGATCGCGCAGACACACACAATCTTCCAATCAAGCATCGAGCTAGATTATTTATTAATTATGTAATTCCTAATCGGCTAATTCTACAATTTGTAAACATTATTCACAATTAGTTTAATCTTTACACTCATAATCATAATCGAAGGCTTCTCACACCGTTAATCTTAATCAAAGATTGTTTGATTTTATACTCCTATTCGAAGGATGTTTTGACTTTATAATCAAGATTTATAGGTATGTTAAGTTTTTGGTTCATCTTTACTTTGAGATATATTAAGAATGTATTTTTTTTTTTTTGGCTTTTTTTATTTACTGTTTTTGACTAAATCACATTGAATGTATATGAGTTATATATTTTTTTTATCCAAATAACACATAATATTGATGTTTGGCTCTTTTTTTTACAGTTTTTGATTTAATCGCATTGAATGGGTATGGATGTTTGACTTTATTTTAATGTTAATATCAATTATCAATGTATGAAATTATTAATGCTAATTTTTTTTAATGTTTTATACTTTTATTAAATGTTTTTGATTTTGAATGTGACTATGTGTTATCTTACTTGAGTATCAAAGCTACACATTTTATTCTATTACGATAACCTAGGTTACAAACATTGGTGACGAGGACTTTTTTGTATTTTCTTTTCATTTTTTATGTCAATATACTTTCGCCATTTATATTATTTTGAGCATTATGGTTAACCAATATTAACCATTAACCAAAACCGTTAACCGACAAAAACCATTAACCATAACCAATATTAATCATTCCCAATTGGTACCAAAATCCATTAACCAATAATAATGGTTATGGTTCGGTTTTGACCAATAACCGAACCAAACCGCTCCATACACACATCTAGTTTTATGTTAAGTTGTGAAACAATGGTTTTGGTGACTTATGGTTTTATGGAAAAAGATTTTCCCTTATTTAAAATTGAAAATTTTTGTTGTAAAAATTGGGACGTTACATATTTCCTCTATTTAACTTGATGTCATTTTCTCAATATTGTTTATGGGCTCAAAAATTTCCATTCAACATTCATTGTCTACTGTTTACTGGAAGACCAAGTTTGAAAACCAAATTACATTATATCATTGATACTTTGTGATGAAATTCCTTCTTTAAAATCATTTTTCACAAATAGAAGTATGTGATTATTTGTTTTTGTTCTAAGAATTATAAAAAGTATATCTGCAAAGACACTGAAATTGTTCAAAAATCATGAATTAGTTCGAAATCTATAAACATGTTGGAAAATCTTATGTTCGGAAATCATGAGCTGGAACAAGTTCGAAATTCTTATGCTCGAAATCATAAACATGTTCGGAAATATTATGTTTGAAAATCATGAACATTTTCGAAAATCTTATGTTGGAAAAACTTGTATTTTCAAAAATAATTTGAGGTTCTTTGTGTTTGATGGATTTTCAAAATAAGATAAATGAAGCCAATGAATGATGTATTCATGCATATCATGAAATAGACATAGGCAAACAGATTACCACCAAAAACAGGAGTTAGAGGTCATGCACAATTTGTTTGCTGACATCCTTCGCCAATCTAGGCATTTTCATTCTCTTTTAGTAAGAGATCATCCCATCTAACTTACAACTGACGTAAAGATGTAGATATTTATATGTACAATCCGGGAAACATTTGAAAAAACAATAATATTTTTCTATCTCTTTTTTAGATAACTTGTCAAGTGAAAGTGTATCAAAGACTAAACTTTCACATGAAGGATTATCGGACAAGAGATAAGAATTCATTACTTGTTTTTTGGTGCACGATAATTGATTGTATGGAAAACTTTTATGTATTATGTAATGAAACTTTGTTATAAATAAAAAATGTTTTATTATGTAAACCACGATTATATGATTATTGTATTCTCTTTAACTGGTGTTATTTTGTTAGCAATAATAGTGCATAACTCAAATATCATATATAATAACAAATAAAAACCATACTAGATTAATAAAAGTCATGCATACAGATCATAAAGTGGAAATAAATATTTACATCTTACAAGGAATTCCCTGTCAACATTTTCCATAGACGCAAATTATGAATAGATATATACTCTTTGATGATGACAACTCGTGTGAAAAATTAGTCTCCCATATTTTTACCTGAGTTGTCATCGAACAAAAGAAGTAGATAAAAATTCCTAAATCTATAGTCTATTGTAATATATACCATTCACCTAGATTACGCCGGTTTTTACCAATTGTTTCTTGGCCTTTATGCTAGATTTCAACTACTAGTCAAATCATAGGTGTAAATCGACGATGAAATCATATGATCGCACAACTTGTAAGACTTAGTTTCATTTATATGTGATTCTGGCATTGCAGACCACATGTTACATAAAAAGTAATTAAATCATCTCCGGAAGCTCAATGTTTGACAATTCTGTTATTAAGACCATTACATAACTTTAAAATTCTTCATTCAATTTCGTTATTAGACCACATCTTACACACAACTACTTTTTTCATACTTAAGGACTATTACATATTTTTTGCATAATATGACCATTTTGTAATTATTTCATACTTAATAACCACTAATAATTAGACGGCAACCATGCTAATGAATTTTATACATCCCTTTTTCCATACCATTTTTCATATTTGTACTTACATTTTTAGCATTTGACAGTCAACTTGTGTAATTTATGGAAATCCCGTACTACCCACCATTTGACATATTTTATAGGGCAATTTGACCAGAAGCATGATCGAGGGGACACGTAAAGGTGAGAGAGGAGGCGTGGAGCATAATCGAAGTTGGATTATGTTGAAGGAAGTTGGAAGTTGGATGAAAGCAGCTGGAAAAGAATATTAAAAGCCAAAAACATATAAATAGAGTTACAATGACTATGTAACCTATTATATGATCACTAACCATGAAAAATAATATTTTTTTGGGCATCATATTTCATGAAGACTGACCACAATTAGGGACCGTATTTTTGGGACTTGTTCTCATTATGGCATTGTACTTCATTAAACGGACTTGGAGCACGCATTTGACATTACACACAATATGTATTCACCCCAAGAGCTTATTGTATGTTTTTATGTCCCTATAAACAAAACCTCTCAGCCTTCATATTTGTAAAACCCTAATTCTCTTAACGATTTAAAGCGACTCAAAGGCAATTTTCAATTTCCAATAATCATAACCCCTTTCCCCTTCATATTGTTTGTCCTTATAAACAGAACCCTCATCCTTTAGATTTGTCAAACCCTAATTCTCCTAACGATTCAAAGCTGACACAAAGGTAAATTTCAAGCTCCAAAAACCATTTAAAACACTTTGATTTTGTCTTTGTAAGTTAAGATTCATACTTTTATTCAAGAATTTTTTTCTTTGATTTGTTTTTATCCATGTCTGGCTAAAAACCTTAGATTTGAGTTCTGCATAGACTACGACTTTATATGTTAATAAATAGGGTTGGAGAATAACAATTTCGACCAGTTTGACCAATTTCGTGTTTTGATGTAACATTAAAGAATTATGGGGAGTGTGTTTTCCTGTTGTGATGTAAGCATATGAGTTTATGAGAACATAAAATTAGACTAGTTTTCATGTGTATTGTGTTTGATAGTGTTGTTTCTATATGATGTACGGTAATGCATTAGTTTATGGTAATGCATTAGTTTATTGTTCATTATTAAAAAGACACCACTACACTACGAAGTATTATAATAAGTTGATTTGATCTGATTGATTATCCAACTAAGTGATCACATTGTGATCTATTAATCAACTAATCACAAATTGCAACTATTCACAACTCAATTGAGGATGTAACTATTCCAAGACAATAAAAACAAGCTTAAAATTAATTTTCACCATGCTAAGTATGAACTATATCTTGAAGGTCTATCATATACCATATTTTTTTAACACAAATTGCAATCACAGCATTTGTATTAGATTAGTAACATACGAGCTCCCAAAGCATAAACATATACCATACTTTTTCTTATAACAAAATTGAGCAAGTAAGCTTTGTTACTAAATATTTTGATTTGTATTGTAGATTATAAAATATTTGACTCTTTATTCAAAGATTGCTACTTTAATGAAGCATTTTTGGGTAAACTGCAGCAAATATCGACATACCTTGGTTTTTTTATTAATATAAACAATATAGTTTATTTTTAATTTATAAGCAACATACTTGTAGTTTGTTAACGTACAACTCAATTCTTGATAAAGAAAATAAGTACATTGTTTATGGTTTATGGACATAAATAAGAAAAAGATTGAAAGATTCCTTAGATTTAAGGTTTATGGAGACAAATTTGAAAGAAAAAATAAATATTCATCACGTTTTTTTGTTAGTCAGCATTAGTTTTAAACCAAAAGGTAAAATAGTCATTGATTATTTTTAAATAAATTCACTAATTCATGGAAGCTGTATGGAACATTACATATAACATTAGTCATAGAGATTAATCACAAATTCAAAATCAAATGGAGCCAATATGATTTCCTTCAACCAAAGCAATTGGTGTTTATAGAAATTAATTGACAAATAAGGTTGTCATTACAGTAATAGCTAGGATATATGTTTTCTGAAAATTAAAAATACGGTTTCATCGACACCACAAATATATAATTTAAGCTAAACCATGAAGGAAGACGTCATCCAGGAACGCGTCTTTTCGATTTTCCCCAAATGATAATCAAAATTGCATGCAATACATAATAAAAACGACAAATGCTACTGCGGATTGAGATGGAAGACGTACTCTATGAGAGTAGTTAACCAAGAAGTCGCATCAGGGTGGCGGTTGCGATTACGGTGAAGGAAAGCAGTTATGACGACCACATGCTCCTGGATAACGGGGATTGAAAATGTCAAGTAAAAGCACAAACGACATTCCCTTTAAATGTTATATAGATGTTCTGGTTTTTAATTTTAAATAAGAACGTAATGTAAAATGCATGTTCAATATAAAGGCAAGGGTTGTAAGTGAAAATACAAATAGTACTTATGTAAATTATGGTGCGCACGACAAATTGTGGAACCGTCCACTATAGGGTGGAAATTTTAAGAAGGGATCCATAGAGCTATGGATACATGTATAGTGGATGGATTAAATGTTTATATAATAATAATAATAATAATAATAATAATAATAATAATAATAATTTTTTATACAGGGTATTGAAAAAACATATTTAGAATTGAAATCTATATAACTAAAAATAAAATCTGTGTAAAATTCGACAAAATATATTCAATATTGACCTCATTTCAAATGTATTGATGAACTATAGTTATTGTTGGAACTTATTGACTATAATTTTTGTTTTGGATATGATTTTTTAATAAATAAATAAAAATAATGTAAAATGCATGTTCAATATAAAAAGCAAGGGTTAGAAATGAAATTTTAAAATAGTATTTATGAAAATGGTGGTGCCAATTACAAATTATGGAACCGTCTATGAATTATAATATGAACCGAAACTAAGGTGTTGTTTATTTTTTTCGAAGCGAAAATGTCTGAAGTTTGCAGATCATTTTAGCAACTCTCTATAGTAGAAGAGATTGACCAAATAACTGCAGTATTTAATAAAAAGTATGTTTTTTTAGCTTCTGCAATAAGTTAAAGTAAAGTGTGAAGAGGTTTGAAGCAGGGAGTTCAGTGTTGCGCCACGCAGCACACGTGTAGTAGTTTTTAAGTCAGAAGTCTTCTGAAAAACAAACAGCTACGAAGGGCCAAATGTTGCGCATGTGCTGCACGGCGCAACAATAAATGGTCATAATTGGTTTTTTTGGAAAAAACAACCAGCACTTAAGCCGCTTAGGATATAAACTATGGGTTATTTATCCTGTTAAATCTCTTAGAACTTTGATGGAACTGTTCCAATCTAATTATCTATTGGATGTCGGATTTTACCAAACGATCCAACTCAATTCAATATAAAGAACTGAAGCGAACTGAACTAATCCAATTGCATTTTAGATTAGATTGGTTTTATCCGATATATATATATATATATATATATATATATATATATATATATATATATATATATATATATATATATATATATAATTGGTTTAATCCATTGGTTATTCATGATCCAAATATTCCCAACTACCGAGATATGTTCGGTGTGCAGCAAGACATGTTTAGACTCTTTTGGAGAACATGCAATTTTCTTGACTAACCCGACAGAAGGAAGATCAACCCTTAGATTGACTAACGTTTTGATCTTTAGATGGGTTGGAGGGAAACACGCATATGTGGACCTTACAGGGGTATCCCCTCTCGTGGGCTTGAGGATTGGGGGTTTCACAACGGGACAAACTACTTTAAAAGTTGTTACAGGTAAAATCACCAAACATGCGAAATCGCGCATGGAAAATAAACATGTATTAACACCATTTGCATTTGATACGTTTGGTTTCCTCGCGCCGGATGCGGTGGAGCTTTTTAATAGAGTACAATGGATCATGCATAACACTGTTATATAGATCTATGGATGTAGTCTTCAAAAGAATTGACTTTACCATTCAAAAAGGCTTAGCGGTGCAGCTTGTTGGTCGTTTGTCATCTTACTCGTTGTACGATGATAACAAAATCATTTAAAAGTTAAATATTTTAATCCCATATATATTCTATTATTTCTACCAAATAACCAAATGTAATTATCATAACTAAACATAAAATTACATTAAATAAGACTAACCAAATAATTAACTTCAGGCCTCCAACTTATTTTTTATTGAATAATTAATAATATTAATCGGATATAGATAATAGCATTGGATATTTATTGGATATCCAATTCTATCGGTTCAGTACGATTATACATTGAATTTTGGGGATAATTCAATAACCGATATATAAAATCCAATTAGAATTTAAAATTCTGCATCTGATCCAATCCAATCGATCGATTCCTAAAAGGGTTTGTGGGTTCAAATTTGATCGGTTAATTTCTAGACACTCTAGGTTAAAACCTTGAGAGTTGAGACCACTATGGTGTCGAAATTTTATGAATAATGCGTAGAGTTACGGATCCATGCATAATAGATGGACTTAATGTTAAGGCATCCACAATGCATTGAACTCGATAGAGTTCAATAGATTGTCACATCATCTTTCTACATTTCATACAACTCAATCAACTTTTTCCTACAATACATTCAACTATACAAAGTTCAATAGAAAGTTGCAAAAGTTAATTTATAGTATGTATTTAAGATTAGAAAACTTTCATTTTTCCCATTGAAGAGTTTTATGGTCATTGAACTCCAAATTCATTGAATGTCAATGTGGTATCTCACTATGGTAGAGTTTCATCCATTGTATGACAACTTGACATGCCACCTTATTTAACTCTCCCATTGAACTTACCATTAGGACATCCACAATGCATTATACTTATTAGAGTTTACTAGATTGACACATTACCATTTTACTTACTATACAATTCTACATTAATTTTCCTACAATGCATTGAACTCAATAGAGTTCAATGAAATATATATTTAATAGTTAAAAGGTTTCATTTTCTCCATTGAAGAGTTCAATGATCATTGAACTCCATATTCATTGAATGTCAACATGGCATCTTACAATGATAGAATTTAATCTATTGAATGTCAATTAGGCATGCCACCTCATTCAACTTTTCCATTACACTATGCATTGTGGGTGCTCTATATGTTGCTCATGTTCATGACGATGTTGCTCATGTTCACGGCGTAATAATGCTATAGACCTTAAATAATATCAACTAGGTGTGAGACTCATGTATTACATGAGTTTATTTTAAAAAAAAATAAATATAAAATTTTAACAATTTGAAAATTTTGAATTTATAAGAAAAATAAGAAAGATTTTTGAATTATTAAAATTAATGAGACTTTAATGTATTGAATACATTACATATATAAACATTTTCTAATAAATACCTTACATATATATTAACTTACATATTAAATATGGAATTTTAATTTAATAAAATGAAAAATACAATAAAATGACAAGTGGAAAATAGAAAATTTAAAAATTTTAGAAAATGTCATGTGTCTAAATGAAAGAGAAGAGGACATGTGGCAAAAAACCTTCATTTATTATAGTAGATTCAACTTTTCCATTACACTATACAGTGTGGGTGCTCTATATATTGCTCATGTTCATGACGATGTTGCTCATGTTCACGACGTAATAATGTTATAGACCTTAAATAATATCAACTAGGTGTGAGACCCATGTATTACATGAGTTTATTTTAAAAAAAATTAAATACAAAATTTTAACAATTTGAAAATTTTGAATTTATAAGAAAAATAAGTAAGATTTTTGAATTATTAAAATTAATAAGACTTTAATGTATTGAATACATTACACATATAAACTCTTTCACAACAAGAATAACAGGCAATAGCGGCGACACTTTTAGCAGCGACATCAAACAAACGCGTTTTTGTCGGCGCTAAAAGTGTCCGTCGCCGCTAAAGGCTTATGTTGGAGATCCTCGTCTAAATCAACCCTAACCGTTGATTTAGACGATGATCCAATGACTAAGAGGACATAGAAAACCCCGCCTTATTTTCCCTCCGGTGTGTCGCCGCTAAAGGTGTCGCCGCTATTGCCTGTTATGGCGATTCGCGTCATTTCAACCCCATCCGTCGATTTAAGCAATGATCCAACGACGTAGGAAACCCCAGATTGATTTCCCTCCGATGTGTCGCTGCTAAAGGCCGCCCGTCGCCGCTAAAGAACATCGACAATAAAATCAGCTTCGTCTTCACTTTCTTCCCTGATCTACTTCTGTGTTTCCCCTCTTCCTCTCCATTTCCCACCTTCTTGCCGGAGTATACCGCCACCACCACTGTTCATGACGAAAATTTGATATTTTAGATGTGTATTTGTATGTGTATTTTGTGTTTGTAGATGTGGATATGTATTTGTATTTGCATTTGTATGTATATGTGTATTTTGAGTGTATTTTTATGTATGTATATATGTTTTTGTATGATCATTTATATGTATATGTATATTTTGTATGTAAATTATGTATGTGTATGTGTTTTTGTATGTATATGAGTATTTTGTATGTGTATTATGTATGTATGTGTATTTGTATGTATACAAATACATATAAATAGCGGCGACACCTTTAGTGACGACAGATAGTATTAGCAGCGACGCGTCTTTAGTGGCGACATGAGGCAATAGCGGCAACCAAAGAAGCATTAGCGACGAACCAATAACAACGACCCTTTAGCGGTGACATTTTTGACCTTTAGCGGCGACGCACGTCGCCGGTAATACTCTAATTTCTTGTAGTGTTTCTAATAAATACCTTACATATATATTACCTTACATATTAAATATGAAATTTTAATTTAATAAAATAAAATATACAATAAAATGATAAGTGGAAAATAGAAAATTTAAAAATTTTAGAAAATGTCATGTGTCTAAATGAAGAAGAAGAGGACATGTGACAAAAAAAACCTTCATTTATTATAGTAAATATTGAGTTACTTTAAAAAAAAATGGTGGAGAATTAAACTGAAAACTAATTGGTTTTAAATTAAATAGGTAAATAGAAAACCAAGTAGTGTTACTTTCCATTGCAATCGTGTGATTTTACATAAATGGAAGGAAATATCGTTTTCTTATTGAAGGGAATCCGATCTGGTCTATTGTGATAAAAGGCATACATGGGTGTACGGGGGCTTGGGTCAGTATAGTGAAAAGTCGAAGGGTGGAGTTTGGCCGACTATAGTGGATATTTGATTAAATTCATGAAAATCATAGTATTCCTCATTCTAATATTCAAAGAAGGGTTGGAAATGACGCTCTTACGTGTTTTTGGATGGAGAATTGGGTTGGTGATTCGAGGTTTATGGAACAGTTTCAAGTTGTTAGATCTCCCTTTTCCTTCTTTTGGTAAATATTCAAAGCTATTATCTTGGGTGGATATGGTCTCATTGACCACGATGCAGAGGAAATCATTGGAGGCGATTGTCTCGATCTCTATTTGGATGAATTTTTGGTATCGGAACAATGTGGTCTTTCAAAACTTCTTATTTTCCAAGAAGTAACGTTTTTGAGAGAGTTGTGATTACGTCTTTGAGTAAATTACACGAATGGTCCCTGTGGTTTAGGATAATTTATGCGTTTGGTCCCTAACTTATTTTTTTAACTCGGAAGGTCCCTACTGTATGTGTTTGTTACGCGTTTGGTCCCTGCCTTACCTAAAAAAACTATTTTTCCCTTATTTTTTAATCTATTTAAATAAACACACCTCCAATCCCACCTCCCTCACGTTTCCTTACTTAACCCACCATATTTTCCTGTTTAAGTAATATTATTTTTAAATAAGATAGGGACCAAACGCGTAACAAAAACAAGTAGTAGGGACTAAGCGTGTAACAAAAACAAACAATAGGGACCTTCCGAGTTAAAAAAATAAGTTAGGGACCAAACGCACAAATTATCCCAAACCATAAGGATGATTCGTGTAATTTACTCTCCGTCTTTTGATTGGTTTTTTAATAGGAACAACCAAGTTAGTATTGATTGGTTTACGAATATGAACAGCAAAGTTAGTATTGATTCGACTTCTGTGGTTAGAAAACCAATGCTAAATACTTATGTATAATTGTTCTTTAACTAATTAACTTCTTATTAGCTTGTTTCTAATAAAAGTTATGTTGTTAAAAAAATCAGATCCCAGCTTAAATTCTATAATTATCAATTTGAGCCTAACTTCCATTTATATACTCTTGATTTTGAATGAAAAAAATATAGATAATTGTGGGTATAATGGATAATAATACACATTCTCTCAACAGTTAATTGAATATGTAATGGGTGGTGGGTCCTGTGGTAAGCCTAATAATGAAGGGGTCATGTGAGGGTCGGGTCCAACAAGTGGTCGTGCACATGCAAATAACATGCAATAGACGACACCAGTCTACTCTTTTCTTTAAATATCTCCAGATCTTTTCTTTTATTTTGCCCAATTATATTTAAGATTCAACTATTACTTCACTACAAATTAAGATTGTTGTATGACTATATCTTTTTCCTTCAAACATGTAACTATTTATTTTAGTCAAAATTTTATAACATTCTTTTTTTGGAAAATAATTGAATATAAGGAACTAATGAGGCAATGTTAATTTTCATTTTCAATAACATGATAATAAACCAGGTTTTTAAGTTTAAAAGTGGACATGATATTAATTAGTAAAGCTAAAAAGGGCAAGGATATTGCATAAAAGTGATGGTTGCATGTGCTGGGCCTAACAGAAAGCACATGGGGTTTGCATTTGCAAGAGTTTTCTTGATTTATATACACACATATTAAAAATGAAAAGGAATAATATTAATTCCAAATATTGTGAAACTTCATCGATTTCGTTTTTGTTTTTATATCTTGTTGTCCCAGTAGTGTTACTTTCCATTGCAACCCTCCTTGCATACAACACTGTCGTCATGTTACTCTGGACCTTTATTTCTTGTCTTTCCTATACAAAAAATAGGATTTTAACAGCTGATAACAACAAAAGTGTTTGTTTAATAAAATGATCATAAAAAGTAACAATCATGGAACGACAATATAATCAACACATGATAATTAAGAGCTGTGCTCTGGATCTTATTTATCGGTTTAACCATTTGTGAGATATCATGCATATATACCACATAGACCCCAATACTGGTTGCATCCTTCAAGAACCATCGACATTTAGCTGTTAACTACATCACAGGTCTTGATTACCATGTCTAACCATTCCGTGTTGGAACCACTTGAAGGAGTAGGCATACCAAAAATAGAAAGTTGACTGATACACTGTTAGTAGTTTTCTAGAGGTTAAAATTGTACACACCATATTGAAAAATATATATAGATCATTATTATTTTGTAAGTGTTTTGGGTGAAACTCAATTATGTAGGAGCTATTTACAGAAGAAAAACTAAATTTCAGAATATATCATAAAGTACTTTTGTGAATTTAATGAATATTGTGGACTGTCCACAAAGTTACTTTTCATCAGAAAAAGCTTATCTTGCGAATTCACGAGATATTTTTATGATTTATGTGATATGTTATGAACATATGGTTGTTTGGTGATGGTTACATTTATTCTATGGTCATCAATAACTCTAAAAATAAAAATATATAATTCTTAAAAAAAAAAATTAGTTTCTTTCTAATATATATGGTTTGTGCTTTGGGTAGCATTATTTTTAGTTTATCATTACTTAATCGACAATCAAAATATTTAACTATTTATCTATATTACATAGTATTCATTTTAATTAAGTATTACATCTATTTTAATATATAACAATTAATATTATCTCGAAGGGATTGAGAGGGAATGTGGCCACTAGGGTAGTGTCGGCCCGAATTTGAACCCGTAACCGAACTTAACTGTTCCCTACGTAGTAGGCCTACGGTGTAAATGTGGACCGGCATGCAGGCTAACAAAGCGAATCACTGTTTATTCATCTATAAATAGCTGCATCAGACCCCATTCTCCTTCCATCAAATCATCTCCGGATCTCCCCATTTCATCTCTCCCAACCGCCATGGCTAAGTTCTTCGCTGTCTTCCTCATAGCTCTGATCGCCATTTCCATGCTTCAAGCAACTGTAAGTCTCTGCAATTTTGCGTTTCAACTTTCATCTATTCGATTAATGTTCTTCGGACGTTATTTAACTAATTCTTCTTCTCAAATGAAAACTAGATCTCGGCAAAGGGAGGACATGGAGGCGGATTCGGACCTGGAAGTTTGACAAGCTCTCGTAAGTTTCGCATTCTTCTTTTAGATCCAGTATTCTCTTCAATTCGCCATTAACGCAGTTGTGATTTTGAAGTTTTAGTGGACTGATTTGTGTGAAAATGAACAGAGTGCCCTGGGCAATGCATAAGGAGATGCAGCAAAACGCAGTACCACAAGCCATGCATGTTCTTCTGTCAAAAGTGCTGTGCAAAATGTCTGTGTGTGCCTCCAGGTTTCTATGGAAATAAACAAGTATGTCCATGCTACAACAACTGGAAAACCAAGGAAGGTGGTCCTAAATGCCCTTAGTCTTCACCGGTATTTACACAATTAACATCGGTATTACTATGAGTTTACTACCTACTATTTATTTCTTCTAGTTCTTCAATGTTGTAATACTGTGAGGTCCATTTCACGATTTGATTAAAAGTGAAAAAAGGACCAACGGATTTTTATTGTTTGTTACTTGTTAGCGTGCCACACTCCATCGGATTGCATCCCACATGTGATTGGGCCCCATATATATATTTCACAATTATTATTTTAAATTCTGTTGAAATATATTTGAGCGAATTTATCTAGTTTCGTATTTCAGATTTTTAATTTGCATGATGTGTTTGTATCAAAATCAAAACAGCTACAGTTTTATGTTGATTGGAGTAATGGAAACATATTAAAAGAGCTCTTCTGTATATGATATTATGATGTATATGATATTATGATCAGTGATAAGTACAAATGGAGGTCTACGCGACTTCGTCCCGGGTGGGCCTAGCTTTTAACAGAGCCAGAGTCAGTTTGTCAGGCCCGTTCAGAGGGCTCGATTCAGCTCTGTTAAGATTAGCCCGGCCCCTTTTTAGATATAAGATCTTTTTTATAGTTGAAGTGTTATATATAAACCAATAATATAAAATATAATAATAAAATTAACATTTATATATTGAATTTACAATTAACAATTAATTATATCATGAATTCTAAATATGCTTCAATTAAATGTTACAAAATACAAAATTTTAAACAAATATAAATAATAGTTTAGTAATACATGAAAAACCATGGCCGCGGTCTAGTCGATTTCTTATACTATCAATATTTAAAATATAATTGAGTTTACAATCTCACACAGGTCAAACCCAAAATTCATCTCGAAGCTTTGCCTATCGATTCACCTTTGAGGTAAAAATTACACTCATGAATGATCGATCATTGGGAGTGCTATGTTTGGGAGTGCTATGTTTGGTTCATACCATATATATATATATATATATATATATATATATATATATATATATATATATATATATATATATATATATATATATATATATATATATATATATATATATATATATAAAGCTATCTTTTTTTCTTGAATCTCATGCATTTGAAACTCCCATTTTTTTTCCTTTCACCACATTCATTTGAAACTCCCATGACTTTTCAATTTCTTTATAATAATAATTATAATTTGGTAATTAGGTTAAATAAATATCAAATCTAAAGTGTATTCATATATAAACTAAATTTCAATATTAAAATAATATCTTTAATTCTACTTATAAAATTATGTTTTTTAACTTTTAACATATTATACTTAATTTATTAGTTTTAATATATTGTTGGATGTAAACCATTATCATTTTAAAGGTATAATTTTTGAACAATTTGTATAAAATACTTAAATTATTAATTAAAATATAACATTATAGGCTCAACTTAAATATAAATTTTATTTAACTTAAACAACCCAAAAATTATTTTATAAATAGTTAAAAGTGATAAATTGTAGTGTCTTTCTAATAATGATTGTAAGTTGGTTAATAAGGTTAAATAAATATCAAACCTAAAGTGTAATCATAAATAGACTAAATTTCAATTTTAAAATAATATCTTTACTTCTATTTATAAAGTTATGTCTTTAAATTTTAACATATTATACTTAATTTATTATATTAAAATGTTGTTACATGTAAATCATTATCAGTTTAAAGCTACAATTTTTGAACAGTTTGGACAAAATACTTAAATTATTAATTTAAATATAACATTACAATGTCAACTTAAATATAAATTTCAGTTCCACTAAAAAACCCAAATAATATTTTGTAAATAGTTAAAAGTGATAAATGCAAAAACTAAATTGTAAAATTAGTTTAACTAAAATATTTCTTAAATATAATTATATAATTATTAAAAAATTTCAAATAAGTAGCTTAAAATAACTTATAATAACAATAGTTAAAATAACTCTAAATAAATGATTATATTGTTACCTTTAAAATCAAAAAATAATGTTTGATGTTTTAAATAATTATAATAATAGAAATTAAAACATTAAACAAATAAATTTTAAAAAATTAGTTAAAAATAACAACTATAAATAATATTAAACCATATATAATATTTAATTTTATTGATGTGTAACTCGAGAGTAGAAGTCATTCAAACGATTTAGATTATGACGTTATAATAGATTTATATATTATCATATAATTCAAAATAATTAATATATTATATCAAATTAATATACGAATTATTATATCAAATTTAACAACAACGTTAGTGTTATATTTTAAAAAATATATATTTATAAAGACTTCAACTATATAGGTGTTTCTGTGCATTAAAATGTCAACTCAAATAATAAATTTCAGTTCCATTTAAAAAAACTAAAGAATATTTTATAAATAGTTAAATGTGATAAATTGTAGTGATAAAAGCAAAAACTAAATTGTAATTTCAATTTAACTAAAATATTTCTTAAATATATTTTTATAACCGTTAAAAGTTTTCAAATAAGTAGCTTAAAACAACTTACAATAACAATAGTTAAAAACAACTCTATATAAATGATTATATTGTTAGCTTTAAAATAAAAAAAAAATAATGTTTGATGTTTTAAATAATTATAATGATTGAAATTAGAACATTAAGCAAATAAGTTTTAAAAAATTAATTAACAATAAAAACAACTATAAATAACATAAAATCATATATATTATATTTAATTTTATTCATGTGTAACTCGCGGATAGAATTCATTCAAACGATTGAGATTATGAAGTTATAATAAATGTATATATTATCATATAATTCAAAATAATCAATATATTATATCAATTTAGTATATACAAATTATTATATCAAATTTAACAACGTTATTGTTATATTTAAAAAATCATATATTTGTAAAGACTTCAACTATATAGGTGTTTCTGCGCAACGCGCGGACATTCGCCTAGTATATATATAGGGTTAGGTTATTTTGTTTTCACTATCTATTGTGTGCATGTATGACTGATTCTCGACCAATCATTTTAGTTATTTTAAGAAAGTAATTAATGCATATTACATGTTGAAGACATAATAGGTATTAATTACATCTTCAGCATTTAATAGGCATTAATTACTTTCTTAAAATAACTAGAATGATTGGTCCAGAATCAATCATACAGCCACACAATAGATAATGAAAACATTTGAACCTAACTCTCTCTCTCTCTCTCTCTCTCTCTCTATATATATATATATATATATATATATATATATATATATATATATATATATATATATATATATATATATATATATATATATATATATATATATATGTTAAGGTTCATTTGAGACCATTCTAATTTTGTGAGACCGTGAGACCAAATCTAAAAATAATTTTAAAATGCAAAATAAATGGAAAAATCCAAAAATTCTTTTTTTAAATATTCTAATAGAATATTATACTGACATATTCTAAAAAATAATTTTAAAATGCAGAATAAATGGAAAAATCTAAAAATTCTTTTTTTAAATATTATTTTCGGAACTTGAATTAACTAAAAAAAATAAAAATAAATACAAAAAAAATTCCATTTTTTTTGAAAAATACGTGAAATATTCTAATAGAATATTACACTGTACATATTCTAAAAATAATTTTAAAATGCAAAATAAATGGAGAAAACCAAAAATTCTTTTTTTAAATATTATTTTTGGATCTTGAATTAACTAAAAAAAATAAAAAAATGCGTCTCACGGTCTCACAAAATTAGGTCGTCTCACATGAACCTAACCCTATATATATATATATATATATATATATATATATATATATATATATATATATATATATATATATATATGGTTGGGTTCATTTGAGACCATCTATATTTTGTGAGACATGAGGACCAAATCTTAGCGGTGGCAGTTTGTGTAAATAACACAAACTTTGTAATTAACTAGAAAACACGGAGGGGTAGAAATGTAACCTGGCACATTCACAAACGCATTCATATGGTTTTCATTTCCCAAAACCCTTTCATCAATCGCAAACCCTTCCATCACAAATTTGTTTTAGATTAACCCTAAATCGATTGCAAAGTCGAGCTCTTTATTCTGATTCTAGCTCAAATTTATCCTCTGATTCATACTCGAAACAAATCCTAACTGATTCACGTAGCCAAAAACGATCAAAAAACCCTCGGTCAATCTCGATTATCAACAAATTCTTATTACTTCAAATTCATAACTTCAGCCTTCTTATTCAATCTCGATTATCAACCATTCCTTCACAAAATATGTATTACTTTAAGTTATTCAAATTTCGGATTGTGTAATTGAACCGATGAATAATTTGGGTTGTACAGATTCTAAGTCGAATAACCCTAGTATATCAAATCAAAACATAGATCATATCCTCGCTGTTAACCATTCTCCCAATTGAAGCAAAGTGAATCAAAGAGAGTTAATTTCGGTTTCTTGTTTACAAAAACTGAAGATCAAACCTAGAAGATCGCTTACGAATCAAAATCATATATACATGTTCTTTCTTTCCTTAATCTATCATCCTTTAAATTCACATAAACCCTATCCTTCTAAATAGAAGGAATCGACGACCATTCAAAATCATAAACCTTAATTATGTTATTTAGATTGTTTCATTCTAGTTTTAAGAATCGACTTTAGAACTCATACCCATCAAAGGCTTTGATTTCACCTTTCAACAATGTCTTGTTCGAGAGAATCAGATTCCAATTCCCCTTCTCAGTATAAAAGATGAATCACCAATGTCATTATATGAAGTAGATAGAGTGATTAAAATAACATGTACTGAAGTCTAGTCTAAAGAACCAAAGAAAAGTAGTTAATTCAAAAATAAAGGACATAAAGCTATTTTCCAACAAAAACTCAATCTTTAGCTTTCAAAACAATATTCTACTAGTTCTGATTTTGTATAGTACAATATCTAATCATTCTGTTTTGTTTTGTATATGAGCTTCTAGTATACTTTTATAGTAATTCTGAGTTTTGTATGCTAGAGTTAGCATTCTATCCATTCTAATTTTAATGACGTATTGCTAAATATCGAAATTGTTGATGAGTTTTTCATTGATTCTTGTTGATATTTATTTTATAATAGAAAAATTGATGAATAATTGTTGAATATCGATCATGTACGATAATCTTTTGATAATATAGAATTGATGATGAATTGTTGAAAATAAATGTTGAAATCTAGAAATTCCTTATCAGTGTATGTAAGAGAGAAAATGATCATGAATTGTTAAACATTTATGTTTAGTATAATATTCTAGTCATTTTGATTTTGTATAACATATTATTCTAATCATTTTGATTTGTGTAGTAAAAATTTCTAGTTTTTTGGTTTTGTGTATTAGCTTTTAGTATAATATTCTAGTCCTTCTGGTTTTGTATATTAGAGTTAGTATGGTAGTCATTCTCATTTTTATGTTGAATTAATGAAATCGATTGATTATGAGTTGTTGATAATCCTTATGTAATAGCAAAATTTATGATAAATAGCTGAAAATCGATAATTGTTTTTAATCCTTTAGTAATAACAAAATTTTTTGATGATGAATTACTGAAAATCGATGTTCTGATATGAGATTACAAAAAATCGATGTCTAAAATCAATTATTTATGATAATCCTTCAGTAATAGAGAAATTGATGATGAATTGTTGAAAACCGATGTAATCTCGAAATTACTTATAGATGTCTATAATAGAGAAAGTGGAGATGAATTGTTAAATATTGATGTTTAGTACAATATTCTAGTCATTCTGATTTTGTATAGTATATTATTCTTTTAATTTTGATTTGTGTAGTAAAATATGTAATTTTATTTTGTATATTAACTTCTAGTATAATATTCTAGCCATTCTATTTTGTATATTAACTTCTAGTATAATATTTTAGCCATTCTGTTTAGTATCATGTTCATTCCCATTTTTATCATAAATTGTTGTAAATCGATTGCCGATGAGTTGATAATCTTATGTAATAGCAAAGTTTATGATAGATTAGTAAATTGTTGAAAATCGAAACTTGCTTATAATCCTTCAGTAATAGCAAAATTCTTTGATGATGAATTGCTAAAAATCGATTTTCTGATATGAAATTATATAAAATCGATAAGTAATCAATCCTTTATGATAATCCTTCGGTAGTAGATAAATTGAAGATGAATTGCTGAAAATTAATGTTGAAATATCGAAATTCCTTATCGATGTCTATAATAGAGAAACTGATGATGAATTTTAAAACATTGATGTTTAGTACAATATTCTAGTCATTCTGATTTTATATATCATATTATTCAAGTCATTTTGATTTGTGTAGTAAAATATTCTAGGAATTACGTTTTATATATTAGCTTCTAGTATAATATTCTAGCCTTTCTGAAACTATGTTGCTATAATGAGTAAGAAGTAAAGTATATTGTTTATAGTAGTAGAAAGATTAAAGTATGTTGCTATTTTTCGTAATTCTAGATATTCTGGTATGGCATGCTTTTGGTTCATAATTGATATTCTACCATTCTGATATGAAAGATCGTATGGTACTTCATAACTTATTATTCAACTGAATATTATGATTTCATTTAATAAGTTATACTTATAATTTTAGTGTCTTATTGTTTTTCAGGAACATGAAGAAATGTTTGAAAAGGCCTACTAGAAAGTTTTTGTAGAAAAAGAGAATATGGAAGAAATTGTTTTTAATTGTATATCGATGTTTCCAAATGAAACTAGAACATGGAATTGGCAAAACAGTTCAATGAATTATTTTCGAGTACAATTTTTTGAAGTACCAATAAGCCAGAAAGTGGATAAGTGCATGTTGGAATGGTAGAAACCCAAAATCAAAGGACAGAGGAAAGGATTGAAACCGAAGATAGTGAAATGGAGGATAATGATCAAAATGCTTAAAATCAACATATATGGATACATTTGTGAAATTAAATAGGAAACTCACTTTGGAGTATATTTTTTTGTCAAATTCTAATTTAGATGTCGAAAGGATAAATACATCATGTAATTAGATGTACACAACATTGTTCAATTTATTCTAGTATGAAAAGATGATAATATATATATATATATATATATATATATATATATATATATATATATATATATATATATATATATAGAGAGAGAGAGAGAGAGAGAGAGAGAACATTGTGCAAACTATTCCTTGAAAATATTGTTCATTGTTAAAGATTTTCTTGTGCAGACTATTCTAATTAAATAATGTTTATGTTTTTAATAGAATAATTTGATTAATTACTTGAAAATAATGTGTATATTCTACTAGAATAATATTATATGTTATCTATTTTCAAAAGTTATATGCATAATCTTCTAATATAATTATGGTGTAGGATATTCTAACTTATATGTTGAATATTCTAATAAAATAATGCTTAATTAAATCTAGGCTTGTTTAAAACTCTTTGATATGTTATTATTCTAGTTATTCTAAATATTCAATATTTAATATTATGTTGTTAAGATGTAATATTCTGACATTGTGTGCAATATTCTGAAGTAATGTGAAATATTCTGAAATTAGGTGTCATGTTATAATTTTAGACATTATGATTTTGTCGGAAACAACTTGCTTCAAACTTTTTGTTAAATAATATGTAATATATGATTTTATACATTTTGCTTTTCGTTAGAAACAATTTGTTTTGAACCTCTTTGTAAAGTATTGTGATAGCACTTGATTAATAATGACGTAATGTAAAATATTCTAAAATTATGTGTCATATTTTAAAATTGTGTGTCATATTCTGATTTTAGAATATGTAATATGATAGAATTAAGAGTTAATGTTACAAGAATGGTGTTAGTTTAATTATTAATGTGTTGTTTATAAAGGCATATTTTTCATAATATTTTTGAATCTTGAGTATTTATATTAATTTTGTTTATGTTGAATTGATTAAATGGAAAAATCAAAAGCAAAAGTTGATGAAACTAAAACAAAGAATCTCAATAATTTGAAAACCATTCATATTTTGAAAACAAAATTTCAACATAGTATCATAAATCTTCATCATATGGTTACCTTGTTAGACAAAGGGATGAATATGAATCTCAAAAACTCTTATCAAGTTATAGTTAAATAACAATGCACTAACAACCATAAAAAGTCTATTACATGTTTGTGACATATAAAATCTATTACATATCCATGAATCTCGATACTTATAGTTGAAAAAGTCTAGATTCAAATATTCAAGTTCCTTTCACCCTCTAGAATCCAAAAGAAATAACCATCAGGTCAAATGAATTGTTTGCAAGAGCCATATTGTGCTGCAACATTGTCACTTAGAACTACAAAAAATAATATACCACCACATTAACATTAATAAAAATAATGTGCATTCATATGAATTTAATCATAAATGTATGCTCAATATTCAATAAGAATAATATGCGGTAACTTGAACTAATCAGCAACATGATGTTAATAATTGGAATTAATAAATCTATGATCAATATTCTATAAGAATAACTGATATTGGTAAAAAATCTACCTGGGTTTCCGATTGATTTTCCTCATTATGGAGAATATTTGAATCACCAATACTTAACATAAAACACTAAACATAGTATTGTTCTAATTATGAAAATATGTAGTGCTATATATATATATATATATATATATATATATATATATATATATATATATATATATATATATATATATAACAAATTTATGCTAAAAAACCATCTCTAATCTTTTGTGTTTGAAATAAAATATTAAAAAAAATAATCATGTCATTGTATTAAAGAGTTGGTTTCAGTAGAAAACCAGATAAAAGACAAACGTATAACATTAAACATAGTAACGATGTCAATTATTATTGAAACAAAGTCATAAATTCTACTTTGTGGTGTAATGTTCTAGTTTGTAGCATAATATTCTAGTTATGGTTAGTATTGTAAGATATATTTAACATATGATATCATGTCAACATTATAGGTTCAATCAAGTTTTAATGAATAGAGTAAAAAATTACATGACAATGAGGACTATGACTAACCTGAACCTTTTCTACTTCATACAAAACTAGTCAATGCATCTTTTACTTAACATGCAACTGACAAGGAGGGCTATGACTAACCTGGACCTTTCACTAAGATATTACATGTTCTTTAATCTCAACATATGTCATAAGAACTTCTAATTTGAAACATTCAAGTTCCTTTCGAGTTGGCCTTCATTAACTAAATTTCTCTGCAACAAAAATGAATGAATTTTTAGAATCGATATGGATTAAAATAAATACTATGTTTTAACAAGTGATTCAAACTTCACATGGATGAAGATTTACAAAAATATATTCATAACATTTCAATGTTAGAATTAAGCTAGTTTAATCAGAATAATATACACTATTAGAGAATCACATCATGTAATAACATATCACTGATGGTATGTATCCAATAGATATAATCACAACAATATACATTCTTATGAAATTAGCCATAAAATAACCCATTGTTCACATATAGTCCCTTTATAAGAACCATAATTTATTTAATAGCATCTAATATTTTTGTAGTACAACCTGTTTGTTTCTTACAGGTTAACAAGAGCATATTTAAACAAAAGTGTGGTAAAATGCATCTCTAACAATTTGTGTTTAAAGAAAATTACATATTTTAACAAAACTAAGGTAAATTTAATAAGATTAGTCAATATTGAATTATTTTACTCCAATTCTAACTCATATTTTGGAAGTATACTCATTCTTAAATAGGAGTTTATTTATGGGAAAGAAGGGGTGATACATCAGAATCTTTATTCATTCAGGACTTTCATCAAACAGGTAGAATGCATGTATAGTTTAAGAGATTTTTCTCAAAAACAATAATTGATTCCAGTCAATCAGTATGATGTTTGATTGTTGAAATCACAGATCATACATATATGAATTGGAGAAATCACTAGTAGCTTGATGATTCAATCAGTTCATGTTACAAGGTTAACAATTGAACATGTTACATGCAAGTAATAATGAAAGCAATGAAAATACAAGGAAGAAAACTCAAACCTTGATCAATTGATGAAATCGTGATGTAGAATACAAATCACAGTTTGAAAGATCGTTTGCAATTGTTGAAGATGAAGATAAGCATAAATCAAGTGAACACTTGAACCTCTACCTTGGATAAAATCGGTCATCACAGAGCTAAAATCATTAACAATCTTGTAATTAATTGTTGGTGTCGATAGATGAACATAAACCTCAATCACTCAGATTATCAATTGCAGATGCAGAAGAATGAAGAACATGAACTCGTGAAACACAAAAATCGCGACTTTAAAAGCTATTATTTAGCATTGTTCGATCAATGTCCAACACAAACTAATTATCGGTTGAAAGAATAGAAGATTTAAGGAGATAGAAGATCGATCAGATTGACTTGAAGAACAAGGAATGTTGATCCATCGAATATCTTGGTAGAAGAATCAAAACAGATGATTTCTTGATGACGTGAAGATAACACTAACATTATATCAGATCTGATCATATTAAATTTTACATAGGGACTAATTTATCCTTCATTAACTAATCAATTAGATTAATTAGGGTTAATCACGTTTTTTATTAGTCACAAGATCAGTTTTGATCAAAGGCCAAAATTTGGTCCCCATGTCTCACAAAATATAGGTAGTCTCAAATGAACCTCTGGTTCAGGTTCATTTGAGACCATTCTAATTTTGTGAGACCGTGAGACCAAATCTAAAAATAATTTTAAAATGCAAAATAAATGGAAAAATCCAAAAATTCTTTTTTTAAATATTATTTTCGGAACTTGAATTAACTAAAAATAATAATAATAATAATAATAATAATAATAATAATAATAATAATTAAAAAAATCTCTTTTTTTTTGAAATACGTGAAATATTCTAATAGAATATTACACTGTACATATTCTAAAAAATAATTTTAAAATGCAAAATAAATGGAAAAATCTAAAAATTCTTTTTTAAATGTTATTTCCAGAACTTGAGTTAACTAAAAAAAATATAAAAAAATAAAAAAAAAAAATCTTGTTTTTTTTGAAAAATACGTGAAATATTCTAATAGAATATTACACTGTACATATTCTAAAAAATAATTTTAAAATGCAAAATAAATGGAAAAATCCAAAAAAAAAAATTAAATATCATTTTCGGAACTTGAATTAACTAAAAAAAATTTTAAAAAGTAAAAATAAAAAAAAATGTGTCTCACGGTCTTACAAAATTAGACCATCTTACATGAACCTAACCCTATATATATATATATATATATATATATATATATATATATATGTGTGTGTGTGTGTGTGTGTGTGTGTGTGTGTATAGGGAAAAGGGAATATACATTACAACCTCACCTAAGCTTAGGTACTAAACCTCTTGAAAATACATTGTTTTACTATATAAAGATTATAGTTAATGGATTCACGATTAATACTTCAAGATTTAAATTCAAGATCGACACAATAGGGTTTAGGGTTTAGGGTTTATATTTAGGGTTTAGGTTTAGGTTTAGGGTTTAGGGTTTAGGGTTTAGGGTTTCGGGTTTAGATTTAGGGTTTAGTGTTTAGGTTTAGGGTTTAGGGTTTAGGGTTTAGGTTTAGGGTTTAGGTTTAGGGTTTAGGGTTTAAATTTAGGGTTTAGGGTTTAGTAATGTTCACTTGGGTGAAGTAATAAACGATAATTGAGGAAAGAAAACAGGGATGGTAAAACGATAATGAAAGAAAGAAATCTTGTGGAGGATGATATATTTACCAAGTGAAACCAAACCGGGTATATCTAGCATGTTAAAACGACATATTTTAGAAGGTTAGTACCTAAGCTTAGGTGGGACTGTAATATATATATATATATATATATATATATATATATATATATATATATATATATATAGTAAAAGATCAAAAGAGAACCTTTAAAGGTTAAGAACCATGTAAGAACCAATTTATTATAGCGTATTTTTGTTATTTAACGGTAACACTAAAAAAACACACATACAAACATTTATTTTATAAAATCAGATCTATCTTTTAAATTTGCTGATATTCTCATACTTTCTCACCATCTTTGAAGAACACATAGTCCTTATAACCATCAACACCTACCGCCGCCCGCATCAACTTCGTCGGCACCACCGCCACCGGCAACAGCATCGCTTCCGAAAGAACACCTTCACCTATTTCCACCGTTGTTCTACCACAACCTCCGCTATTCTTGACGTCTAGATCTGTGATTTCCGACAGCCTCCAAATCTTTGATTTCTCGGTAGCCTTCAAATCTGCAAATTTTCTACCATTGTTGCAGTAGATCTTCCAGATCTGTGATTTTCCGACCATCACGACCTCCTCCGGCACCTTTCGCTTCTTCTTTACGATGACTACGACCACCAGCAGCTCCCCATACCAGATATTGTCACCGCCGTCATCGTTGGTCCACCACGGTTTCGATCTGATCTCTTCCTCTTCCTATCTTCTTCTGACGAGATTTGCTACCATCGTCTTGTTTGTTAGCTATTATAGATTATTCCATCACCATTTCCATTAAATATCTTCCCCTTTTTTTCCTATGGTGAGTTCTTATGTCGTCGTCTCCTTCGTCAGCAGTAACAGATCGAGATTTCTAAACGTAATCTGATAATGTTCCCGTTTTAACTATCAGCAATCACAACGGAGTACAAATCATAACGGATTATGCGATGCTTTTCCGTTAACGTCTTCCGACAAGGTGTTCCGGAGACGGTTTAGGCTTCCCTGCGACTTCAACACGACTAGGTGTACTGTTTGGTCATGAGTTCCAACATATCTATTCTGACGAGTATTTTATGTGATTTTCAAGGATTACAAATGAAAATATAATTTTAGATTTGCAAGAAATGAGAGGCCGAAGTCATTGTTCTCCGGCGATGTTATGGAGACTCAAACAGTTTAAGGTACAATCTAACTCTATTTGTATGTGTAAAGTTATATTTTTTTATCATGTGCTCGGATTAAGAGTACTATTATTGGTTGACAATGGAGCTCTGCAATCTAAGCAAATGGTAGTCTTTTTCCATATTTTCATTATTAATATGACATGTTTCATATCTAGTAGCAACTATGAATAGTTATTACTATAATTAATATACATTTTCCTCTATTTACTTTACTTTAACGAGCCATGTAGTGGTTATTAATTTATTTATACAAAATTTAATTTAACATTTAAATTAACGATGAGTGTAATAAATATATTGTAAGTGAAGTTTAATGTGGGTCTAATTATATGGAAGTCAAAGATGAAAAATTATTAAGTCCTAAAATTTGGCACATAGTGTTTGATTAGATATCTCAACAAAATTTATAAGTTCTTAAGTCGTATTAAACTATGAATTGTGAATTTTGTTAACGATATTTTTGGAATATAAGTTTTACATTGAGGATATGACTGTGAATATATAATTTTTTTATATTAAACTGTAAGTTTATTGTATTAAACTGTGAATTTTTTTTATTAAACTGTGAATTAACTGTATTAAGTTGCGAATTGATTGCATTAAGCTGTGATTTTTTTTTTTTTGAATTTTTTGTTTCCTTTTGAAATATAAGATGAAAAAACACTATACAAAAATATGTTTTTCTATAATTTTTAATAAAATATGTAAAATTTAAACAAGTATAATTTTTGTATATTAAATAGTTAATTTGTAACATTAAATTGTGAATTTTGTATGTTAAACCGTGAATTAACTGTATTAAGTTGTAAATCAAATGCATTAAGTTGTGAATTAGTGTCTGAAGTGTGTATTATACTACGAATTTTGATTTTTTGAGGCATTAAGTTGTGAATTTTAGTGTTTGAAATATTGGATTAAGCTTTGAATTAGTATCGAAATGTTTTATTAAACAATGAATTCTAAGTTTTTTTATCCATATATGAAATGTTTTACACATACATAAATTTATAATAGAATAATGAACATTCTAATGAGTATATAAATAATCAAATGTTAATATTTATATAATAATTACTTCAAAAATACGTATATACAACATTCATTATAGAATAATAACATAAACATAGTATTTTTACAATCTTACAGTATTTATTGTTTTTATTTGAACTTACTTCACTATATATATACTAGGTGAATACCGCGTGTTGCGCGAGATAGAAAAAAATAGTTTATATTAAAAATAACTAAATCATTGTTAGTAACAATTAAATAATAGTTTTATAACAAATTCATAAATGATTTTTAATATTATCATTATGTTCAAATATATCATAAGAGATAAGTTTGGAACTTGAATTGTGCATTTACAAAGTTATAAGGTTAAAATAAAAAAAAAATTATAATTTTTTTAAAATAAATAAATCATTATTGTTATCTACTAAATAATAATTTCATATTAAATTAAAAAGTTTACATTAAATTTTATCGTTAGGTAGAACATATGATAATAGAGACATCTTTTTATCTATCTTAAATATTATCATTATGTATAACATATGATAACAGATACATCTTTTATCTTAAATAGTAAATTAATTTTTTTGTATCATAAATATTACTATAATTATGTAGAACATATGATAATAGTGACGTCTTTTATAAGGTTGGAACTTAAAATTGTATTACATACATGGTTGTAAAAATTGGCTAACACAACCAAATGATCGACATGTTACTTAAACTTGGTCTCTAATGGAAGCGAGTTTGCCTAACTCAGCCTAAAGACACTCAGAAATTAATCAAACTCGATCCAATTCTAAAAAATCTTGTCCAAAATCATTTTCGAAATTTTGAAACTTAATTGATCACTTGTTAACAAAGACAGTCTCACCAAAGAATACCCTCAACATCCTACAAAGGTAGACGCAATGAAGATCTCATGGCTTTGTCCCTTTGAAATATTTCACAACATTTCATATTTAAAGAGGTGGAGACATTCTCTTGTTTACTCTCAACATCGATGTGAGATAAAGACTTTTTAATTAAAGTCTTTTCTTTATTTGCCAATAAATAAAACATTAAATAATAAAAATAAAACGTTATCCACAAAATTTATTGTTCAAGAATTCCATTTTCAGTAATCTCGTAAGTTGCTATCCAAAAAAGTAAGTTTTTATTGAATAACTTTTTGTTAAATCCTAAAATCATAAATTCAGTTAGGTACTTAATATAGAAAAAAAAATTATACGTATTTTCATGATTCAAAAGGTCATTATAAAATGACTTCATTTATAAAATAATAATGAGAGTTTCAAATGTATGTGGTGAAAGAAAAATGATTCATTTATCGGTCCAAATTGATCAAACTCAGACCGATTCAACTCAATATAGGAAATTACATAACGTTTTTTCTACTGAAACCCAGTTTGTATATATATTTCGTGTTTTTGAATCAATTTTATTTTTCTAACAATTATAATTTTATGTTTAGGTAACTTATTTATAATATTATTAGAAACAATTTGAAAAATCATGAGTTTCAAATGTATGTGTTGAAAGGAAAATGCTTCCTTTATCGGTTCAAATTGATCAATCTCAGACCGATTGAACTCAATATACCAAACTACATAACAGTTTTTCAACAGAAACTCGATTTAAACCTGAAAGAATCTGGTTTAAAACCATTTCCGATTTCTGAAACTTAACCAGACAGTTGCCAATAAAGACAATCTCACCAAAGAATACTCTCAACATCTTAAAAATGTAGGCATGGGGAAGTTCTCACGGTTTGGTCTCTTGAAACATTTCACAACTTTTCCTGTTTATAAAAGAGGAAATGTTCTCTTGTTTACTCCCACCATCGACGTGGGACGAAATCATTGTAATAAAACCCACTTTCATGTTTATAAAATATTATTTAACTTATTTAATAAAACACCATTTCTCTTGTTTACTCTTTCTTGATTGTTCAATAGTTCCATTTTTCTATAATCTCGTAAGTTGCTATCCAAAAAAGTAAGTATTTATTGAAAAACTTTTTGTTAAATTCTAAAATCATAAATTCAGTTAGGTACTTAATATTGAAAGTTTGTTTATATGTATTTTCATGATTCAAAAGTTCATTATAAAATGAATTTATTTATAAAATATAATCGAGTATATATTTTGTGGTTTTGAATCAAAACGGTTTTTCAAACAATTATAATTTTATGTTTAGGTAGATGTTTTTTATATTTATATAACATTATCTAACTTATCTATAATATCATTGGAAACAATTTGAAAAATCATGGGAGTATCAAATGTATATGGTCAAAGGAAAATGCTTCATTTATCGGTCCAAATTGATCAAACTCGGACCGATTCAACTCAATATACAAAACTACATAGCATTTTTTCTAATGAAACCCGGTTTGTATATATTTCTTGCTTTTGAATCAAAGTGTTTTTTCGAACATTTATAATTTTAGGTTTAGGTAGATTTTTTTTATATTTATATAACATTATGTAAATTATTTATAATATTATTAGAAATAATTTGAAAAATCATGGGAGTTTCAAATGTATGTGGTGAAAGGAAAATGATTCCTTTATCGGTCCAAATTGATCCAACTTCGATTCAACTCAATATACCCAACTACATAACTTTTCTTTCTACTTAAACACAGTTTGAACCTTAAAAATCCTATTCAAAACTATTTTTGGATTTCTAAAACTTATCTGGACACTTGCCAATATAGACAATCTTATCAAATAATATCCTCAAAATACTACAAAGGTAGGCATAAAGAAGTTCTCATGATTTGGTCCCTTTGAAACATTTCACAACATATCATATTTATAGAAAAGGAAAAGTTCTCTTGTTTACACTCACCATCGATGTTGAATGAAGACATTGTAATAAATAACATTATTTAACTTATTTATAATATTATTGTAAACAAATTGAAAAGTCATGGGAGTTTCAAATGAATGAGGTGAAAGAAAAAATGTTCCTTTTATAAGTATACTAGGCGAATGTCCGCGCGTTGCGCAGAAACACCTATATAATTGAAATCTGTACAAATATATGTTTTTTTAAATATAGCAATAAAGGTGTTGTTAAATTTGATATAATAATTCATATACTAAATTTATATAATATATCGCTTATTTTGAACTATATGATAATATATACATCTATTATAACCGCATAATCTCAATCGTTTGAATGACTTGTATCCGCGAGTTACACATGAATAAAATTAAATATAATATATGGTTTAATGTTATTTATAGTTGTTGTTATTGTTAATTAATTTTTAAAAATTTATTTGCTTAATGTTTTAATTTCTATCATTATAATTATTTAAAACATCAAACATTGTTTTTTGATTTTAAAGGTAACAATATAATCATTTATATAAAATTATTTTTAACTATTGTTATTTTAAGCTACTTATTTGAAAACTTTTAATGATTATAAAAATATATTTAGGAAATATTTTAGTTAAATTGAGATTGCAATTTAGTTTTTGCATTTATCACTACAATTTATCACTTCTAACTATTTACAAAATATTCTTTGGTTTTTAAGTGGAACTGAAATTTATACTTAAGTTGACATTGTAATGTATATTTAAATTAACAATTTAAGTATTTTGTCCAAAAAACTGTTCAAAAGATGTAGCTTTAAACTAATAATGGTTTACATACAGCAACATATTAAATCTAAAAAATTAAGTATAATATGTTAAAAGTTAAAGACATAACTTTATAAGTAGAAATAAAGATATTATTTTAAAATCAAAATGTAGATATTTATGATTACACTTTAGGTTTGATATTTATTTTACCTTATTAACCAATTTATAATCATTATTAGAAAGACACTACAATTAATCACTTTTAACTATTTACAAAATTTTCTTTGAGTTGTTTAAGTTAAACTAACATTTATATTTAAGTTGATCATGTAATGTTATATTCAAATTAATAATTTAAATATTTTATACAAATTGTTTTAAAATTGTATCTTTAAAATGTTAATGGTTTACATCCAATAATATATTAAAACTAATAAATTAAGTATAATATGTTAAAAGTTAAAAAAACATAACTTTATAAGTAGAAGTAAAGATATTATTCTAATAATGAAATCATACATACTTATAAAGCTAGCATTTTTTCTTGAATCTCATGCATTTGAAACCCCCATTTTTTAACTTCCTCAAACCACATTCATTTGAAACCTCATTTTTTAACTAATGCAACTCAAAAGTTTTTTTAATTATGATTTAACACTCAAAAGTTTTATAACTTATATTATGTTTAATTAGCATTTAGTGAAAAGTTTACTATAAAAATGTCAATCTTTTGTGTCTTTTGTGTTATATAAAATCTTACATGTAAGAAAGATGTCATAACATCAATGTTTTGCTTGGAATATCTTTCAACCGAAACAAATGAAACTTTTCTATTCTTTCTTTATATTCAGTTTCCCATTTAATCGTTATATGTGATTTGTATGTATTAATCCATCGTGAATGTGACTCTCCAAACATCAATGTTTTGCTTGGAATATCTTTCTGATTCTTCTTTTTCAAGAAAAATATTTTGATTGCAGGTTTGTGAAGAATTGTCATCAAGTTTCTATGGTTGAATGGTGTTAAATGAAGAAAGAAGATTCAAAAAACGGATATAGTTTTTTTTTTGTTTGAGCAAAGTTGATGAATATTAGTTTTTTCTTTTGATTTAAATGTATGTTTATGTAACATTTTTATTTATATATTCAACCACCCAATGCTCTTATTTATTTGATTGTAGTTTTTCTATTCTGATTATGTTTATTTTCTATTATTTTTTTGTTGGGTTATCCTACACAATACATTTAAAAGACAATATTTATAAGATAACATAATTTTTAACATTTGATATGTAATTATGATAAAGTTATCATGATATGTTCTTCATATGAACGTAATTTATCCATATTACTATGACAAGAATTACATATGACATTTACGAAAATATATATATTATATGTGATTTATTTAACATGTATATGCACCTATGTATGTTATAAATTTATAATTAAATATCTTTGTGTTTAATAATTGAAGGGATTAAAATGATGCATCAAAACCAATTATTTATAATAATAATAATAATAATAATAATAATAATAATAATAATAAATACACATTTCCAAGTACCACATTCATTTGAAACTCACACTACAACTCAAGAGTTTTCTAATATATGTATACTTATTAGTTACAACTCAAGATTTTAACTTATGATTATTAATTAGTAATCGCTAGTAACTTTTTATTTTCCTTTTTTTATAAGGTTGTAAAGTTTTGTTCATTAAAAACATTAATGTATTTGAAGAGATTTGTAGTTTAAATATGAAGAGTTAATATAAATGTTATCATAGATGTTTTAGTGTTTTTATGTTATTAAAAGTTATAATGTTTATTTTTCATATTTTTTATTATTCGTTGTATATATATCTTTTTAAATACAAATGTTATAATAGATGTTTTTCTATTTTTATGTTTTTAAAAGTTTCAGCTCATATTTTTGTTCATACGTTTTGTTACCCATTATATTATCATTTATTTGATATATAATTTACATAATTTTAAACGGTTTATAAAATTATCAAATAGTTGTATATATCATAATGACTTAAAAATTAAACTATAATGTTTAATAAAACTATTATGGTAACTATATGTTTGCTTTACTACTAACATTTTATTTCAAAGTAGAAATATTTAAATAATAATTTAGTAAAAATTATTATTTTGACTATATAATTATATTAGAAAGAAACTGAAAAGTCATGGGAGTTTCAAATGAATGTGGTGAAAGGAAAAATACATAAGAGTTTGAAATGAATGTGGTGAAAGGAAAAATGTTTCCTTTATAATATAGTATGATATGATGATATGATATGATATAGATATAGATATAGATATAGATATAGATATAGATATAAGGCATAGGTGATTGCTCCTTTTAGATTTTTTTGGTAGAAAACATGATCATTTTAATCATCAACAAGTCACTAGACATATGAGTGGTTGTGTGAACTCGTTTTCCGTAATTAATATTTTGACCATGTATGACTGTGTTACATGAAATCTAATAATGATATAATCTACTAAATACACTTTTAATCCAGACATAAAAAACAACATTACTAGATAGAATTAGACATGACAAAACCTAACATTACTAGATAAAATTAGATACGAAAATGTGGTGTGACGTGTCAGGTTCGTTTTGATTCGAAATATTAAACGGATTGAGAGAGCTTGAAACTAACACGACTCATTTAATTAACGGTTTGTGTCGTGTCAACCAATTTATTTTCGTGTCGAGTTTGTGTCAGGTTAGCATGTCAGAGTTTAGACCTTGTAATTGTTTTGTGTCTCTAACATCCCAAAAATTCAACAAATTTAAAACTTTTCAAAACAACCCTTTTACTACTAGAAGTGTTCCAAAACCGTTGTTCTATAAACATTAATTAAAATCATAGTCTCCCAAGATCAAATCAGTTGAAAACCAATGATGTGTACGGTCACACATTCGTCTTGCCACGATCCACTGAAGTACCTGAAACCATAAACCAAAACTGTAAGCATGAAACTTAGTGAGTTCCCCCTAAATACCACCGCACAAACATATAACATATACACTAGCATGCTCAAATACTCATGCCTGGCCCAAATAGCCTCGGGCTGGAATACCAGGCATGTCTACGATGGGAAGTAGAGATACGGGATCATGTAGAGGGGGGGAGTAGTCGAGTGGGACTGTGAAGTATTAGAGGGAAAGGAAAACTGAAAATGAAGTCTTGATCTAAGTGTCTAAGTTTTTACCATGTTACATAGCAATGCAATCAAAGATTGGGATTCGATACATGATTGTTTTCCGTTTTGCAAAATCATTATCTTAAATATACGATAAAATGAAGAATAGTTCCCTTAATGATTGAAGAACCAATTCACATTACTTACAAATAAGAAACCTCATTCTAAAGCTATACATAAAATGACTAACCTAACTCTCAATATGTCACACCCCAAAACCGAGAACGGCGGAAACGTTCTGGGGCGGAGGACGTCATGTATTGTATCACAACAATGCAAAGTAGTAAACAAGCAACAACATCATACATTGCATTAATAGTATAATTTTAATTACATTTGAGTTCTTTCATAGTATAATTCTACAAAATGAATATTCAAGAATAAAAGACGAGTCTTGATCGCTCCGTCTTCACAGAACCTGGTAGTCGTACCTGTCTATCCGTATCCTGGGAATACAAGTTATTTTGAAAGCGAGTATCAGAAGTAATGCTGGTGAATTCATAAGTATTTATGTGACTTTGATTTTGTAAAGTTGTAAAGAAAGACCTGTAAATGTTTTTGAAGGAAAGTTTGTATCAACGAACATGTTTGTAAGTAATTGTAAACGTTTGAAAACCCTAGAAAATCCCATATTTTCTACTAGTATAAATTGTAGCCTTCTACCAAGACTCGACTGTTTTGAATGTTTGCTTCAGAAATCCAATATTTGTTTATAAGTGGGTGGTAGTTTAAAAGTCCCAAAAATGTACTACCATGATGTTTTTCATGTCTAAAACAATAGATTTGTGTACAGTTATAATTGCTAAGGTATATGATAACTCCGTAAATCAACGTGTTTTTAATACTCCATGTGAGTTTTATAACTATGCTATTGACACTGACGGCCTGTAACAACGTTCTTCAGGCGTTGGAATGTTATGACATTTGTCACCCCAGACCTACCGGTCTAACTGTAGCTAACAGTTTAGGTGCGAGATTGTCAATCCCGTATAGATCTATACACAAGTATCACGCTCCCCCTACAAGGGATTATGGTATATAATACAGGACTTAATAATGCATACTCGAAAGTACGTGAAGCGTCTCACAACCTAGTATAAAACAGATTTACGTATGAAAATGTCCATTTGTTTTTATATGAAAATACCTTCTTGATATGGTACTTGTAGTATATAAAATTTTATGAATATCTAGTATACTATCTCATGTAATTGTATTCCTTGAAATGGTATGTCTTGAAGTTGTATGCTTTTGTAATTGTATGTCTTAAGGTTGTATGCCTTTGAATTGTATATAATTGTATCTCTTCGCATAGTATGTAATGTATTTGTATAGACTCATGAATAGACTGAATCTTGTATGATTCCTGGTACTTGGAATGGTAAATAGTATATCTTAACTATACCCATTATAGTTACTAGTAATGTGTGTGTAAAATCGAAATACGCCTTTGCTACCCAAAGGTACTGAACCAACTGAATAGAAAACTTTTATGTCTATATCTGTATACATGATATATATATATATATATATATATATATATATATATATATATATATATATATATATATAACCATACGTGTTTAGGCGTGCATTTGACAAATAAAATATAAAAGAAGTTTTGTATAACCTTTGAGAAGTTTAATAAATAATAAGAAGTGATGACTTGATGTCAGTTTATAAAACGGTTTGAAAGTAGTTTGATTGATAAGAACAATTTTAAGTATAAGAAGACCTTTGTTTGAAAAACGATTCTAACGGTGTTTGAAAGGAAACATAAAGTATGTAAGACAGTTTGATAAAGAGTTTTTAACATGTAAAAATGTTTGTCGTAAACTATTATAGTTTTTTCAAAAGTTCGTTTCGTTTGTATAGTAAATCCTAGTGTGATGCTCACTTGTTATGTAATGTGTAACTTTTTGTGGTGACATAAATGAACACATGTATTCAAGGTATAAATAAAATGTTTGATTCGTATACGTATAACAACAAATTTAATTTCAACAGATAAGATGATATCGTGTTATGTTTTCCGTACGAAGGATTCCATATAATGGATATGAATCACATATGATTTACTTGATAAAAATGAGTATTTAGTGAAACTTTGAGTTACACACGATAATAATCGTGTGTTTACTTGTATTCCCCCCCTTAAAAGTGTATATAAAAAGTATTGATAACACATTTAAAAATGTAGATTATAGGGGTATGAACTCACCGAAGAAAGTGCGTGATTTGAAGAAAACGAGATTTTCCCGTGCGGTCCCTCGACCGGAAAGTGACGAGATTCTCGGGAATCTCGGGGCTTTCTGGCTTTCGTCGGGGCTTGAATATGAAACCGGGAAGTCGGGATGTTGTCGGCACGAAAAACGAGGCGAAAATGTGAGAGAAATGAGGGATTTTAGTATCAACAGCCGGCACCCTCGCAATCTATTTATAGGGGCTGGAGGTCCTCGGTATGCAGGGCGTACTTCGGACTTACGCGGGGCGTTCCTCGTACGCGAGGCGTACTCCGAAGGTACGCGGGGCGTTCGCTTGCATCACTGCTTACCGCATCCTCGGGCGAAGTGTCTCGTCGACGTGGACGATCCGGAGCCTAGTATCCGAGTACGCTGGGCGTACGAGGGTACGCAGGGCGTACTCCTTCGGATAAGACTTTGAAGTGCGTGCCAAGAACTTCTAAAATGCTTAACTTTCGCATACGAGCTCCATTTTTGACGTTCTTTATATCCACGCGAAGGTGAGAAAATACTCTACAACTTTCATTTAGACTCCGTCGGCAAATTTTGACTTTATTTTTAATTATATTTTAATTAATAGGTCGGGACACGATATTCTCGTTTAAAAATCCATAATTTCTTCATCCGACGTCCGTTTTCGTCAGACTTTTTATTGTTATACTCCTATTGTCGGGCTCTCCAACTTTTGTTTAGGTTGTGTCGGCTAAAGATCGCTCGATCTCTATTTCGAGTTTTTTTAGCTGTCTACTGCTAGGTTAGAAACTTCGAAAAATCATAACTTCCTCATACGAAGTCAGATTTGGACGTTCTTTTTATGCATGATCACGGTTTAACGTAATCTACGACTTTTGTTTAGATACCTAAGGCTAAAAATTATTGTATTGAAACTTTGCGTTTTTCGCTAAATCGGTGTTGCCGGGTTTCGTCGCGAATCTTAGATTGGTCATAACTGCTTCGTTATAACCTGGATTTTTGTGTTCTTTATATGTACGAAAAGCTTGATACAATTCCTACCACTTTATCTAGCCCAAATAATATTTTAGGAAAGTTATATTTTGGCCTAAATTTGACTGGTGTTACATTATATTGTCTCAAAATGTCGGGTTGTCACACAATATCTCACAAATGAAGAATGATTTTTGTACTACTTGACACATACAAGAAATCAGAACAAAAGTATGTAAGATAACATATTACGACTACAAACAAGATGTAAAAAAAATATAAAGAACTAGGGTTTTTGTCGAAGAGAAGACAAAGTTTCCCCTACAATCGCTACCTACCACTAAGTATATATAGTTGGATATATTACACAATTAGTCCTTGACATATGAATAGTTAGTCTTGTAGTCTTCAGCTTTCACATATGGCACCAACACTCTCTAGGTTTGTTGACTATGTCATAACCAGCTACAAGCTTCTTCAGAACATAACTTCTTTTAAGTATCTCCACTTTAGTCCTTATAAAATCTAACATGACTCTTTAGCCCTTCAACAACATTTAACTAAACAGCAACCCTTCAATAGCTTTCATCTGCATTGTTTTAATTTGTCTTTACGCCTGCACCAAATATACTAAAATAGAAAATCAAATTTATTTGTTCCAAATTTATGATTGAAGAATGTGAAGAAATAATCATATTTCCCAACACATTATGGTAAAATTGATTCAGGATCATAAGATCCTACCAAAAGTAGTTTATTACATATATATATATATATATATATATATATATATATATATATATCAATCAGTTAAATATTCAGTTTATTTATTTATTTATTTATTTTGAACGACAGAAATTTATTAAAAGGGAAAAACACCCTCTAGCAAGAAGCTAGACTAACCAAGGTACACAAAAAGACATTACACGAATGAAAAAAATGGGATTGTTGAACCACAAAACCCAATCAAACAACCCCTTAGACCTATTAGAACACAAAAATAAAATACAAGACAATATTGTAAAAAAGAAACGACTTTTTAGGTTGTTATTTCCCAAACAAGGTCTTATTCCTAAAAATCCATAGAATCCACCACATGACAAAGAAAACTTCTTTCATAATATCCTTGTACGATTTTCTTAAGCGTAACCCATCAAACCATTGGCTCCAGTTTAAACAAAAAACACCCTAACAAGGGCATATCAATCTCTTACCATCTAGGCACCCAAGCCAATAACTCCATGACAATTGAACAAGAAAAAAAGATATGATTCACAGACTTTACCCCTCCATTGCACAGTTAACTATTCGGTTAATAAATCAAAAAAATTAAAACATGAGGAATAAATTGATGGGTTTTGGTCATAAGACATCCTATGTGCTCATACAAACCCTAATGCTTGGATCTAGGTTTCTCTATTGTACATACTTTGAATCCAAGACTTGAACCCTAATTCTAGCATATGGAAATCAGAATTCACATGTAAATAGGTTTAAGAACATACCTTGATTGTTATATAGCAATAACAATCCAATTCCTCCTTGAATTGACCTTGGAAAGCAAAGAGTCACAAGTGTCACTCCTCTAATGGCTTACAAACACCATAAGCAAGTGGAGAAGGTATATAGAGAGAGGAGGAAGGTTAGAATTCGTATTTGGGACCTCTTGGGAAGGGATACCCGAATTCATAACCCTAGGGGTGTTTATATAGGTGTAGAGATAGGGTTTCAGTCATTATCCTTATCTAGTTGATTATCCATTAAGCAACCAATAAGATAATCCTTGAATCCTTATCATACTCGAATTCTAAGGCTTTCCAACCTTAAATTCGTTCACCATACTTATAAGATAATTCTTACCTTATTTTGTAACTATCACATAATTACAATTCAGCCCCTCAAGTTTAATTAATTACACTTGATCACAAAACTAATTCTTAATTAATTATCGACCAATATTAATTAAACAAATGTGATTTCTCCTTTAATATATTATCCTTATAACATATTAATAAATCATATTATCCTCTCTTTCTATTTATTTCTCCAATCAAGTTGCTTTGGTGAAGGCAACCCAAAAGGACCATGCACCATCGGGTCAAGTACATACCAAAACAGTTATGGACTTAGACACTAATCCAACATAAATATCAAATAATTATTTGAACAATAAATAATTCAAAGGGATCCCTTAGAGATTTAGTAAGCATATTTGGCAGAGAAGCATTGAACATTCCTAATATTGACATGGCCAGTGTCGTATACTCTTCCAAGATGGGCCTAAGGACATATTTTCCTTTATATGAAGATCTTTGTGATGACCCCATGTAGAAGAATAGATGAATTCAGAAATAGGGCATTAAGATTCATCATACTGGAAGAAGACAAGGAAATTCAAAAGATGACCAACACTCCAAATTCATACGACAATCCTAATAGGAAGTTCGATTCCTCGACCCACATACCCTGTAGGCCAAAACCATACTCCAAACCTGATCATCATCGGGGTCCATGCCCTTGATAACGAAGGGAAGGAAGATGAATTACCCAAGATCATTGATTATTGTTTCTCTGTGGATGTTTTAGATCTAATATTTGTTATGCAAGATATTGGTGAGAAAGAAAATTGGCCAAGGAAAGGGGAAAAATCAAGAGTCTAGAAAGACAAATCTAAGTGGTTTGCATACCTTGAATATTTTGGCCACATCACTAAGGACTGTATAACCCTCGGGAAGGAAATTAGCTATCTCCTTAGAAAAGGATATCTCAAATAAATCCTAGGGATAAGGAAAGAGAGATCCAAAGAAAAGGAGCAAGATCCTAAGAGGATCCTTGAAAAACCAGGATCCCCTCCTTTAGACGCCAAGGTAATTAACGTTATTTCTGGGGGTTCTGATATGTGGAACTTCTTACTCTGTAGCGAAAAGACACGTTAAGGTATCCAAGGCGGAGAAAGAGGAAAGACCCCATAAAAACACATTAATAACAGGCTAGAAAGAAGCCACCTTTGAAGAACAAGATAGTGAGAACATCCAAGATCCCCACCATGACGGATTAGTGATAACTCTCTACATCATCAATCACTTTATTAGAAGGATCCTGCTAGATGGATGATCCCCAGTAAACGTCATACTCTTCGACACTTTAACCATGATGAATATCCTAGAATATGAGATAATAAAAAAATCCTTAGTATTGAAAGGATTTAACGGTGAAATGAAGTATATAGTTGGAGAGATCAAACTACCTATCTACATTAAAGGGATAAACTCTATGCAACGCTTTTGTGTTATTGATGTTTTGTCTTACTACAATGTTATATTAGGTAGGCCTTGGATCTATGACATGAAAGTAGTACCATCGACATACCACTAATGCGTCAAGATGCCTACCCCTTGGGGACAGTGAAGATCATCGGTGATCAACAAGACTCCAAAGAATGCTATAAAACCTCAATGAAGCCTTCCATAATACCAAGAAAATGATAGCAATTAAAGTAAAGGGCACAAGACATATTAGAAGAAGAAGAACAAGATACAAAAGAAGTTCCCTTAAATCTTGAGGATCCTGATGCTAAAGTACTTATAGGATCATTAATACCAAAAGAAATTAAGTAAGACCTAGTGAAGTTCCTAAAGGACATAAAAAAAGGCCTTCGTATGGAAAGACGAAGATATGACAAGTATAAACAAAGCAATTATAACTCACAAGCTAATATAGTGTCACACTGTAGCACCCGGTTCCTGGTACGTAAATGTTATTTGAGTATTTCCTTCCTTTTAGCCTTGGACTCGGCGAGTCATAGGTCCGACTTGCCGAGTGGATGCGGGACCCGGGACATGTTTAAGTTGGCGACTCGGCGAGTCCATATCCGGGACTCGGCGAGTCACAGTTGTTGGATGAAACCCTAAGTCTTAGGGGTTTGCACCCTATTTAAAGGACTTATCCGCCCCAGGCCAGCCCCCATTCTCTCCCCAGAGCTCCCCAACCCTAGTTTATGCTTGTTCTTTGAGAGTTTGAGGCTATTGTGTGTGTTCTTGAAGGTTTTGAGGAAGGAGGGGAAGTAGATCAAGAGGAAGGAAAGGAATCCGGGCATCTTTGCACTCTTTCAGCAGTTCCTTTGAGGTATAATCCGTTTTTCCCCTGTTTCTATGCTTATTACTTCATGTAAGTCATTCTTGAGCCAAACCCCAAGTTTGTATGTGCAAATTACTTCGTAATAGGCTGATTGGCCCTTAGATCTAGGCAAGATTGAGCTCCAGGAGCTCAGATCTGTTAGTTTTATGGCCCCATGTTGCTTGTTCACCTTAGATCTACCCTTTTGAGGCATTTTGAGCCCTAAAACCCATATTGGTGAATATCCACACGTAAAGTTGGAAACTTTACGTGTAATTCGTGTCCTAGAAGTCCAAATATGTGAATGACATGGACTGGAATCGAGCAAATCTGTGTATTTAGTGGATGCATGGCAACGACTCGGCGAGTCGTTCATATGACTCGACGAGTCTGTTCGCGAGTCTCCGAGTTTGTCCCCTTTTCGTAGTGTCGAGTGAGCACTGAGTCACGGGGTGTGACTCAGTGAGTCGGAAGCTTAACTCATCTATGGAGGTACTCGGGAAGTCAATGCCCTGACTCGGCGAGTTCAAGGCAATCTCCTTAGATCAAGAACAGACTCGGCGAGTTGTTCATACAACTCGGCGAGTCGCAGCATAAGTGTTCTTCGGATGAAGATGAACTCGACGAGTTGTTCATACAACTCGGCGAGTAGGATGAAGGACTTGGATATTGGTTAAGAAGGCGAACCCGTCGAGTCGTCGCCTAACTCGACGGGTAGGATCGGGATTCAGGGCAGTCGTTTGGGTAGGGACTCGGCGAGTTGGAAAGCCAACTCGGCGAGTCGGGTCAACTGAAAGTTGACTCTGACTTTGACTTAGGGCAAGGTCAGGGGTAAAATGGTCATTTTACCCAAAGGTCAGTGAGCATTGTTTGATTGAGTATATTGTGGGAATTGCAGCCGGAGGGTTTCCGGAGCAGCAGCAACAGTAGTAGGTGATCAATTCCCACATAGACCAGCAGCTATTTTGAGGTGAGTTTCCTTTCCAGTAGGAACGGGTCTAAGGCACCAAGGCCGACCCGTGTAGATGAGATGCTAGTACTAGAGTGTGGGCCGAGCCCGTATCTCTGGGTTTAGTCAAGTATGATATATGTGTTAATATGATAGAGTTGATTATACTTGTTGTCTGCGTGATACTTGTATGTTATGGATTAGCGGTTGAGTGTGGGCAGGGCCCGTATCTCTCCGAGGTTGGAGTGTGGGCTAGGCCCGTATCTCCCAGATAGCGAAGTGTGGGTGAGGCCCGTATCTCCCGGCTAGCGAAGTGTGGGCAGGGCCCGTATCTTCCCGAGTGTGGGCAAGGCCCGTAACTCCTAGTTGAACATTGGTTGTTATATGTTTGTATGGTATGGGGTATTATGGGGGAACTCACTAAGCTTCGTGCTTACAGTTTTCAGTTTTGGTTTCAGGTACCTCCTCAGCTAGGGGAAAGGAGTCGGCGCGGTAGCAGCATGTCACACACACACTCTCTGGTTTCCGCATTTACGAGATTCTCTGGGATTGATACTCTGATATTTTGATTAGTTGTATGTTTTGGTTTTCAGACATGATTCACTTTATGTTATGGTTGATCAAACAATGTTTTTAGTTATTAATATTTTCTAAAGTAATGTTTTTAAAACAAAAATTTTTGGTCGTGAAAATTGGGTCGTTACACACACCCCCAAACCAAGGATAACGGAAACGTCCGGGGTGGAGGACTTCATGTATAGTATCACAACAATGAGTATAATAGTGCTCAAAGTAAATACAACCATCATAAATATAATTGAAAAAGTTACATTATAGTAAGTTTACATGTTTCAAAATCAATTACATTATGATGAGAAAATGAACTGTTTGACGATTTAACATCCCATCCTCAAAATGTTGTTGTTTTCCTGTTTCACTGATTTCCTGAGAATACAAGTAGTTTTGAAAAGTGTCAACAATTAATTTGGTGAGTTCATAAGAGTTTTGATTGAGGAAGAAACCGTTTTCCTTATAAAACTGTTTTCTTTATTAAGTGTAAAATGAATGCTCCTATGTTATGCGATAATGTACCCTAGAAAGACTCGTAGATTCCTTTTATAATTACCCAGTGTATATAAGTTATATAAAATTTAAATTAAATAAACCGTCGACTATAATAGGTCTGCCCTAGGTCCACAACCAAACAAGGAACAGGAAGTAAGGCGGGCCCACCAATTCTAAGTCGATTATGACTACATTCTTATATAACTCTAGCATATACACTTAGCAATTATAGTTGAAGCCTAACAATTCTAGATGAAGGTAGTTTTAATAGAAATATGTTTCCAAAGAAAATCTAATATTTTCCTTATAAAAGTCATGTAGTCTTAAGTATCAAGACCGAAATGTACAAGTATTTTTCCATACATAAAGTAATTTATGCAAGTTTAAATCGACATAAACTCGTTTAATTTAAAAGTAAAAACCCGTAAATCTCATGTTTTGTTAATACCACATGTGAGTTATTATAACCATACTATGACTCATACGGCCTCGTAATACGACGTTCTTCAGGCGTCGCAAGTTAAATGACACTTGTCACCTCAGACCTGCCGGTCTAGCTGTTGCATGCAGCTCAGGTTTGGGTTTGTCAGACCTAATATAGATCTAAACACAACTATCACGTTCTCCCTACAAGAGACTCTAGTTACAATTTACAAGACTTTTGATTTCATTACTTGGATGTAACGCGAAGCGAATGTCTCACACATTTATTCATTAACAGATTTACGTGAACTGAGCTGAAAACCTTTGGTAAATGAGTTTGAAATGTAAATGATACATAAACTATACCTATTATAGTTTATCCAAAACGTTTGTAATGTAAAAGAACCCCTTTTATGAAAATACATTAGTGCTATGAGTCCATAAACTATTACTATTATTTAGTATATGAAAAACCCATTTGCTTTGAGAGTAAAACCTCTCTCATGTAGTAAAAATCCATAATTGTGCCTATTATAGTTTATCCAAAACGTTTGTAATGTAAAAGAACCCCTTTTATGAAAATACATTAGTGCTATGAGTCCATAAACTATTACTATTATTTAGTATATGAAAAACCCATTTGTTTTCAGAGTAAAACCTCTCTAATGTAGTAAAAATCCATAAATTATGCTTATTATAGTTTATTACATGTGTTCGTAATGAAGGAAGAATCCTTATCATAAATGACTAAATTTCAGTTTATGACGATAAAATAACAACAAAATACATTCAATATTTAGAATTTATTGTTATACACTTTGCTCAACATACTACAAAGTGTTATCAAAGTTATAAGCTGTTAACGAGTTTTTAACCGTTCTGCACTGTTTTAGATAAATCATACAAAAATCATACGAAGTGGAAAACTAAATTTGTAAATTCTGAGAGTTCATAAAATGTGTCTAGTTTATTCATAATTTTTATTATGATTTTTGGAAGTCTTTAACTTGTGTTAAAATATTAATATTCACAGACTGGTCTGAAATTGTTTCCGAAATGATAGGCAGTTTTGTAAAAATCACCATAAATTGTAGAAAAATCGTATGGAGAGGTTCAAGTAGTCATTTTAAAGGTATGGACCTGAACTATTTTCACCTAATACAGTTTTGAAAACTAAAATGTTTAAGTTGACCAAAACAGTCCGTGAATGGAGTTAAACTTTTCTCATGAAAGTTGTTGGGTGAGTTTAGTTGTGTTCTTGGTGTTTTAACTTGTATTCCCCCCTTAAAACTTAAGAAAAACAAGAAAAGATAGGGTTATGAACTCACCTTATGTGTTCTTAGTGGATGGATGTTGAAGAAGAGAAGTGTTCTACTCAAGAACACTAAGAAGATGCCTTGAAGATTTGAAGATCTAACATGAATGTGATGATGTTTGTGTAAGATATCCATGATTTGAGTAGAAAGAAGTGGAATAATCATGTAGAGGGTGATAGTACTTACCAAAACTAGAAGAAAAGCTTGGAAGAAGGCCCTTGAATCTCAAATTTTAGTGAGAGAATTGAGAGAGAAAATGTGTTTGATCTTTGGTGGAAGAATGAGAAAATGAGAGAGTGTTAGGAGAGAGGATAGATTTCAGCCTTAGACAAAGAACGGGGTTGGGAAATGATGGGAAAAGGACGATCAATGACCAGGTATGGTGGGGTGTGTGTGTGGGTGGTTGCTTATGTCATAAACTAAAGTGAAGTCAACACTCCACCTCAAGTACTTCACCCACTCTTCTTGGATAAGATTTACACCAAAAAACGGGGGAAATAATGAAATACGAGGCTTTAAATGTTAAAATATAATTTTGGGTGAAAATCCCGTGTTAAAATAATTAAGAACGAACTTAAAATGCAAAACTAGTCGAAAACCGGGTAAATTTGGCCTACCTGTGAGACCTCTCGGTTCTGAGTCGAGGTTCGGTCCCTAATGCTGCTGGGCCCAAAGGCAAAATGGAGCGAAGGTGGAAGGAGCGAAGGCGAAGGGTTCGGTCTGAAGGGGAGGGTTCGGGTTCGGCTCGCAGACAGCTTCGGGTTCGGCTCTTAGTACTTCGGTTCTTAGCAGGTTCGGTCCCTATAGGGGACCTTCGGCTCTAAGAGGGTTCGCCCCTTAAAGAGGGATTTCAGGTCCTTAAGGCTATTTTATCCGTTTTTACCCCGTTTCAAGCGGTTTTTGACCCGGTTAAGGTTCGGGATGACCCAAAAGACTATAAAAAGTTAAAGAAACTTTTGAGAGAGATTTGGAAGAGATTTGGGAGAGATTTCACATACTTGGAGAGATTTCACATACTTGGAGAGATTTCTCATACTTAGAGAGATTTAGGAGAGATTTCACATACTTGGAGAGATTTCTCATACTTATAGAGATTTGGGAGAGATTTCACATACTTGGAGAGATTTCTCATACTTAGAGAGATTTGGGAGAGATTTCACATACTTGGAGAGATTTGTGTAAAACCCCGTTTATTTATTAAATAAATAAATTAATTAATGAATTATTAGTAGTCCTCAAATCCATAATTTTAGTGGAGACTTGGTTTTTGGAGACCAAATGATACAATTTTATTAGTCACGGGTTAAAAGTGTAAGTTACAGATTAGTTTTGTAAGTAATATTGAAGACATGGGCTGCATGGTAACAATTAGGACTCAATATGGAATGAATTATGGAAGCAAGGGGAAAAATGTAAATTCTGGATTTATAATGTAAAGATTTGTGGAATCAGGGGTTAAAAAGGTAAATTTTGTATTAATTTTGAAAGAAAAAAGAGAAAGGAGGGACCAAAGATGTTATTATGGAGAAAAGTTTATGGGACGGGGGTATATAGACATCAACACCCGTCTAACCCTAAACCTAACCCATAGTTACAGCCGCCATCGTCGGAAGCTCTCCAGCCGCCACCCTTCTTCGTCGTTCCGATCAACGAGTCCGGCGAGCAGGTTGTTTCCTAATCGACGCTATCAACCCGTCTGCGTTGTTGGGCCTGAAAGCTACCGCCTCCGTCGCTGTACCGCCCTGTGAAGAAGACGAAGACGTCGCCGTCCGCTTAAACCCCCCCCCCCCCCACTGTTACATTGCTATTGCTGCCGTCGGAGGGCTCGTTTCTTCTACTCCGGACATCGGTTGCCATTCCAAAGGGCTACCGTGTTGTGTGTCGCTGTTTCAGTTGCTATAAGCCATTGTAGCGTTGTTGTTCCGCCTCCTTCAATTCGCTGCTGCCGCCGTCGACACGGACTGGGAGTGCAGCTATTGCCGCCGTTCATAACCGTCGTCCACCGCATCTTGTCCGCATTTGTGCTATCATGTGTTGGGCTGATGATCGAAAGAAACCGCCGCCACCACCGTGAGGTGGTGGCTGTCATCGCAAAGCACCGCCTGCCGGTATCCAACCTCCATCTGCCGCCACCGGCCACCACAAGGTGGCTGTGTGTGTGTGTGTTTAATTGTTTAGTGTGTGTTTATTTTGATATTTAGCATTGTAAATGTAAATCACAGCTTGGAATAATAAAAGAACTTGAAAACCACCACCTTAGGGTGGTGGCTGCCGCCACCGGCCGCCGTGTCAGGTGGCGGTGTGCCTTGTCTCGATTGTGTTGATTCGTTTGGAGGGTTTGAAACCCTAATGGGCCCAAGGAAGCCCTAATGGGCCTAATAAGACTTAATGGGCTTAATAAACCTTAATGGACCCTAATAAAACCCTAAGGGGCTTAATGACATTCTAGTGGGCCTAGTAGGCCCAATAAAGCCCTAATTGATCTAGAAGCCCAACAAGTTAATAAATGGGTTAGTCTTTGGGTTAGAAAACACTAATGGCAATTAAACTCTAATTTTTGAGAATTAATCGGGAAGCACACGAGAAATATTTAATAACTTGAGATATTAAATAATAAACTTTGGCAAAGATTAATCTAAGTTAGAATGGACTTAATGGATTAAGTCCTTAATGGGTTAAGTATGAAACTTAACCCTAATCATCATTTTATGGGAAACCCTAATTTCACTTGGGTTTATTGTTGGGCCTTCCTTTGGGCCTTGATGATCGGGTTATTAATGGGCCATCCAAAGTCAAGCAATTAGACTAGAATAATTTAATGGGCCTAGGGTAAGGCCCATGTAAGGGGCTTGGGCCCAATTTGGAAAATTGGGCCATAGATGGGCCATAGTTTGGGCCTTAATGATTATATGATATTGGGCCTCAGAATGAGACCATGTATAGGCCTAGGCCCAATTTGGAAAATTGGGCCATGTGTTGGGCTTTGATTTCCTAGTTGACTTTGGGCCTACGGGTTGGGCCTTGGGCTTGAATAAGCCAAGCTTGGGGTAATGTAATTATCCAAAGTAAGTGTTTATGGTTATGTAGTGGGACCCAATTATTAATTGGGTGATGTTTTGATATTGACAGATCGGGAATCTGTCATCCAGCAGCTGGGGTTGAGTCTGCGGGACTTCAGCAGTGTGGGATTGTGTCTACGGGACTTCAGCAGTGTGAGGTGAGTTACCTTCCAGTAGCGGTGGGTCTACGGCCACAATGCCGGCCCACCAGCAAGAGTTGTATGTTAGATGATTGTCTTTGTGATATCATCTAGGTTTGCTACTACCTGATATGTTATATGCTGGCATGATATGTTATATGTGATAGTAGTAGAGTTCTGTTGTTAGGACCGAAGGGTAGGTCAGACACCCCAGATATGTCTGACAGCATGTGATGATATGTTTATATGTTGGCATGATATGTTATATGTGATAGTGGTAGTAGGAGGGGAATAGTCCCCAAGTTCGGTTGTTAGGACCGAAGGGTAGTTCAGACACCCCATGTATGTCTGATAGTATGTTTGTGTTATGATATTTGTGATAGTAGCTGAGTGTGGGCAAGGCCCGTATCTCAGAGATAGTGGAGTGTAGGCGAGGCCCATATCCCCCAGGTAGCGGAGTGTGGGCGCGGCCCGTACCTCCATGAGTGTGGGCGAGACCCGTATCTCCTAGCTGTTCATTATATGATTGTATGGTATGTGGTATGATGGGGGAACTCACTAAGCTTCGTGCTTACGGTTTTCAGTTTTGGTTTCAGGTACTTCGTGTTTAAAGGAACGGAGCCGGCTTGATCGCAGCGCATCACACTATGTTTTCCGCTCATGAGATCTTTGGGATTACACTCTGATATGGTTTTATGATAATATGTTTTGAATATTAACACTTTAGTTTGACACAAGATACTATTATGAATGTTTTTATACTGATGGTTTTATGTAACAACTTAATTAAAACGAAATTTTTGGCCTTGAATTTTGGGATGTTACAAGTTGGTATCAGAGCCTTGGTTTGAGGGATTCAGACATATTCTCGGGTGTGTCTGAACTCAAACTAAGGGCTTGGTATGAAAGTTTTCAAAAGTAAAACCATTTTATAAAAGGAGTTTGAAAAAAATCTGAAAAGAGAAAAGAACTTTGAGAAGAACAAAGTGTGTGATGCGTGCAATCAGCCGAGCTCAAGTAAGTTTTCCCCGAGATACCCATACATGTTATGATATGATTATGAGAACTGCATGATAGATCAGGGCTAAGGATCTAAGAGGATGCCTTATATGCCTATTGTATGTGCTTGTAGACTTGCATGCTAGTACAGATCAGTCAGTGATTGGATAGCATGTTCAGGTTATGCCTGATTGTATGAGCCTTTGAATTGCATGTGCAGATTCCTGATTAGAGGATAGAATGATTTGATTGGAATATGATGGTTAAAGTTTCCACTGTCTGAATGCTGCTTGCTTTGTGCTTTGTGGGACTTTTAGTAATGTGAGCTAACTATTAAGTGAATATGTTAAGTCACATGTGGCACAAGCTGGATAATTTAAGAGGATAGATTTGACCCTATTGCACAACTCTTGTCTGAGTCCAACCGTTATAGGGATGAGTCTGTTACTTGAAGGATTATCTGATCTTTGTTGCATGTGGCTATATTCATGAGGTAGCTAGTTGACATTACTGGGAATCTTTCGGCAGCTGAGGACTGGGTGAGTTCGGGAACCTAGGAAGCCTAGGATATATTTCAGTGAGTTAGTAGTGAGGCTCAGTTAGACTTGGGTGTACTAGTTGAGGAAGTGACTTGGAGGATCCGGGAGGATTGCTGAGGAAAGTATGGATAGGTGTGGAAGGTAGTATTGGGCCCGTACTACTGAAAGCACAGGATCCATACTCGAATCAGTGAGAGTCTTGGAGAATCTAAGAAGCTTCAGGGAATAGTTTGTGACCCAGTTTGGGGACAGAGGATGTTCCAGTTGTTGCAGCTTAGCCGTTGGCAAAGCGAGCCAGTGAGCGTGACAGGGTGTCAGACCCTGAATGATATGATTTCCAAGAATTGCAGATGCGGGATCGATTTGGAGCACTTTGGGAAGAGAGGTTCGTACCAGGTGCGCATAGTAGAGGGTCCCGAGAAGAGACCTATGACTTCTGATCATCGGGTGAAAGGCCAGGAGGGCCTGAGTCAGTGCAGCGCATACGAGAAAGTACATGAGGGAGTTTGTCACTCCAAGGGTTCAGGCTGCTACAGGGTAGCAGGATTGGTCATGTTAGTAGAAGGGGATCAGTATTCCTCCAGATGTTGCGGGTATGTCATCTTATTAGATGGATATTGGGAATACGTATCGCTTTGGGATTGCAAGTGAGTTTGGATAAGTCGGATCTCGAGTCAGTTTTCTGCTAGTGTTCGGTTATCAAGGACCGTATATGCCATCTTGCATGCCGGAAGGTCCTTGATGAACCTACAGAGGGACGTATCTTGCGGAGTGGGTTCACGCGCACCGTTATCATTTCGGATCTTTGTCAGGATCTATGCGGGAGTATTACTTTAAGGATACTCGATCGGGGTTGGAGTGATTGTTCTCCAATGAAGTCAGTGTTCAGAGGTTCTATCCATGTTCAGGTATGGTCGACAATTGTCTATGGATGAACTTTGGAGTTCAAGGCACTACCGTTGCTAGGACAGAGCTGGTGACATGAAAAGGATAATGTTAGTTGCAGGTGTTAGATGCAAAAGAGGTTGGTCATAGCATGTTCAAGAGAATTGTATTTTCGCATGGGCTGTGTTCGGTTAGAGTTTAGTCGTACTGCAAGATTGGGAGTGGGATTGAGGATTCGTCAGCTAGAGTGAAGATTAAGGTCTTCAACGGACAGCACGTTAGAGGGATTGAGGTGTCAGACTAGATCAGATTTCAAGAGTACTCATCGAGATTTCCAAGGATGGGCGATCTTAAGGATTAACCGGTGATTAATCGCTAGTATTGGTAAGCACATGTTGTCATCAGTAGGATACTAGAAGGCGAGAAGGATTGGGAATCCTTCAATTCTCGCGTACAGTGAAGACTTAGTCGAATCTAAGTGGGGGAGAGACTTCTTATAAAGTTCTCCAATTGTGAGTTCTGGTTGCGCAAGGTGCAATCTCTTGGCCACCTTGTCAACCAGAAGGGTGTTCTAGTTGTTTCGGCCAAGATAGAGGTCGTGATGCGGTGGGAGATTTCGAGGTCTCCATCTGAGATTCGGAATTCCCTGGGTCTAGCAGGTTACTACCGGAAATTTACAAGGGACTTCTCCGAGATTGTGGTTCCTTTGACCCGAATGACCAAGAAGTCGATGGCCTTTCGTTGGGGGGCCTGAGCAGCAGGCAGCCTTCGAGACTCTCAGACATCGGTGGTGCGAGGCACTGATTCTCACCTTGCCAGAGGGTGTAGATGATTTCATGGTTTGCCATGAAGCTTTGATCACGGGCATGGGTACGGTACTGATATAATGGGGTCATGTGATAACAGGTTCGGGAACTAGATTTGAGTTCCGGTTAGGACTCAAGTTTAGTTGTGTGTTAGATCGAGTGCGTGTTCGACCCAGTATGGAAGGTGTTGTAAGAATACGGGGGTAGCCGTATCATTCACTAGCAGTAAGATAGTTTGAAAAGTGTTGTAAGACTACGGGGGTAGCCGTAGCATTCACTAGTGGTCAGTTAGTATGGAAAGTGTTGTAAGACTACGGGGGTAGCCGTAGCATTCACTAGCAGTCGGTTATCATGGGAAGTGTTGTAAGACTATAGGGGTAGCCGTAGCATTCACTAGCGATCAGATAGTGTTAAAGTGTTGTAAGTCTGCGGGTGTAGCCGTAGCATTCACTAGGGTGGTAGATGGCATGAGCGTGTTGTTAGAACGCGAAAGGAACAATAGCACCCACCAGTTCAAGTGCGACAGTGAGGATATGGAAATCCACGAATTGGATTTCGGACTTACCCAAATGGATTAGATATGGTTAATCCAGTAATGAGATGGTAGGGACGTCACTACAGATATGAGATCAGGGAAGCAATGGACTGCTTAAGGTCGTTTGTGATGAAAGACTACCATTGGTTAGGTAGCAATCACTTTTAGTTTTGGATTGGGTGACGTCAGGATTCGACGCATGGACCCGATCGGTTGGATCAGGAGGCTGTTAGAGCCACAGTGGCATGATAACTAGTGACAACTAGTTCCAGAGAAGGATTTCGTTCTGAAATCGACTAAGTAAGGAGTCCTTTAGCTCCACAGCTGGGCCGGAACCCAATATTTCAGATGATTGGCGAGCGAATTGATACCCAGGAGGTCTCGGTAGCTTGTGGGAAGCAGCCATATGGCAGCATACTGCTTTAGACGGTTCAGTGTTCGGGTAGTTTCAGCGTCTGGGCAGTGTTAGTATTGGTGTTTGGGGTTGCAAGTACTCACGAAATAGCTGGTTTATTGGGGAGTGACAAGTCACTCACAACAGGAGTATCTGGGCCTTGGCCAGGTACAAGTGATATGCTGAGATAATTAGGTCTATGATCCTGTTTTATAATGGGAACCTCGAGTTACCGGAAATTGAGTAGCCGGTTGAGAGATAAAGTGGACCGGGTCCAACGATATTGATTCAGTATGAGTGGTCTGCCAGGGATTCAGAGCATCTCGAGACAGCAGATTCAGATCGAGTAAATGTTACCTTGTTGCGAGAAATTCGTTCATCTACGGATTGTAGGGCTTTACAAGGATTGGTCATGGCTACCCTGGGAAGGCTAGGGTGTACCCAGGATGGTGACCATGTTACTAGAGTGGCTTGGTATGTAAGGATTGGTAAGGAATGATTTCGAGGACGAAATCTAATTTAAGTGGGGGAGAGTTGTAAATCCCCGTTTATTTATTAAATAAATAAATAAATAAATAAATGATTAGTAGCCCTCAAATCCATAATTTTAGTGGAGAGTTGGTTTTTGGAGACGAAATGATACAATTTTATTAGTCACGAGTTAAAAGTGTAAGTTACAGATTAGTTTTGTAAGTAATATTGAAGACATGGGCTGCATGGTAATAATTAGGACTCAATATGGAATGAATTATGGAAGCAAGGGGGAAAATGTAAATTCTGGATTTATAATGTAAAGATTTGTGGAATCAGGGGTTAAATTAATTTTGAAAGAAAAAGAGAAAGGACGGACCAAAGATGTTATTATGGAGAAAAGTTTATGGGACGGGGGTATATAGACATCAACACCCGTCTAACCCTAAACCTAACCCATAGTTACAGCCGCCATCGTCGGAAGCTCTCCAGCCGCCACCCTTCTTCGTCGTTCCGATCAACGAGTCCGGCAAGCAGGTTGTTTCCTAATCGACGCTATCAACCCGTCTGCGTTGTTGGGCCTGAAAGCTACCGCCTCCGTCGTTGTACCGCCCTGTGAAGAAGACGAAGACGTCGCCGTCCGCTTAAACCCCCCCCCCCCACTGTTACATTGCTATTGCTGCCGTCGGAGGGCTCGTTTCTTCTACTCCGGACATCTGTTGCCATTCCAAAGGGCTACCGTGTTGTGTGTCGCTGTTTCAGTTGCTATAAGCCATTGTAGCGTTGTTGTTCCGCCTCCTTCAATTCGCTGCTGCCGCCGTCGACACGGACTGGAAGTGCAGCTATTGCCGCCGTTCATAACCGTCGTCCACCGCATCTTGTCCGCATTTGTGCTATCATGTGTTGGGCTGATGATCGAAAGAAACCGCCGCCACCACCGTGAGGTGGTGGCTGTCATCGCAAAGCACCGCCTGCCGGTATCCAACCTCCATCTGCCGCCACCGGCCACCACAAGGTGGCTGTGTGTGTGTGTGTTTAATTGTTTAGTGTGTGTTTATTTTGATATTTAGCATTGTAAATGTAAATCACAGCTTGGAATAATAAAAGAACTTGAAAACCACCACCGGCCGCCGTGTCAGGTGGCGGTGTGCCTTGTCTCGATTGTGTTGATTCGTTTGGAGGGTTTGAAACCCTAATGGGCCCAAGGAAGCCCTAATGGGCCTAATAAGACTTAATGGGCTTAATAAACCTTAATGGACCCTAATAAAACCCTAAGGGGCTTAATGACATTCTAGTGGCCTAGTAGGCCCAATAAAGCCCTAATTGATCTAGAAGCCCAACAAGTTAATAAATGGGTTAGTCTTTGGGTTAGAAAACACTAATGGCAATTAAACTCTAATTTTTGAGAATTAATCGGGAAGCACACGAGAAATATTTAATAACTTGAGATATTAAATAATAAACTTTGGCAAAGATTAATCTAAGCTAGAATGGACTTAATGGATTAAGTCCTTAATGGGTTAAGTATGAAACTTAACCCTAATCATCATTTTATGGGAAACCCTAATTTCACTTGGGTTTATTGTTGGGCCTTCCTTTGGGCCTTGATGATCGGGTTATTAATGGGCCATCCAAAGTCAAGCAATTAGACTAGAATAATTTAATGGGCCTAGGGTAAGGCCCATGTAAGGGGCTTGGGCCCAATTTGGAAAATTGGGCCATAGATGGGCCATAGTTTGGGCCTTAATGATTATATGATGTTGGGCCTCAGAATGAGACCATGTATAGGCCTAGGCCCAATTTGGAAAATTGGGCCATGTGTTGGGCTTTGATTTCCTAGTTGACTTTGGGCCTACGGGTTGGGCCTTGGGCTTGAATAAGTCAAGCTTGGGGTAATGTAATTATCCAAAGTAAGTGTTTATGGTTATGTAGTGGGACCCAATTATTAATTGGGTGATGTTTTGATATTGACATATCGGGAATCTGTCATCCAGCAGCTGGGGTTGAGTCTGCGGGACTTCAGCAGTGTGGGATTGTGTCTACGGGACTTCAGCAGTGTGAGGTGAGTTACCTTCCAGTAGTGGTGAGTCTATGGCCACAATGCTGGCCCACCAGCAGGAGTTGTATGTTAGATGATTGTCTTTGTGATATCATCTAGGTTTGCTACTACCTGATATGTTATATGCTGGCATGATATGTTATATGTGATAGTAGTAGAGTTCGGTTGTTAGGACTGAAGGGTAGGTCAGACACCCCAGATATGTCTGACAGCATGTGATGATATGTTTATATGTTGGCATGATATGTTATATGTGATAGTGGTAGTAGGAGGGGAATAGTCCCCAAGTTCGGTTGTTAGGACCGAAGGGTAGTTCGGACACCCCAGGTATGTCTGATAGTATGTTTGTGTTATGATATTTGTGATAGTAGCTGAGTGTGGGCAAGGCCCGTATCTCAGAGATAGTGGAGTGTGGGCGAGGCCCGTATCTCCCGGCTAGCGGAGTGTGGGCGCGGCCCGTACCTCCATGAGTGTGGGCGAGACCCGTATCTCCTAGCTGTTCATTATATGATTGTATGGTATGTGGTATGATGGGGGAACTCACTAAGCTTCGTGCTTACGGTTTTCAGTTTTGGTTTCAGGTACTTCGTGTTTAAAGGAAGGGAGCCGGCTTGATCGCAGCGCATAACACTATGTTTTCCGCACATGAGATCTTTGGGATTACACTTTGATATGGTTTTATGATAATATGTTTTGAATATTGACACTTTAGTTTGACATGAGATACTATTATGAATGTTTTTATACTGATGGTTTTATGTAATAACTTAATTAAAACAAAATTTTTGGCCTTGAATTTTGGGATGTTACAATTTGGGAGAGATTTTAAATAGAGAGATAGAGTGAAAGAGATTGGGAGAGGCTTCTTTTGTGACCTTTTTGAGTCCGTGGCTTCGCAACGCAAGGTTTGTAAGCCCCGTTAAGCCATGTTTAAGGACCTTACACACTCCCGATGAGTATGCAACATTGTTTTATCGGTTTGGTTTATTACTTACCATAATTTTAGGTTAAGGAAATCTAGATATATGAACTTTTCAATTGATGATTTCTCATTAGAATAACGAGTCGTATAGTAATTACCTAATATAAGCCCTAGTACACAAGGGTTAATTGAGTCAACCGGTTTGACTTGTTGACTTTAGTTGACTTTGACTTGACCGGAAATTGACAGTTGTCACATATAGATTCTTCTTTCAGACCTATACATTAAAAGAGAAGGAAGTTCATACCTTAAATGAATCAAATCATACAAGAGGAAGTTGAAAAAAATCTTAAGACATGAATGATTAAAGAAGTCAAATTCCCAAGGTGGTTAGCCAACGTGGTGGTAGTACGAAAGAAGAATGGCAAATGGAGGGTGTGTGTGGACTATACAGATCTTAATAAGGCTTACCCTAAGGATCATTTCCCTTTGCCACACATCAACTCTATGGTAGATGCCACAATAGGCCATGAATTAATGAAATTCATGGACGCCTCAACCAAGTTACGCCAAATACAAATGGAACCATCTGATCAAGAAGATATTGCTTTCATAACCCCTACATGTATATATTGTTATATCGATATGCCCTTTGGTTTAAAAAATACAGGTGCAACATATCAAAGATTAGTAAATCGTATGTTCAAAGATAAAATGGGGGACACCATGAAAGTATACATTGATGATATGGTGGTCAAATCCAAAAAAATGAAGATCACCTTAGGGATCTTGAAGAAGCTTTCAACATATTGGATGAATACAACATGAAGCTAAACCCATCCAAGTGCCACTTTGGAATGAAGGCATGCAAGTTCCTAGGTTACATGGTCACTAAGAGATGAATATCAGCAAGTCTGGAGCAGATCAAAGCCATAGTCAATCTAAAATATCCAACTTCAATTAAGGATATCCAAAGATTGACATGAAGAGTAGCAATTTGAATAGATTCATCTCAAGATCTTCAGAGAGGTGCAACCCTTTTCTATAATATCTTGAAGAAAAAAAGTTTGAATGGACCGAAGGACATGAAGACGCCTTCCAATAACTCAAAAAATATTTAAGTTCAACACCCCTGTTGGTGAAACCACTAGATGGGGAACCACTCCTCCTATATCTTTCAGTTTCATCCAATGTCGCTAGTGCAATCCCAACCAAGGATCTTGATAAAGATCAACATCCTATTTATTATTTAATTAAAAATCTTTTGAATCCCGAAACTAGGTACTCTCACCTTAAAAAAAAAATATTGGCACTTGTTACAACTTCTACCAAACTAAGACATTGTTTTGAAACTCATACTATACACATCAGAACTAACTATCCTATTAAAAATGTCATGAGAAAACCAAAAATGACAAGTAGAATGACTAAGTGGTCAGCGAAGCTCAACACATATGACATTAGATACGAACCAACACATATCATTTTGCGCCGCTAGCCCTTTCTGGATGACAAATCTATTTTTTTTTTTAAAACAACATCTATAAATCTAAGAGATATAACATTAAAATGCATAACCCATTACGAGCTCGTGTTCCAAAGTACTTTAGTAATGGGAAGGAAAGTATAATCATTTTTAAAACATTTCTTTTTATCTTAATGGATCCGCGGACACACATCAGATCCAACTCGACCCGAATCGGCCGACAGTAAGTAGTACTCAGTATTCCGTAGTTTCACCAGTGACCAGTCAGAGATCATCGGAGCAATCTCTGTTCTTCCAATCCAGAAAGGTGTAAAGGTAATATCTATGATCTAACTGCATTGCCGTCGGGTCTTGTTCATATCTCCAGATTTAACTTCATTATTCCTTTCAATTTTCTATTCGAGAGAATTTAGGATGTCTCCTTTTTAATCTACAGATTTAGTTGTTCACAAGTAAGATATGGATTCATCAACTGCGTTATACAATCAGCTTAAGGTATGCATTCGCCTCTTCTTTTCCACGAATATAATACACTTGGTGTGTTGCAATATGCAAAATTATGCAATATCCTCCGTTTTCTCACTCACAATTACTAGGTATCATGTAGAAGTTTTTTGTGCGAGCACGAGTCACCCGTCACTTATGATAAATTGATTCCTTTTGTTGCACAATTCGAGATGACAATTTGAATTGACTGTATTCAGCGTTTACCCCTAATTATTGAGAGTGGTATTTAACTATTTATTGTACATTGTTCTTCAATCTGGTCTGCAACATAGACGAGATCTAACTGGGAAGCCTCGATACCCAAATCAGTAAATGCAAATCACTTTAGTAGTGGGAAGGAAAGAACAATCATTTGGACTAATAGTAAATGTCTTTTATAATGGCCTTTAATGGATTTATCTCACCTTGTTCATTGCTCTGTGTTTGACGTAAGTTTCTTAGCAAGCATTAGGCTTAATGACTCGTTGCTATAACCATTACAGGGAGCACAACCATTCTTTGTGTTAGCTGGTCCCAATGTGATTGAATCTGAAGAACATATTTTACATATGGCCAAACAAATCAAGGCTATCACTTCAAAGTATGTTCTTTAATCTTTTATCTGTAATCTGTATATAAGCATTTACGTTTGAGTTTGACAGATATAATACAGATCATGTTTTCTTTTTTCCAGACTTGGATTGCCATTAGTTTTTAAGTCAAGCTTTGACAAAGCTAACAGAACCTCATCAAAATCTTTTCGTGGGCCTGGATTAGCTGAGGGATTAAAGGTAATGTACTCCATTCCACTAATTTCACAACTTAAAAACCGTATTATTATATTAATATGATAAGGTCAAAATCTTGTTAAACTGTGTTCATTTGTGTTGCTCCTCAAATTACAGATCCTTGAAAAGGTCAAAGTCACATATGACTTGCCCATAGTGACTGATGTACATGAATCTAGCCAGGTAATCACATGTAATCAACCAATCAGAATTCAGAACATACTTTAAGAATGTAAAAAGAAGATACATAACTTTATATAGCTATATTGATTATTGAATTTTATCAGTGTGAAGCCGTTGCCAGGGTTGCAGATATAATTCAAATTCCAGCATTTTTATGTCGACAGGTATTATTAATTATTAAATATTAATCCATCTCAATTGTTTCAATCATTTCTATAAACTAATACATTTTATCTTTTTTTTAGACTGATCTCCTAGTTGCAGCTGCCAAGACCGGCAAAATTGTAAATATAAAGAAAGGCCAGTTTTGTGCTTCCTCTGTAAGTTTGTGTCATGCTTAGTCAACTTCATTGACCATTTGGTCAATGATAAGTTTCTGATGAGTTGACTTTTCAGGTGATGACCAACTCAGCAGAAAAAGTCAGATTGGCTGGAAATCAAAACGTTATGGTTTGTGAGAGAGGAACCATGTTTGGTTACAGTAAGTCTCAATCTTATTATTTTTTTTTTTTTGTTTTGGTTTTAAATTTTTTTTGACTTCACAATTAACAATCTTTTGTAGATGATTTAATCGTTGATCCACGCAACTTTGAATGGCTGCGAGAAGCTAATTGTCCTGTGGTAAGTACATAACAATAACATTGATACAACATAAATTTGATGTTATAATATTTGTACTGAAGTAAAATGTTATTTTTATATACTTTCAGGTAGCGGATGTGACACATGCGTTGCAACAACCTGCTGGGAAAAAGCTGGAAGGTGGTGGTGTTGCTAGTGGAGGTCTCCGGGAACTAATACCTTGTGTTGCAAGGACAGCTGTTGCTGTGGGAGTGGATGGGCTTTTTATGGAGGTATGAAATAAGAATACGGTTTTTAAATAGCATTTGAGGTCTGTAGTTTACGGGTTTCTAAGGGCATATTTGTAAAATCAGGTGCATGATGACCCACTTAATGCTCCGGTTGATGGTCCAACACAATGGGTAAATTTTGTGACATTAAAAAATAGTTTTGTTTTATTGATTTAATAATGTTTCTTGATTTGGTTCGTGAATAGCCTCTGCGACATTTAGAGGAGCTTCTAGAAGAGCTTGTTGCAATTGCTGTAAGTTTTAACCGCATTTGGAATTGTTTTAGATTTCGTTTTTATTTTGACTTTTTATTTTGTTTGTTTGATAAAAGAGGGTTACCAAAGGGAAGCACAAGTACGATATTGACCTTACTCCATATCGTGAGTAAGAAGTTGTGGAGGCTGTGTAATTGATAATAAACACACTCATGCTCGAAGATTTATGATTTATGATAATGCTGTTATTTATTTCTGCTGTATTTGTGCGTGTGCCAAGGGTTGTGTAAAATTTGAGCCTCTGTATTGTAAACATGATCTTTCCTTACATTATTTTAGTTACAAAAGTGAAAGCAACGCACAAAAATGAAAGTACTCATTTGCTTAACACAAATGAGTATTCTCCACCGCATAACTTGTATTAGATCACACTTTTGAGTGTATTGACACCCGCATACATTCCAGTTACACAAAAAGTATTAACATGTATTTATGTGATTTGAGTATTATTATTGATTAAGTTTGGTTATAATCTAATGAGATATAACACGTGATAATGGATGAAATAAGTGCAATATCAGATAAGGTGGAAATAACAGAGACCTGTAATGAGCAACAGCTTGGCGACTTTGGTAACAACGAAATCAATGAGTGTCTTCGGTCTTTCTGATTTAAAGGTTTATACCAACACCCTTCGCATTTACTGCCCATCGTGTGGAGTGGCTGAATTATGTCTCAACTCACGTGGCCTCCAGTGGATGTTTTGAATGTAATTGGGTGTTGATGATAAAACAATAGTTTATTATCCTGTCACGTAAGTTTCGGCCGGGTGATAAATTTTATAAAAGGATAAAAAAGGATCTATTAGTCGTATTTAAAATGCAAGGATTTTTATTTTTACTAAAAGCATCTTCAATGTTAAACCTTGTTACTACAGACTTATTTTTATTTAGCATCGGACTACAAAACTTTTTTTAATGGTTAATATACTTTCATATTCTGTAGATCTAACCCTTCTATTTTAATCATATTTTATTTTATCCTTTTGTTATAATTTAATAATATTTAATTTTTACTAATTAATTGTTTCTATTTAATATTCAATGAATTTTACTTATAAAATACAAATTTAATCACAACTATATACTAATATTTTGAATATTTTCATTTTATTTTTTAACTATATTTATTTTTCTATTTTAGGTATATAAATAAGGTTCTATATAATTATATTTATTTATACCTTTTTTATTAAAATATGATTTTTGTTTTAAATAAATGAAAACGAATTAATTAACAACAATTTTAATAATCCTTTGCGCATTCATTTGACAAACAAACTAGGATAGAGACCTTTTAGAGGGGTATGATTAACACATAAAGTCATAAAGCCATTGGAAAGGGAGCCAAGCGAACCCCTGGCCAGTGACCCCTTTTCTTCTTCAATCTTCCCAAATCCCAGCCCAACGGAAAGCTCGCCACCACACATTTAATCAGATCAAGAAGCACTGGTTTTCGATTTCAGTTCCATATTCTTACACCTAACCTCAACCTCACAAACACTCTTAACTCATAACTTCGTTCTTTGATTTTCGAATTGCCATTTAGCGGGATCACTTGACTCGTTTGAATGGGAGACGGTCTGCCCCTTTCTTCTTCCTCGTGGAATTCAAGTAATCAATTTGGTTTAACTGCTTCTTCAACTTTCCGTCATCCCTGAAGTTTTGTTTGTGTTCTTCATCTTCTACTTTAGAAAAGTCTTTGACGCATTTCCTCGAACATCTTGATGACAACTATGAGTTCTTTGGCATTTGTGACCGATCACACGGCGATTGATAGCGCTGGTCTTTTAGATTATCATCGTCGACCGAAGATCCCTTTGTTCTCATATTATCGACCAAGAAAACCACTTCTTGATACGGCATTTCTATGTAATAATACTAAAATTGTCGGTGGTCGAAGAATATGGAGGGTCAAAGCAACCGGAGAAAATGGTCCCGGTGGAGATGCAACCGGTGATACGGACGAGGCGCTTCAAGTTGTAATTGAGAAATCGAAAAAGCTTTTGGCCAAGCAGAGAGACCTTCTTCAACAGGTATATCCTTTTGATACAAATTTGATAATTGTTTTTGTGTTCTTACTAGTGTAGTAGTAATCATTCACAACCAAATTGGAAACTGCTGCTAATCTCTTATCCATTGAAAACTCTTATTTTTTTTATTTTTTTTTTTGTAAATGCAGATAGCTGAAAGAAGGGAAATAATTGCATCAATAAGTAATACTACCAAAATAAAATCTGAGAAAGAAGAAATTTCATCTGAAGACGAAGAGGAAAAATCCTTTCTGGAACTGGATTCTAATCTTCCTGATGACATCTACACACTTCAAAATCCATCTACAATCAAAAGTTATGAAATAGATACATCAAAATCCCAAATTAAATCCTTTCTAGATGAAGATTTCAATAACAAGCTTCAAAACACAAATTCAGAGAACGCTACAACAAATACAAAAGAGTTGCCACCCTTTGTTTCTGATATCTCACCCACATTCAAAAAATTCGAAAATACCAAAGAATCAACATCACACCATGTAAAAGATATGCCAGATGCTCCCATGGGTGACAATTCAAAATCCCCTCCTTTAGCAGGTCCAAATGTAATGAATATCATATTAGTCGCTGCAGAATGTGCTCCTTGGTCTAAAACAGGTAATATACCAAATCAAGATTCAAGAATGTCCTTTTTTCTTAATCTCATAAACAATTTTTTAAAACTGTTCTTCATAGGTGGTCTTGGAGACGTTGCTGGAGCTTTACCAAAGGCTCTGGCTTATCGTGGGCATAGAGTAATGGTAAGTTCTCTTTCTTCTTTAATCAATAATAAGATTCACCATTTATGTTCATCTGTTCACTTTTTTCATGAACATTTAGGTAGTAGCACCTCGCTATGGAAATTATGCTGATCTTCAAGATACAGGAATCAGGAAGAGGTATTCAGTGAATGGACAGGTAAGGTAAACATTTATTTCAGTATTTCACTCCATACGTTTGCGGCAAATTGGTAATAATGATAATATGTATATTTTCAGGATATGGAGGTGCATTACTTTCAAACGTACATAGATGGTGTGGATTTTGTTTTCATTGAAAATCACATGTTCAGGAACTTGGGGAGTAATATATATAGTGGAAATCGTTCTGTAAGTGTTATACAAGATAATTTTACAGATTTCTCTCAAATGTGACACTCAATTACGTGTTCCAATTCTCATTTTTGTTGCAGGATATTCTTAGACGCATGGTTTTATTCTGCAAAGCAGCTATCGAGGTATGAATATGCATAATATATACTCATTAAATTCATGTAATATTGACAATCATGTCACTTACAGGTTCCCTGGCATGTTCCATGTGGTGGGCTCTGCTACGGCGATGGAAATTTGGTATTCATTGCTAACGATTGGCATACTGCATTGTTACCGGTTTACCTCAAAGCATATTATCATGAACATGGATTAATGCAATACGCAAGATCCGTTCTTGTCATTCATAACATCGCTCATCAGGTAAGTAATTAGTTTCATTTCACCTGATTCCCAATTCAGATTCAAATGCTACTCATTCAACAATGAATATTCTCTTTCTTTCTGAATGCCTTGAAGGTGTTCGATAAAATGTCTAAGAGAAACAAAACACGTTTCTTATCAATTTCAGGGACGTGGGCCTGTAGATGATTTCTCCTACACCGATCTACCACCGAATTACTTAAATCTTTTCAAAATGTATGATCCAATCGGTGGTGAACACTTCAACATCTTTGCAGCAGGTTTAAAAACCGCATACCAAATCATCACAGTAAGTCACGGATACACATGGGAGCTAAAAACCACCGAAGGAGGTCGCGGTCTCCACAATATAATCAACGAAAACGACTGGAAACTAACCGGAATCGTCAACGGAATCGACAAACAGGAATGGAATCCCGAATCCGACATCCATCTAACATCCGATAACTACACCAACTACTCCTTAACAACACTCCACACCCACAAGCCACAATGCAAAACCGCACTCCAATCCGAACTCGGGCTGCCCGTTCGGGCAGACATCCCGGTCATCGCATTCATCGGTAGACTAGACAACCAAAAGGGCGTTGACTTGATAGTAGACGCGATCCCATGGATGGTTGACCAAGATGTACAAGTGGTGATGTTGGGTACGGGTCGACCCGAGCTTGAAAACATGCTTAGGGAAATGGAGGCCCGGTATCGTGACCGGGTCAGGGGTTGGGTCGGGTTTTCGGTTAAGATGGCTCATAGGATAACTGCGGGTGCGGATGTTTTATTAATGCCATCGCGGTTCGAGCCGTGTGGGTTGAATCAGTTGTACGCGATGAGTTATGGGACGGTGCCCGTGGTGCATGGTGTGGGTGGGTTGAAGGACACGGTGCAACCGTTTGATCCGTATAGGGAGACCGGGTTAGGGTGGGTGTTTGACCGGGCGGAGACTGGGTTGTTGATTGAGGCGATTTGGAATTGTTTGTTGACTTATAGGGAGTATAAGGAGAGTTGGAATGGGATTCAGAGGAGAGGGATGATGCAGGATTTGAGTTGGGGAAATGCTGCTTGTCGATATGAAGAGGTTCTTGTTAAGGCCAAGTATCAATGGTGAAAAAGGGTTAGAGTTTGAGTTTAGTTGTTGTACATTTGCTAGTAAGGTCTTGTTTATACAGTATATGTTTTAACTTGATGTTGATTAAGACATCGATGATGGAATAAATTTTAACTTTTTAGACTGTAATTGTAATATTTATAGATGTAAACCACAGCAATTAGCAAGAGTACAACTTAAGAAGAAAAGGAAACAATTTCTTATGACCATGTGCACTTAAAGGTAGATGGTCACAAAGTGATTAACTCGATTATCATGATGTTCTGACTAATTTGAGATTAATGGATGAACTTGTGATTACAATACTTGATTTCAAGTTTAATGAAGGAAGTTTTGAAGCTTAATTTCGAGTTGAATGTATGAGAATTTGTTTAGCAAAAATGAAATTTTCCTAGGTTTAGAAGACTAAAAGTGTAATTATAGAATAAAGATCAAAAAAGTGATATCAATGAACACAAAAATTTACCATACTAGTTGAGATTATTTTAATCCTAGTACAAAATTTGCTTTAGAATAATTGTTTTTTCTCTTTTAAGATCTTAACATCTAAACAATGGTAATATCTTAAAATCAAGATTTTGACTTTAAAGGGTATATGGGTTGGATAACTCCTGTCTGTCTGGACATAGATGGTGTTAGGAGCAGTATAGAGTAGATTAAATTTTTTGCTCTAAAAAAATTATAATAATTACTTATTTATTTATATAATTTACTATTTTTAGATATGTAAAGAAGAATAGAAACAAGCAGCTGGAATAGCTCAGTTGGTTAGAGCGTGTGGCTGTTAACCACAAGGTCGGAGGTTCGACCCCTCCTTCTAGCGTTTTTTTCATTTATTTTTGTTACTTTGTCTGTTTTGAGTATTGCTTTCTATATCGTACTTATTATACATTCTTTCTAATATATTATAGTTTTTGTTTTTTTGTTTTACTTTATCTGTTTTTTTGTTTTGCTTTCAATATATGGTACTTAATATATATTCTTTCTAATATATTATAGTTTTTGTACTCTTTTGGCTAAATTTGTAAATCACCAATCAAATATTTTTTATTAAACAAAATTTAAAACATGAATGCATTACCTTAAAACAAAGGAGTATATTAAATAGATGAGATAAAAACAATATATATATATATATATATATATATATATATATATATATATATATATTAGTCATTAAAGTTTTTTTTTATGTAATAAATCATTAAAGTTGAATTTAATCGTTAAATACGGGTTCAACCTAAACAATTATTGATTTCTAAGAGCACCCACATCGGTGCAATGTGAGGAGCTTGCAACACATGCCACATAAGAATAATTAAATAAATAAGCAATTAACAATTTATAAATGTGGGCCACTTTTTTTTTTTTTTTTTTTTTTTTTTGCAAGGCTTTCAATAAGTGTATGGACGTGGCATATTAATATTATACAAGTGGCATTGTTTGAAAGATGGCGCTGGGATGGTCTAAGTTTTCTAGATTATTCCTGCTTATGTGGCATATATGAGGCGGACACGTAATATCCACGTATATGAAGATGATGATGTTGTAACTCTGTGTTCTAACTGATATCAATCGATTACAAATCAGTTTTACAACTTGTAATCGATCTTGAAGAGCCACCGAACCAATTCTTGTTTACACGCCAATCGTGAATTTCTTGTTTATATCTTACCGATCATGAAGTTATTGAAGCTAATCAACATGAGTTCTTCATTTTCTTCAAGAAATGGGGATGATTTTGGTTTCGCGTTGGTGGTGGATTCCTACCGGTCATCAAGATCTCAACGTCCAATTTTGATTTCAGTTTCATGATAGTAGATTCCTTCTCATCATCAAGATCTCTGGGTCCAAATTCGATTTCAGCTTCGTTGTGGTGGTTTTTTTTTTTTTTTTTTTTTTTTTTTTTTTTTTTTGTGTGTCTGTATGGATAAAAGAAACGAAGGCAAACAACTATCGTGGTGGTGGTTTTTTGTTTCAAAGAAGGCGGACAATAATCATCGGTGAGATTTCAAATCCCATATATTTTCCTCGATTGTTACCTTTTTTTGGGGTTTTTTAAAGACGAAATATGGGGCTGTAGACCATTGTAGAGAATGCTTCGAGCTGCCTTGACTTTAACATCAAAGGAACCCTTCTTTGAAACCAGGTTTTTTTGTCCACCTTCTTTGAAATATCACACGCTTCCGTTCCGGCTTTAAAGATAATATATTGTTCTCTGGTTTTAATATTTTTGGTTGTTCTATGGAGTTTGGTCTCTTAATTACTATTGGTGGAGAAATGAGAACATAATTTTTAATCAATAAACAAATGTTGATTACACTTGTAATTAAAATAAGAAGATGAATATTGGTTAAGGAAGATGAATTTTGGTGGCGGTTATTGCATAAGATGTTTTTGGAAAAATGACTTTAATCAGATAACATGTGACATGCCACGAAATCATTGTAATCAAATGACTCATTTATAACTATCAAGGGGATGTAAATGACAGCAGGCACGGCTCAATAAGTTTGAGGGCTCTAAGTAAACCAAAAATTTAGGGCGCTTTGAACAATTCACAATTCACAAAGTAATAAAATATAACTAAAATTATAAAATACCATTGAAGTATAACAGTGAACTTTAGTTTGAGAAAGATCATAAATTTTTGAAAAATGGACTGATGGATTTACCTTCAATGATAGATAATCAGATGAGTAGATGATTGATAATCGATCTTTGAATCTTTCATTTAGAGTTCAGATGATCAGATTGTGATTGTTTTGATTTTTGAACAATAGAGTTTACCTACAAAAGTACAAATCGCGAGGAGTTATCAGAATATCAATTATGTTGTTATGGAGAAGCCGACTAGCCAAGAATGGAGAAGGAGCCTAGAATCATAATTGCTAATAAGAGATTCAGAGTCCGATAATGGAGAAGAAGAAGAACCGTCGCTTGTAGAAGAAAATAAACGGAATTTTTGAGGCGTGCGTGAAGGCTAGCGATCCAGATTCATTGATTTAATATGTACATAGAGGTAATAGGTATTGGGTATTTGATTAAGTGGGGCCCCATAAAAGTGGGTGCCCTAAGCCCTATCTTTGTTAAGATACAAATAAAGTCGATCTTGATTAACAGTTTGACACGGACTAGTAAATATTAATGATAAAAATCTCGACTTTAGAACAAAACTATTTTCTTTCTTCCATGCTGTCGTTGAAGGCCCGACTTAAGACATTGACTTGGATCTTGCAGCTGCCAACCTTCAAAGTAGGAGTTTAGGATTTTGTCACGAGCATACTACAGAGAAGGCTTTTTCCATTATTTATCTATCCGTGACTGAGCGAGGATGATATATACAAAAAAAACATGGATATTTTTTTTTCTACACACCATCTTAATCTTACTGCACACACCAATCTAGTTTTAGACATAGAGTTTTTTAAAATCTAAAATTTTGACTAAATTTGATTGGGAGCCCTTATGACTCTCCGCTTTTTTATCTCACACCAATCTAGTTTTAGACATAGAGTTTTTTAAAATCTAAAATTTTGACTAAATTTGATTGGGAGCCCTTATGACTCTCCGCTTTTTTATCTCAGCTTTTTTCTTCTTTTTTTTGTTGATTATATACCCACTTTTTTAATAGCATAATTCTCCAATTATTTTTTTCTTGTATTGCCGATACATACATAACTTAGTGGACCGACATTGGTGCCTTCGACTCACGAGCATCGGGCGAAGACTCACCTCATACTGCTGAAACTAGGGATGAAAGTGGGTCCAAACCCGGACCGGATGGACCCGGACCCGGAAAACCCAGAACCGGTTAACGGGATTTTATAGAACCGGAAACCGGACCGGTATATAGGAACCGGTTCCGGTTCTGTTCCAGGTATGGTTCCGGGTAAAGTGGGTCTAGAACCGGAAAACCCGGAAACATCAAAGTGGGTAGGTTGGAACCGGATAAAGTGGGTTTAGAACCGGAAAACCTGAAAAAACCGGAATTTTTTGGTAATTACTTACAACTTAGTGGGTTGAACTTTGAAAAATTTCATATTGATATCCCGACTTTGGGAGACTGTAACTCATTGAATACGAAACCAAAATTAACAAAATTATAGTCTAAAATCATTTACAAACTCTAAATTACACTCTAAAAAAACCCACATATCAATTCGACTTTAAACGAATGAGATATGCTTGTGTTAATATTTTCACGTAATACAAAGTACAAAAACAAATAGCTAAAAAGTTGAAAATTTTCAGTTTTGATATCCCGACTTCGGAGGACTGTAAATCATTGAATGTTAAACCAAAAATGACAAAATTATAGTCTAAACTAATGTACAAACTGTAAACAAAAAGTTGGAAAAAACAACATGTCAATCCGACTTCAAACGAATTAGATATGCATGTTTTGAAACTTTCATCGAATACAAAAAACTAAAAAACTAAAAACTTCCAGCTTTGATATCTTGACTTTGGAGGACTGTAAGTCAATGAATATAAAACTAAAACTGACAAATTTATAGTCTAAAATCATGTACAAACTCTAAACTACATGTTGGAAAAACTCGTATGTCAATTGGAGTTGAAACGAATAAGATATGCATCTTTTAAACGTTTCACAAAAACCGGTTCCGGCCCTAAAAGTGGTTCCGGTTCCAAAAACCGGTTCCGGTTTTTAGACCCGGTACTCGGACCCGATGGACCCAAACCCGGATTACCCGGAACCCGGATAAAACCAATTTTTAAACCCGAAACCGGACCCGGATCTACATATTCCGGTTCTAACGGTTCTGGTTCCGGTTTGATTCCGGTTCCGGTCCGGTTTTCCGGTTCTAAATCTCACCCCTAGCTGAAACATCTAGATAAATGCTCAAACTGCTGATCCGGGAAACCTCCGCACTAAATATCATCATGTAATATCCTTATTAATAATCAGGTAGGGATGAGCATCAGAATCGGCCCGATCGGAACTGGCCCGGAAACTTGTCACACCCCAAAACCGGAACGACGGAAACGTTCTGGGGTGGATGACGTCATGTTAAGTATCACAACATGTGCAGTATAGTAATCAAAGTACAACAACCATTGCATTAATAGTAATATTTTTACATAAGTTACATTTTATAGAGACATCAAAGTAATACAGAAACTAGTATAGATGCAGCTCGGTTTTAGGCTGGCTTCACAAAAGCTCCCGGTGTACCTGTCTATTGCTGACCTGAGAATACAAGTTATTTTGAAAGCGAGTATCAACATTTTTATAAATGCTGATGAATTCATAAATATTTAGTGTCATTTGTGTAAGTAAGCATTTTATTCAAAATAACTTTATAAAAAGTAGTATTTTAGAATCTACGGTGTATTAGCGTCCTTTCCAGAAAATCCTATATTTTCTAATTAAAAGCAGTCTTCTACCAAGACTCGAAAATGTTATGTTTTAAAGAGAAATTTTCCCTGAAATACTATCATTACCAAAATACGGTATTTGACTTTAAAGAAAGTAGGAGAATATCACTAGTAAAAATACTAGGGGAAAATAACATATGCCTCAGCAGAAATATTGTTGACTAAGGCAAAAGAAATCATAGACTCCAGGAGAGTATCAAATGAATGATACGCCTGGCTCAGTCTAACAAAAGGAAACACAGACCCCAGATGGTATCAAATGATCGATACGGCTACCAAGGTCTAAAACAAAGAAACACAGACCCCAGACATTATCAAATGAACGATACAACTAGTAAGGTCTAAAACAAAGAAACACAGACCCCATACAGTATCATATGAACGATACAACTAGCAAGGTCTAAAACAAAGGGAAATCCTAAGTGGGTTGTTTCAAGAGTATAGTGTTAAATTCTCGTTACCTTAAGGCCATGAATTATAAGGTAAACATGGAGATACTCGTAACCATACTGATTGACACTAGAGTACTTGACGCCCTGCAAGCGTCGGAATAAATGTGACATTTGTCACCCCTTGGCTTGGTAGGCTGTGTACTATAGCTAGCAGTCAGGGTGCGGGAGTTTCAGTCCCGTATAGATCTATACACACAATGCCCGCTCTCCCTCCAGGAGACTCTGGTTACCAACTTGACAACGGGGAAATCCGTGTCCTGAAGATGCATCTCGTATTCTGAATTCTATTAGAGGCGCTGGAGAAATGATATAGACTCGCGAATGAATTGACTCCTTTGGAATTCTCGTACTAGAAAGAGTAAATATAAGACAAAACTGTAAAATTGGTCCTTATGGTATTCAAAAATCTTTGGATAGGGTCCAAAAAGTTTTTAACTTGCATGGATGGTCCAAAATCAAGAATTTCCTGTAATTTTAGTCCAAAAAATGTTGAAAAGACTATTTTGCCCTTCTCATTTCTTTTTTTTATTTTATATTTGTTTTAATACCTTATTAATTAAAAAATAAATAAAAGAAAAATAAAAAATATATTTTGGGTCCACCCCACCAGCAGGTTCTCTCTCTCTCTCCATTGTCTTCTTCTTCTCATCCTTTCTTCTTTCACTCATAAGCAAATACCGATCCACCATCGTCGGCCACCACTCTTCGCCACCACCACCACCATTTATTCTATCTTTACCTCTCTCTTATCTCTCATACATACACACAAAGAAAACAAAAATACAAAAAACACTTTTAAATCCAGAAATCAACATCAACCCACATTCAGTAGTAAAACTTTGGATCTGAAGGTGTGATATGTCACCGATGGTGCTCGACGATTCTCAGGAGGTTGGAGATACATCGACCATCCATCTTCCCTCTTTGTTGCCTCCGTCATCGCTTGAAACCCTAAACGGAAACGGATCTGAAACCCTCATTTGCGAATGATTGCTTGAAACCTTAAATGTCGCCGCCATCAGTGAGCTGGAACATCTCCGGAGAAGGAGAAAGACGGGCGGATCAACCATCATCTTCGTCGAGTTGTAGATCGGAGAGACAGTTGTTTTGGAAACGGCCAACGAGTGGGTTTCTTCTCGGCGGCTCATGGGTCTTCTGAGGCGTTGAGGTGGTGGTTGTATGTTCTTGAGTGAGTGATGTAGTGATGTTTGACATATTTGGGGTTGATTTACTCTGGTGAAGAGAGGGAGATGATGAGGATGTTTCTGTTAAGGGTTGTGGTGGATGACGGTGACTGGCAGTGGAGTTTATCGGTAACCGGTGTTGTTGGGTGGAGTATTCAATTACACACTTGCAAATCGATTATGGAGAGTGTGTTCATCATTGATTGTGTTCGTATATGGAGTGTGTGTGTGTGTGGGTTCTTTCTGGAGAGAGAGAGAGAGAGAGAGAGAGAGAGTAGGGGTGGGAGTGGGCCCAGTTCTTTCATTTTTAATTTTTAATAAATAAATTATTAAAGAAAATTTAAAAAATACAAAAAAAGAAATAAAAAGGGCAAAACAGTCTTTTCAAGTCCTCCATGGACCAAAACCAAAGGAAATTCTTGATTTTGGATCTTCCATGCAAGTTGAAAACTTTTTGGACCCTATCCAAAGTTTTTTGAATACCACAGGGACCAATTTTATAGTTTTGTCTAAATATAACCTCCTAACTATTCCTATAATAGTTACTAGTGTCTCAGATCTATGAATGATGAATGGAAGGATGCCCTTGCTACCCAAGGGAAATGAACTGGTCGATGTAAACCTTTATGTCTATACGTGTATACATGATATATAACTAATTTTTAAAAGACTTAGGAAGGCTAGTTCGCCCTATTTCCTTTTCCTCGTTGGGATGTGGTATGGTGGGTATCAGATATCCGTCCAAGAAACTCCTCCTTCTTCACTAGTCTTCCTCTTCAGCAAAAGTCCACTAAAATCATCACCAAGCTTCCATATCTTCACTCACAAAGGATACACTCGATATTAGGGTTTGGAAGGTGTGGAGGATGATTAGGGGAGGCACAAGGGTGAGTTAATGCCTTTAAGTAGGGGTGATACCCTAAAAATTAGGGTTTGTCATCAGCCTTCGTACGCCCAACGTATTAGGTTCAACTCTGTGATCATCCATCGCCTAGTATGCCCAGTGTACTAGGCTCAACCTAAAAACCCTCCAACTTCGAATGGCCATCTTCGTTCTAAATCCGATTTCGAGGATCTTTATATCCGGAAAGATATTGAAAAGCCCCACAATATATCTAGATATCTTGGACTGAGAAATCCTCGAACAAAAATCCATTTCTCATACAAGAAACCGACCTACGATTTTTCCTACGCTACCCATCGGCCCAAAGCACAATCCAGAGGATTTAGGTCTCATAACCTTCAATGCCTTCTTCCAAAAGATCTAAGGATCTCCTCCTTAAGGCCTCAAAGCTTTTATGGAATCGATTTCCAACCTACGACCCTAAATCACATAATGACCCAGAATATGGTATTACATCATGGGTTGACACACAAGAACATGAGGACCTTTTTCATCAATATTTCTCATCTCATAGACAATGGTTTCAAGAACAACCATTGCCTTCATCTTCCACATAGCGAAATTGTGTTCATCAAAGGGAGGAATTTTGTTGAGACGAAAGGATTTGGGATTCGACATGATTACTTGAGTGTATCACAAACCTGCTCTGATACAAATTGAAGGTTTATATTGACCGGATACACTTCAAGTATTAAGAACAAATGTAAACTAATCTAAGAAAAATAAAGAACAAAAAGTAAATAACACAGGGAGTTCTCCAAATTATTCTTTCACCAAGAAATGGTTTTGTCTTCACCAAGTAGACGGGTTGTCACAAAGACGGTTATGACACCAAGCCATTCTCACAACATTAGGGTTTACCCTAATGTTGTATATATACTAATCTATACAAGTATATCCCTTAATTGAAGGGATTACGTCTAATCTATACTAAGAACTGATCTTATCACAAAGATACCTGATCTGTGATCTATTCTATACTTATCTATATCATTACCTAATATACAAAAGATACATAGAATAACTATACTACATGTCGACGCTGATATGCTTGATACGTTGGCGATGTCGATGTTGTAGAGTACACGCTGATGCTGACGGTTGTGTAGAGTGTTTGACTCATCAGATCATAAGGCGTGACCTTACAATAAGTTGTAGTCTAAAATCAAAGATTCATCATTAACTCATAATGGTACCATGTCATACCTCGGACAAGGAGGTCAGGGACATGAATAACCACTTGTCATTAAAGGACCAGACAAGTAACTCTTACACTGATGACTGTGTAATCAGTGTAAGTCATTGGGTTATGCCCAATGTTCCAGCAGAACATAAGACTTGATGCATACGACAAGCATGCTTCCAAGGACAGGGTCAGGTAAGATAGTTTAACTAAGAATAAACACCCAATCCTTTTATCGATTTTTTTATTTGGACTAGGAAATCTCACATAGAAAGTTTAGACAATGCTAAAACCTCAGCATGAGGGGGTGAATCAATGTTCTCAGCAGATGGTCTCGCTGATGAGAAACTTAGAGAGATTTAGTAACTTATAGCAACATGTTTCTAGGGACGATGATGTGTCAAAAGTTGCATACCATGCTTAGAAAAGCCTCCACCAGATTCCCTTAAAAATAATATACAAATACAAACAAAAGAGTTAGTCAAACAAGAAAGTATTATAAACAGCGAAATATGTGCAGCTTTTTCAGAAAGGTGATAAAGACTCATTCCATCAAATCTTTAGAATTGAATGGTCATAAATGCACTTCCATTTTCCAAGATATATATCACTTGAATTTTGGCTATAAAATCGAACAAACAAGATCAACCATATCACACAGAAACACAATTCACAGTAAACAAATAGAGAGAATGCCTTAAATCATTGAGATTCTATAGATTGATTCCAAGATTCATTGTAACAACGTAAATTTCATACCAAAATTTTTCATTTTCAAACCCAAATAAACACACGTCATATTTCTCAAAAATCTCAAATATCAAACATCAACACACTTTTTCAAAAATTGTTTATCATAGATCCAGAACCCTCCACAAACATATCTCCAATGCGAGTGTGTGTACAAACAAGTCGGGCCTTCTCGCAATCCTGGGAAGTACCTGAAACACATAACACATAACGGTAAGCACGAAACTTAGCGAGTTCCCCAAAATACCACACAAAGCTCAATAACCACTCTAGGCTATAACTCGATAAGACCCTCCAGTCAATGTGTCTCAGTGGGACCCTCCGGCCCCAACTTAATAAGCTCATAATAATAATACTCATCATAAATAAAAAAGACATAATGTAGAATATTAAGATACATAGGTAAGCACAATAAACATCTCAGTCACACAAAGATACCACTCATGGTAAGTATAGTGAGAAGACTCACCTCGTAAGCTAGCAAGTAAAAGTCTCGTACTTGGAAATCTCGAACTCACCTCGTAAGCTAGCAAGTAAAAGTCTCCTTCATCTCCGTCGGTGCTAATCGATAAGGTGCTTTTGCTATTGGCGTGGTTCCTGGTAACAAGTCTATTCTGAACTCCACTTGTCTATCAGGTGGTAATCCAGAAAGATCCTCGGGGAACACTTCCGGAAAATCACACACCACTGGAATGCTCTGCATCACCTTCTTTTCCTTCTTAGCATCAATCACAAATGCTAAATATGATGTACATCTCTTGGTCAAACACTTTCTGGCTTTCATTAGAGAAATGATCCCAGAATTCACTCGCCGTTTGTCCCCATACACCATAAAAGAATCTTTTCCAGGCGGGTTTACTTTAACTATCTTTTTCTTGCATAAAATTTCGGCATCATTGGCGCTAAGCCAATCCATTCCCAAGACGATGTCGAAACCATTAAGTTCGATAGGCAATAACGCCTCGTGAAACTTATTCCCATTAAGGTCGATCAAGACGTTTTTCATACGATGGCTAACAGGTACAAACTTGCCACTAGCTACTTCGACTAATAAAGCATTATCTAGTCTATCAATAGGCAAAGCTAGCTTTCTACCAAACTCATGCGAAATAAAGGAGTAGTTGGCTCCAGAATCAAACAATATATGAGCATGTAATTCGTTTACGAGGAAGGTACCTGAAGCGACATCAGCTTCATCCTTCGCAGCCTCAAGTGTCATCTAGAAGGCTCTCGCCTTCGGCTTTGGTGGAATGTTGGGCCTAGCTGCCTCCTTCTTCTTCGGACAGTCTTTCAAAATATGCCCCTCTTCATTACAACCAAAACACATCCTTTTGTTGTTCGGACATTCATTGGCAAAATGTCCAACCTTCCCACACTTGTAGCAGGTCACATCCTCGCTACATTTCCCAAAGTGCTTTTTCTTACACTTATCACACCACTTCGCTTCGCCTCCTTTTCCTCCAAACTTTTTCGAATCAGATTTCGAAAATTTGCCCTTCTTACTGGAACCAGATGTTCCCTCAAACTTCCTTTTCTCACCAACCTCAACCTTGACGGTGGTTCTCCCCTTGATCATGTTCTCCACAGACTTGGCAGCCCATATAGCTGCCTCTAGAGTAAGTGCCTGACGTACTGGCACCTCGTACTCCCATGGAAGTCCCTTCGCATACCGATCCACCTTTGTCAACTCGTCTGGGACGATACGCAAGGCAAACTCCATCTTATCGGTGAAGTTATTGGTGTATTCATCAACTGACATGCTACCTTTTGTCAATGTCAAAAACTTATTCTCCAACTCCAACAGATTTTGAGCCGAGCAGAACTTGCGCTTGAACTGCACCAAGAACTCTGCCCATGACAATTGCAATGGCTCATTAGGGCTTAAAGTCTTCCCTAGAGTGTTCCACCAACGAACGGCTCCACCTCGGAATTGACGCACGGCATAGATAGTCTGCAATTTACCTCTGCAGCCACAAGTCATGAAGGCTAGCTCCATTTCGGAGATCCAATCCATAACCCCAATCGGATCCTCCTTTCCATTGAAGGTCGACGGTTTGCAAGTCAAAAAGTCCTTGTACTTGCATCCCATTCCATCATTCCTTCCATCATGGTTATCTTGCCTAACTATCGGTGGGTTGGCTTGACTAATAGACCCACTGAAGTTTCCACCTTCCGAGTGCCCTTCATTTAATTCAGGCTCTTCCACACGAATCGACAGTTCTTCACGATTTTGCTGAAGCAACCGTCTAGTTTCATCCATCTGACGATCCAACATCGTCTGAATCATCAATTGCACACCAGCCATGGTTATTGGCTCAGGTGCTGCTGCTACGACAGGTATTGGCTCAATCATTGGTGGTTGATTCCTGTTTTCGTCAGCATTTCCAACTCCACTTCTTGTTCTCACCATTTTGATCTACACACCGAATAAGGTGAAATTAGATCCTCAATCATGATAGATATTCAAATCATCCTTATCACTCCGAAACGTTTACATGCTAGTTCTAATATCGTAGACGTACGCTTAGAATCCTACACACATAAGGTTTCTAGATCCGGTCGGCAACAGACCATAGATCCGAACAAATAATATCATATATGGCAACATATAACATTTAGCACATAAAGCATTTTAGGCAACTTTCCTAAAATAAACTAGTGCTCGTGTCTAAATCACATCAGACACACATCTCAAAACTTCACTTAGCATTCTAAGTTTAAGTCTAGAAATCCTACAAATTCCTAGTTCGCTTAAACTAATGCTCTGATACCAACTGTGACATCCCCAAAATCTCGGCCAGAAAAGACCGATTTTCATTTATGCTTTTAAATATTTTCAGAGTAAATCCTTTTGATTTGAAAGAGTTGCGGAATATGTTCCCAAAAACAAAACATGATAAAACATTGTTTACCGAAGCATTTCATAAAAGAAATGTATTTTCATTATAATCAAAACTCGGGGCCTCATGTTCCGATACAGACCAATAAGCATAAACGAATACATTACAAGTCATATAACAAATATAACATATGCAGACTTGTAAACAAAACAACTTGATGGTTCATCCATCTCATGCCCTTCCGACACTACCTGTAATATAATTTAAAACTGAGTGGGTCAGGCTTGGGAGCCTGGTGAGCATATAGGGTTTTCAACCCACAATAAATATCATATTTAATTTTCACCAACCAACAATAACCCAATTACCCATTCCCGTTATTCTCACTTTAATGTCCCTAAAACAACTAACATAAGGGACCTAGTCTAAGAATATTTCATCGGGGCGACAACACATGCTTCGGGGGTACCTCAGCAATATAAGTCAAATAAGGCAACCATGAGGGGGATGGAGTACAACGAATGAACACCCAAGTTCATTAACACCTACAGGTGGCGAACCTGCTAATGTTTCCACAAGACTGTCTAGAATAGCCAGTGGTCGTCATCTAAACTCCGCTAGATGACTCAATCAAACAACAACGAGGCCTCTCATCTGTTTATTACACACCAACTGTCTACCCATGTTCTACCCAACATATTAGTAGATAAAAATATACATTTGTATACATAGTTTAAAAACCTGTATAGCATGCTTTAATCAACACATATATCACATAACAGATGAGGCACACACACACATAACACATATCTCATAGAGAAATGATCAGATCTATAAGATAGAAGAGAATGAATACACATTCACACATAACACAACCAAATATATACACATAGCACGTATTGTATTTAAAATACTTCATATTATTGTATTTGGAAGAAAATAACTACACACTCACTTGATCAGAAGATGATCGGACAGCACTACGGCTTATAAAAGTAGTATTCCTCAGCAGATCTGGAAGATCTCCTCGAAAATCGAACTTCTCGCGGGCAGAGCTTCGACTCGGGAACCACACTTCTCGGGATCTTCGGGATCTCGGGACTTGCCTCGGGGCAAGAGTATGATACCGGGGCTTCGGGGTAGCTTCGGGGGTAAAAATGCAGAGCTTCGACACGAAAATGAGAGGGAATTGGCAAAAATACCCGGAACCCTCGCATCCTATTTATAGGAGGCTGGAGCCTCGGAGTACGCGGGGCGTACTGCGTTACGCGGGGCGTACTGCCCAAAACATCATTGCTTACGTATCCGAAGTGCTCGAGTGCGAGTGTCGACATCCCTCGGAGTACGCGGGGCGTACCTCGGATCAGATCGGTGACTCCTTCGGATAATGCTTCCGAATTTTGATTTAAATTTAAATACAAAATGATTAATAAACTTCGGAAATTCATAACTTCTTCATACGAACTCCGTTTTCGATGTTCTTTATATCCACGCGAAGGTGAGACTACGCTCTACAACTTTCGTTTAGACTCCGTCGGCTAATTTTGAATTTATTTTTATTATTTATTTTCAATAGGCCGCGACAGAAAAACTTCGTTATAAATTCATAACTTCTTCATTTGACGTCTGTTCTCGCCTAACTTTTTATCGCTTTGATACCAACAACGAGACCTTCGATCCTCGTTTAGATTGCTTCGGCTAAAAACCGCTCGATCTCAAATCGAGTATTTCGGGCTGCACACCGCTAAGCCGGAACTTCGATAAATCATAACTTCCTCATACGAAGTCAGATTTGGGCGTTCTATATATATTCGGAAACCTCGTTTCAACTACTACAACATAGATCAAAGATATTAAGTTTATTTTACACTTAAATTTTGACGCTTATTTTTATTTTTAATTAATCAAACCACATAATTAAGCAATTAAGCACAAAACACATAATACTCAAATAATACAATCTTTATTATTTCAAAACGGGTTACAGAGGTTAACTTAGACTATTATATTGCTACAAATGGCAAGCCCGGAAACACAGACGTTACACACTAGTAGAGTTTTCATATAACAATAGTTATCATGATAGTGTCTATCGACCCCTGTTTGAGATGTTGTATGGTCAGAGGTGTAGGACCCTAGTTTGTTGGGGTGAAGGGTAGGCACTGAGTCATAGGAAGAACCGAGGTGGTGCTTAAGACTACTGAGTTGATCCAGCGAGTGCGCGACAGGCTGCGGGTCTCGCAGAGCCGTCAGAAGAGCTATGCTAATTGGCGTCGTTTAGATCTTGAGTTCCTGGTGGGAGACTTTGTCTTACTGAAAGTGTCACCATAGAAGGGTGTCATTAGGTTTCATAAGAGGGGCAAGTTAGGTGCCTGATATATTGGACCGTTCAGGATTTCCGACCGGGTGGGCAAGGTGGCTTACCGTTTGGATCTGCCGAACGAGTTGAGCCAGATTCACAACACCTTCCATGTGTCTCAGCTCCGAAAGTGTGTCACTGATGAGACTGTGGTTATTTCCTTGGACGACATTCAGGTGGATGAGAGGCTGAACTACATTGAGAGGCCAGTTGCAGTTTTGGATAGGAAAACTAAGGTTCTTCGTAACAAAGAGATGAAGCTATTGAAGGTGCAATGGAAGCACGGGAAAGGCTTAGAATGGACATGGGAGCCGGAGGATGAGATGCGGAAGCATTACCCAGATTTTTCGCGACCACAGACTTCAAGGACGAAGTTTAGTTCAAGTGGGAGAGATTTGTAATGCTTGTTTCATGTATCATTTATTTCTCAAAATTTTAAGGTTTTAGACTTGAACTCGACGAGTTGGGGAGCTCTAACTCGTCGTGTAAGGATCATATTGGACGCGGGATTAAGGGTCTACTTGACAAGTTGGAAGGCCCCAACTCAACGAGTAGACGCTGGAAAGAAAAACCCTAATTTTCAGTGCTTGTACCCTATTTAAAGACCTTAAGCCTCATTAGTAGCCTCCCTTATCGCCCCCATCGTCCAGAGAAACCCTAGTTCACCCATTTCCTCTTTTTGTGTGTTCGTATGAGCTTGGAGAGTAACTTTTGGTGCTCTTTTGAAAGGAAATAAAAGCTTGAAGAGGTTAGATTGAGTAGAAGGCAGTAGATCCGGGATTTCCTCTAGTGTTGCAGCTACATTGAGGTATAAAGTCAAAAAATTGGCCTTTTATTTCTTAGATCTTCTTCTATGAAAGTTTATGGCCATTATTAGCCTAGTTTGGGACTATTCTTGGATTTGAGCATGATATGAAGATTTGGCTTCAGATCTGGATATCTCAGGGCCTTTATGGACTTAAAGTTGACAACTTTATCAAGTCTTGGCCATCCTTCATGCTCTAAGACCCTTGATAAGTTTGTATAAGTGCTTTTGGCCCTTTGATTCCTTACATGGATGTAAAGTTAACAACTTTACGTGGTATCTCAACCCTAGGGGAAAAGGTGTTAAGACTAGGAAAACTCGACGAGTTGGATCAGGTTTTTCCACATTCTGGATACTGAGTGAATTCGACGAGTTGATGAGACAACTTGGCGAGTTGGCTAGGATTTTTCTCGATTTTATGAACACTGAAGGAACTTGACGAGTTGCTAGATGCACTTGACAAGTTGGGGTTAACGTGGACTGTTGACCTTAACCTTGACCATGGTTGACCAAGTTTGACTTTAAGGGTATTTTGGTATTTCAGGATTTTGACAAGTAAGTCACATTGCGGTTGTAGGTTGTTGAGTTGGAGCTGTGGATTGGGATTGATCTTATCGGTTTAGAATTTGTTAAGAAGGTGAGTCTCCTCACCATACCAATGGATCTAAGGCACCAAGGTCGATCCATTATATGATATGTGGTTTGTTTTGTTGATTATGTGTTATGTTGATATGACAATTGCATGGAAGACCCCGGGAGGTTCCCGTGACAGTAGATTGAGACCATGTGGGGGTTCCCATGGTATTTGGTATAAGATAGGGTTTCCATGGCATCCTAGTATGTTATCATGATTAGCTTGTATGATATTACTTGGTTAGCTAAGACCATGTGGGGGTTCCCATGGCAGTTAGTGAAGACCATGTGGGGGTTCCCATGGAAGGTAACTAAGACCATGTGGGGGTTCCCATGGCAGGTAGTTGAGACCATGTGGGTGTTCCTATGGCAGTGGGCTAAGACCACGTGGGGGTTCCAGTAGCACTCGGTATAAGATCTTGGAAGGTTTCCATGACATCCTATATGTTTGTATACATGGCTTATGTGGTTTATGTAACTTATATAGCTAATATGGATTATGTGATTATGTGGATTGTGTGGGGTATGCTCTGGGAACTCACTAAGCGTTAGCTTACAGTTTGTTGGTTGTTTTAGGTACTTTAGAGCCTTAGGGCAAGGGCATGGCTTGATGGAGCGGCATGCACTCTCCAGTGTTTTATTTGGGGACACTCTGATATTATAAATAAAATGTTTGATGTTATGGATGTTGAAAACAATTGTGATCGGTAATTCATGTTCATTGGAAATGATTTTGTTATGTAAAAATGAAATTTTTTATTGGAAAATTAGGTCGTCACAAGTCTTCAACCTTCCTTTACCACTTCAAGATGCATAAAACACATCAAAGTTCTTTACAAGAGCTTAAAAGCACCACACAAAGGCTAAGGGACGAAATTAGGATTTTGAGGACATGAAAGATAGTCTAAAATGGTCAGGGGATGAGTTTAAGATGCTTAACTAGGGCACAAACCCTAAAAATTAGGGGTTTGTCCCAAGTCAACGTGCGCCCTGCGTTGTACGCCCAGCGTACGTGGTCGATGCCCACGATCAAGATCTAGCTAGTATGCTAAGCGTACTCATAGAGTACGCCCCTCGTACTAGCCAGAGAACCAAAATGCAAGAATTTTTGTTTAGCAAGGGTTAAAGGGAAAACTTACAAGGTCCGAATGTTACATCGATCTTCATAACAAAGATATTGGATCTGCTATCTATTATATACTTATCTATATCATTACCTAATATACAAAAGATTACATAGAATAACCATACTACTCGCTGACGCAGATAAACTTGATATGTTGACGTTGTCGGTATGTCGGTATAGTAGATGTTGACGCTGACAGATAGCTTGTACGAGTGTTTGACTCATCAGATCATAAGGTGTAACCTTATAATTCACCAAACATATAATACATAGTACAAACGATAAACCCATTAGCTCACATGTCAATTCTAATTACACAAAATGTTAGATGACACTAAAATCACCAATAATTTTTCCATACTGTCTTGGTGAGTGTTATTTATTCCTAATAAGCCGAAGTTTGTTAGGCTTTCTTATGGACATTATATGATTTTTTGACAAGGCTACTAGGGTACTGCTCATGATGGGAAAATGACACACTATCGTTTAGGGTATGTTTTTTACTAAATTGCACATGACCACGAAAATATCACGGTTACCCATGTCCCATGAGCTCACATATTAGGCTAAGGGGAGTGGTAACATCTTAACACCTTGTCAAGTCATATTTTTGAATGCCACCTCATTTTTACAATTTATCACTTAATTTTAACATTTGGTAGGGAGTGGTAACACTCATAGCATTCTATTTTTTTTCTTTTGATTTTCTTTTTCTAATTTTATTAAATTATTTTATTTTAATATACAAACATTTTTTGTACACAAATATTAAACATATTTTATTCTTTTAACCAAAAACAATCAATATAAATATAAATTATATTTTTAAAAACAAAAAAAACATGTTAATACTAGACAAACACTTAATATAAATAAATGAAAAAGTTAAATTAGGGTAAAAATCAGATTTATTTATAAAAAGGGAATGGTAAAAAATTGAATTTTTAATTAAAGCAAGGTAAAAATCGGATTTAATAGGGATTCTAAATACACCATTGTTTGAACGTTAATTTCAGGGGGATTGAATTTTGTTTGAACGAAAATAAACCATTGTAAAGTTCAAAACCCACTTTGACTTTAATTAACCCAATTTGATGGGATTTTAAATGATGATTATCTATTAAATCGGGTATAGTAAAGTAACGTCTCTAAAAAAATTATTCGTATTGTTATACCAATTTATTAAAATTTCATTTATAACCCTCTAACATATATTAAATATATAGACTTTTTACCTTCAAGTATTAAATATTTTATAATAAGAATTAACATAATATTTCAATATTTCAATTTTATTTTGTATAATATCTCAATTTTATTATAGGGATTTTCACACACACACATACACACACACACACATATATATATATATATATATATATATATATATATATATATATATATATATATATATATATATATATAAGTTTTAATATTAACGATATCAGTCGGACTGTGAGACGAACCTAACAAACGTGAATATGGATTTGTTCATATTTGTTCATTTAACCTTTAACGATAAATAACGATCACAAACAATTAAACGAACAATAAAAAAACATAATATGATATTTTTTCACAACTATAATAAATAAAATTTTAATTTTCATTTACCACCGTTTTGTCAAGCACTGACATATTTTAATTTTATTAATTATCAGGGGATGTCAACTACATAAATATTAAATGACTAAAATCGTCCCTATGTTTTGGTCAAAATTACACGTTTGGTCCCTAACTTTTTTTTTGCATTCGGATTGTCCCTGTGGTTTGATTTTGTTGCTAGGGGTGGTGTACATTTGGGCTTAGCGAGTTTAACGAAGGCTCTTAACACTTCCACTCCTCTTACCCTTAGTTTCGGTTACACAAAATTTCTGGTGACATTAAATTTACCAATAATTTTGAATGATGTAAAGTTGACATGACATGACATATGATGCGGTAAAATAAAATGTGCGAAGGATGTAACCCTTACCTACCGGTCATATTGTCACAATCGGACGTACATATACCCAACAACAACAAAAGGATGGCTGACTTGGCTTCGGGAAAGATGCGACTGCAACACACCGTTTTGCACCGTCCTGAAAAAGCAAGTGTTTGGCGGTGAAACAATATACAAAGATGATTCTCTTTATCTATCTAAAATTAGTGATTATATTTTTTTTTGAAATGTTTGAAAGGTGGGTATTTCATTGGAAAAATGTTTGTTGTAAACAGTTAGGTGCAGTTTGTTTTTTCGAAGCGAAAATTCATGAAGTCTGCGGACCACCTCTGCAATCCTTTGTAGCAGAAGAGGTGGAACAAACGGCTGCAGCCTATAATAAGAAGCATGTTTGTTTTTTAACATCTGTAGACTGCTGCAGTAAACTGAAATTTAAATAAACTAATTTTATAAACTGAAAATAGTTCTCAACACCGAAATTTAATAATTCTAGTTTTAAAACATTGAAGTAATAATAAAAAGAACATGTAAAAAAACAAAATATAAAACTTTTTTTTAAAAAAAAAACTTAAAAGAATGTAAAAGAAGCTAATAGTTTTATTCTAGAAAAAAAAAACTAATTTTAAAAAATATTAAAAAAGAAAATAATAAAAAACTTAAGAAAATATTGCAAACATTGTCTACAAAGTTCGTAAAAAATTACACACGTTAAAAAAGATGCAACTGAAATTGAAAATATTATTTATAAAAGGGTAAAAATAATTAAAAAAAATCATGTTTAAAAAAATCGTGGAAATTATAAAAACAAACTGCTGCGAGAGGGAAAATGCTGCGCGTGTGCTGCGCCGCGCAGCAATAAGTGGTTTGAAGAGGTTTTTATAGAAAAACAAACAGCACCTTAACGCGAACGAAGAGAATAACGAGGTGCTGCTTATAAACTTTTTACGAAATTTACCGCATTAATAAATCGTGTGGGGGCCTGGAATCTATTAAAAGGGTAGTTTAAGGGCAAACAAAAAAGGCAATGGTGGGTCGGGATAGTGCGTGGCAACCTGCTACATGAATTATAGATTTGGAATCCGCATAAAGATCCACTGCCCTTAGTTTTGCTTTACATAACTCCTCCAAAAAAAAATTTCTTCTTCCAAATATGCCCCCATTCCATCCTTCTAAAAGTCCCTACTTTAATCCATATTCCTAGTTTGAACCCACCCATAAAGTCTATCGACATGATATAATTATAGACTTATTCCTCATATCTCATTCTAATAAAAAACTTTCTTGTAAAAATAGTCAAATCTTGAAGAAAAACTAAGTTCATGTGAATAAAATCTAAGGATATGATTCTGTTATAAAACATTTTTTTAAAACGGTTAACTCATACCTTATTTAATCATACTTTTGAATCTACATTTTTTGTCTACTAAGTGATTTAAACGCTCGACTATTTGGAGAGGGACATATTCCAAATACATCTATTAAAATACAATTAAAAAAGAGTACCTTTTGAATAAAATTTGCTATAGTCACATACCTGATAATGATATATTTAAAAAAAAAACAAAAACAAAGTGTTGTAAAAACAATCAGTTTGCTACACATTTTACGATATTAACCATAAATTGATTTACGATATTAACCATAAAAATCAACTTGAGATATGTTTCTGTTAGGAAGCACTGTCATTCGATTTATAGTTAGTCATCTCCTAATTTTTATTTATTATTTTTATATATTATAGCATAATAATGCATAAGAAAATAATGATATTGATTTGATCTAAAGTATGATATATAATTTTATAAGAGGAGTAAATTTTTTTGATAAACTATATTATCAAAATCAAGACCCAAATAAAAGATCAATTGAAAATATTAATATTAAAGATACTTTAATTTAAAGATGACAAGGTTTGAAAAATAAAACTATTGTGTGAAATCCCATTTCATAGCTCTAACGCTTAGCATAATGGTCTAGATGAAGCTCGACAATTGCTGATGTGGACTCGGTGAACATCGGACCATCAACTAGGCACATCGGGTTCGATGACCAAACTTGGTAAATGCTAGCTGGTGAGAGAGAGAAAGAGACGTAATTTCAATTTTCAAAAATATATCCGTTTTTACACATTTTGTTACCATTTTTTTTTCAAAATAATAAAAAATTTTAACCCAATTTTCAACCTATATAAATACCACTCACTACCGTATTTTCTACCACACTACTATCTTTCATTTTTCATCAAAAACTTCTTTATATTTATGAAAAAATAGCTTCCCCTTCCAACCCAAAAACTCAAAAAACTAGGAAATAAAAAAATAACTCAAAACAGAAACCTGTTCTCACCTTCATCACCTACCTTAATCCTAAGCCAAAGTGATCAGCCAATTTATTCACCTCCTAATTACCACTATCCCAATGCATCTAAACCTAACCACAATTTCAATCTCAACAACAATTCCAAACTCAATCTCAACCCCAAATTTCATTCCAATCTCAATCGGAAAATGAGTTCAACCCATTTGGCCATCTTCCTGACTCACCATTCCAATTCCAATCCCAAACTCAAACTCAAGCACAATACGAAACTCACTTACAACCCGAAGTGGTACCTGAAACGGATTCCGAGTTAGAAGAGATTTGTTGTCGACCAAAATGCAAGAGAAAAGCGAAGGCACCTTCCAAGCAATGAACACCAGAGGAAGAAACGGTGTTGGGTCGTTCGTGGATTGATGTTTTCAGAAGATCCAATAATCAGGAAAAACCAAGATGAGCCAATTTTTTTTTCCGGAAAGTTACTAGGTGTTTTCTCGCGGAAATAAAGCTTGGAGACTACCAAAAGAAAAATCAAATTTACTCGAAAGTGGTGGAATGTCAACAAAGCTATGACAAAATGGTACAAACGATGAAACAATTTTGCAGAAAGCTCTTGCACTTTACAGGAATGAATAAAAGACACATTTCAAATTTCTTTATGTTTGGAACGTTGTGAAGAATTCGAAAGAATGACAAGATATCGAAAGTTCAGAAATGTTCACGAGTGGTTCTTCTAAAAGAACCAAAACTTTCCAAAACCACTCATAGTCAATCGTTGGATGCACATGTCGGGATCGATAGGGCTGACAATTCTCGACACGACACGCGACACGACCCGCGACACGACACGAAATAAACGGGTTTGGGTTGAGTTTTTCAACCCACCAACCCGCCAACCCGCCAACCCGTTTATTAAACGAGTCATATATGGGTTTCTCAAAAAATAAACGGGTTGACCCGCCAACCCGTTTATATTGTTAATAAAAAAATTATTTTATTTTTAAATGTATTTATGTATCAAATATTAATATTTAATAAGTATTACGTAATATATACAATTTATTCATAGACCATTTGAATGTTTCGACATTATGACTCGTGGTGGATGGTCTAATGTCATAAGTCGTAACCTATAAGGCTAAGTTTGTAACATGTTTCTATGAATGTTTTTAGTTTTCATTTGGATGTTTAAGAATTAAATATCTAAAATTCGGACCCATAAACCCAAATATGACCCACGAACCCGCCAACTTGTGAACCCGTATAAATAAATGGGTTGGTGGGTCATATATGAGTTTATGTTCCAAACCCGCCAACCCGTGACCCGCCAACACGTGACCTGTATATTTAAATGGATCGTGTTTGGGTTGACATATTTTGACCCGCCAACCCGCCAACACGCGACACGCCAACCCGAACACGACACGATTGACAGGCCTAGGGATCGACCTTAATGAAGATGAGCCTACTGAGGTTCCAAGAGACACTCATCCCATGAGATGAAACCAACTTAAGCGAAAGGGTAAATGGACGGCAAGTGGTTCGAGTAACATCGAATAAATAACATTATAACAAGAAAAATGGACAACTTGAAGTCGACGTTAGAGCAATACTTGAGTGTTGCAAAAGAGAAGGAAAAAAACCGTGTCATGGCGATCATAACAAAAAAACCTACAATCTTATCGGATGCGAAAAAGAATTCAAGTTAACGGCCAAAAAGGAGATTGCAAAAGAATATAATATTTAAATTTCATAATTTAAATTTCTAGGTTTCATAAAAATAATTTGTTTAAATTATACTGTATGTTGTATTTTTTAGGTGTATTATAATTTCTTTTCTAATTCAATGAAATTTTAGTTTTTATAAAAATAATTTGTTTAAATTATTTATTTTTATATTAATTAATTTAAAATAATAACAATATGAAAATCGCGACAACCAACACCACAAAATTTTTAAAACAAATTCAACACCTACGTATATTGTAACAAATATAACGCCCCTCACTCTTACCTAATAATATACCAGTCGCATTAACCCACTTCAACACGTATATGGGGTGTCAGTGGCAAACAAATGGAAGAAAGAAGCTTCAAAGTGAAGCAAGCTTGCATTTTCATCCACAAGTTTAAACCAAACAAAAGTGAAAAAATTTGAAAAAGGTGGGAGTACTTAGAAAAAGGCAAAAGAAAAGGGGAGGTTATAAACAAATAGTTTATTTTTGTAAGAAGATAAAAAGTGCTACTACTTTATTGAAAAGCGGAGTTGGGTGGGTGGTGCAACAGGAATGAAAGAAGAGGGATATATACAACTTTAACCCCTTAGTTTTAGTGTAGCGACAATTTTAACCCGTAATTCTTTTGTGTGTGCGTGTGTTATGAAAATGTAAATAAAAGTATAATTGAACTTTTAAGAGACAAAATCAAATATCAGTAAATTAGAGTTTTAATGACACAATCGTATGTCAATATTTTCAAGGAAATTCATTGCATGAGTATATTTATTAATCACGTTTAATCAACATATTCAACCATTTGCATAATTTGTTTCACTATGAGAAAATATGAAGCATAATTATATAATCGGTTATATTCACAAAATAGTTCTAGAGATTAAATTATAAGAAAACTTCAAATCAATTAGTTATCAAGTTTTATTGTGATTATAGAAATTAATTACAAAACGATTAAATCATTGTTATTAGAAACAATAGATAGACTCACTATAGTTATTCGCCCAAATTCTATAAAATTCATTATAATTTGAATTTTTTTGGGTTTAATCACTAAAATAACTTCTTTCTTACTTAACCACTGAAACTTTGTATTTTTTTAATACAATCTACGTTTTTTCCATTAAGTTGCAAAATAGCAAATGGAAAATAGTTGTTAGGTATTTTTTTTTTTTTTTTTTAACTTCAAACTTTCGATGTCAGGTGGTTAAACCAAATAATTTTTAAACTCTTATGGCTTTTATAGGATTCAAAGTTTTATATAATAGTTTTCTGAAAATACAATCAAACTCTCAGTGATTAAAATGAAGTATTTTTTTTTTTATTTAGATGGTTAAACAAAAAAAAATTAAATTATAATAGTTCTTTTATGAATATTTTTAATCGTAAAAAAATGAACGTTAGATATGACATACATATCATACCGTAACTATATGGATTACATATTTTTATAATCCTTATTTGTTTTATATAAACACTACAATTTGCATGTACATGTAACTATGAATAAATCATAAAAACTATAAAACAATCCAAAAGAAAGTATAAGCTCTCTAGAAAATTTGGTCTTTAACAAAAAAGTCAAATAGAATAGTTTGAAAAAGGATAGGAGAAAGGGAGGGTAGTAAAATGAAAATTTAGTATTAGAGGATGGGAATAAGAATATATAAAGAAATAAGAAAAATGATGAGTCAGCAAAGTTTGCAAAACCTGAGAATCAAAAAGAGCGATGAGAGAGAAAGTTTAAGAGAGAGAAGATCTCAAGAGCCACATACACAACTTGTGGCTCTCCTTGCTTCTTGCTTTGCTAACGTGGCTGTACGATCAAAAGCCTACTCGACGACGACGACGACGACGAAATCACACACACCCAAAAGATCCGCACCCTTTGTTTGTCAGAGACAATAGATCTGTTCCTTTTATCCAACCAAAACCCATCGCTGAATTCTATTTTTCTGCCTGAAATGTCGGAGGGAAAAGATCCTGCTATTAAGTTGTTTGGTAAGACGATTCAGCTGCCTGACGGAGTTTTTAGTCAAGAGGCTGTATCAGGCGATGCCGCCGGAGGTGGGGGTGCAGGTGGAGATGCTGCTTCTGTTAAGAGTGAAGATCGGTCGTCTTCTTCTAGTTCATCGTCTGAAGTTGGGGAAGAACGTGAATCAGATGATAATAATAAGGTAAACGGTTAATTACTGATGGATCTTATCTCCCACAATCATATGATGATTTTGATTGTTTAGTTAATAAAACCCTAGAAATGATTGATTTCCCCAATCGTCTGTTTCATTAATTAGGGCTTTATAGTGGATCTTATTTTGACGATTAGGGTTTATCCTTATTAATTTTCATTGGGGTTTTGTTTGTGATTGAACATAAGCCGATTTTTGGAATTGTCTATGAGCAAGTTATTTCAATCAACCATGATTTTGTAACTTTCTTCCTCGTTCAATTAAATTTAAAATATTCTTACTTAAGTTCATCTCGGGTAGATATAATTATACAAATCGCTCTTTTCTCCATTCAAACCAATTTACTTATGCTCATGAATTTGGTTACTTTCAACGCTTGCTTACCGATCTTTGTTTATTTGGTTAATATTTCTAACTGAAACTCATGGTGAATTCAGGATCAATCAAACGACAAGTCCGCTGATAAAGACGAGAATAGAGCTCATTCTACAATCTCTTCAGAAATTACAGACCCAAATGCAACTTCAATGATAACCGATACCACCAAAACACCTTCACCTGAAAACGAATCTGCTACTGCTAGTGCCACCACAAAAGCATCAAAATCAGAAGAAGATCAAAGTGATACAAGCAACAACAACCAAGAAAAAACCCTAAAAAAACCAGACAAGATCCTCCCTTGTCCTCGATGCAACAGCATGGATACCAAATTCTGCTACTACAACAACTACAATGTCAACCAACCTCGCCACTTCTGCAAAAACTGTCAAAGATACTGGACAGCTGGCGGCACAATGAGAAACGTTCCAGTAGGCGCCGGACGCCGGAAGAACAAAACATCCGCCTCTCAATACCGCCAGATCACCGTATCAGATTCTTCTCTTCCAATTGAGCTCAATCACACAGTCCTTAATCCCAATGGCACTGTTCTTACATTTGGTTCAGACACACCTCTCTGTGAATCAATGGCTTCTGTTCTTAAAATTGCAGACAAAACAATGATTCGCAAGCCTGAAGAGTTAATAATCAATGATGACAACACAAATAGACCTTCAGTTAATGACATGCAAAGTTGCCATGGATTCTCACCACAGGTGCCTTGTTTTCCTGGGGGCCCGCCCCCATGGGGTGCCCCGTATCCATGGACTCCTCAAATGGGTCCCGCTTTTTGTCCACCCGGCTTCCCGATGCCATTCTACCCGGCCGGTCCGTATTGGGGTTGTCCTGTACCCGTACCCGTATCCGTATCCATACCCGGGCCGTATTGGGTTCCTCCTCCGGGTAATTACCATCCTGCCCCTCCTTCGGGTCCGATTTCGCCGACTCTCGGGAAACATTCGAGGGACGAGAATGTAAAATGCGGGGAGAGTGAAGAAGTGATGAAAGAAAACGAGAGTGAAAAGAGTCTTTGGATTCCGAAAACATTGCGGATTGATGATCCTGATGAAGCTGCAAAAAGCTCAATATGGGCAACATTGGGAATAAAAAAAGATGGATCTGTTCCTGTGAATCGAGGGGGTATATTCAAGGCGTTTGAATCTAAAAATGAAGAAAAGAAAATGATTCAAGAAACATCAACATCGCCTGCGTTACAAGCGAATCCTGCAGCTTTATCAAGGTCTCTTAATTTTCAAGAAAGTTCGTGAGTTGTTTGTTTTTTTTGGCAATGGGAATTGTTTCAAAGGTTATTTGTTGCATGGAGATGGGGTTTCACTTTTCAGTGACATGCAAATGGGAAAGAAAGAAAGGTGAGATGATTTTTCCATATCCTTTGTAGTTTTCCATTGTTGAAAAGAGATAGAAGAGAAGACTGCAAGTTTTTTTGAATTTTAAAGTATTTTTGAGTCTCGTGTACATAATGTTATCTGTGAAATAGTGAAGAAGGTAGAAGAACAGAGTGAAGGGTGTGCACTGTGCAGTGAAATAAGTTTAGAATACCAAAATTCACAAACGTTAATCTTTAATCTTATTTTGACCTTGGAATGAGCCTCTTGATGATTTACATTATGTTTACATTTTATAATTTTGCTTATGTAAATAAGGATCAACCTTTAAGTAAACTTGTATAATAAAAACGTTAAAAGTTCGGGGAACTAGATTCGCAAAAGAAAATCATTTGTTCCTTTAACGTGGTTAGAATCGCCCATGAAAATCAAAATACAGTTAATGGAGTGTTTAAGATTGCTCATATCTAACCAAAGATGTTTTCCTTCAACCGGATTCTTTGGAGGCATAGACATTAAAAATGGTAATTAATCTCGGTATGAATCATTGATTTTTAAGGATGTTAATTGTTAGTATAGTTAAATATGGAAACGTCCCACTTACAACAGATCCCACCTAACTTTCCCCCTGTTTCGACAACAAAAAAAAAAAAAAGACAAAATTACTCGAATTCCAAAAAGATGCAAGTGGAATGTTTCTAATATCAAACACCCGAGCCTCTTCGGTACTTACAAAATTAACATGGAAATCTTTTCTAAGCTTTCCTGATTTTTTCAGATTTTTTTGGAATTACATGCACTTCGAATGTTGAAGGATAGTATACGCCATTAAGGAAATATAGACCCACCATCATAATTATTTTCAACTCTCATGTCCAGCATGGAACGTTTGAGAGCTTCTAGCTTCTAGCATTTGACAAAACACTATGTTTTGTACAAAAAATCTCGTTTGACACTACAAGCTTCTAGCGTTTAGTTTAAACAAAACGCTTCAAATCAAAATGTTACTTCACGTAGCGTTTAACAAAACACTACCAGCTAGAAGCTACCCGCTACCAGCTATTTTTGTCGAACACGCCCTAGATCAAAAATGAATTCCCTTCTGAGTTTCACCAAATTTCCGATCTCAATAGCAGTGAAGTTTTCAGAGTTAATTAGACTATTCACCCTGCTTGAAACTAATTTGGACCGTTAAGGTTTGGAGGATAATTTGTAGGGGTCGCATATCAGGTGTTCCCCTTCCTCCGTGAGGTTGAAGGTTCAAGTCCCGTCATGAACATATATAATTAAGGAGTACTTTAGAGGTAGAATATAGATAGCCGTTCAAAAAAAGCATGATCAAAATATCATGGAGATCAATTCTCTGACAATATCTTTAAACTAGACAAACATCACTTTGGGAGCGAGCACCTTGATTAGCTTTAGTTAACGTCTTGACAAGATGAAACCTCACTCTTTACGAGGCATGACGAAGCCATTGATGTTTTTTAAGACTCGATTTAAGACGTATGTGTGTATATGTTTTCTAGTATTATTTAATTATATTGAACAACTTGAATATATATACAAAAAGAAAATGAATCACATTATTATAGATTTAGAAAAAATATATCAAAAATTTTAAAATATTATATCAACAACTAATAAAAAAAGTAGATGGTTTCATGCCAATTAGAAAAAGAAAAAAATAAGAAAAAATGCATCGCTGATTTTTCTAATAGAAGGATTTAAATGCCTCTATTTACATGTTAATGTGGAAAAGAGATTTTTAACTGAACTATCATTTCAAGTTTGATTTTTTTCTCCATTTTATTGGTTGCTATTCATAAGACTCAATGTTCTTACCCATAAATAAAGTCTCTCTAGTTGTCGGAAACAACCTATATCTTACATTGATAAAAAAATTCCTACCATAGCGCACCATGATCCACCTGACATGTGTCACACATAACATCATTGCCATGAAGGTTTTCGGGACGTAGATGCCATGACATACTTTTTAGAACCCAACACATAACCCTATGTTTTTTTGGACGAACGATGAGTCTTACATATTTAGCCAAGAAAACCATTTCGTCTATAATTATTAGTCATTAGGGTATCACAAAGTTAATAAGGCTAAAGACAATTACCAACATCTATTTTAAATGCAAATTAGAAAAAAGCCTAAGACTCGTGGCTCGTGGGTGTGGTGCCACACTTGCCATAGTCCACATCAACGCCACATCATATTTGACACACTGTTTGTTACACTTGTCATTTAGAAGACGTGGGTTGCCATGCTTTCCATTCTTCTTCTTTTTTTTTTTTTTTTTTTTTTATAGTTTTTTGTAAATTAAATTTATTAAGAATAATTAATTTAAACAAGTTATTTTAAAACTAAAGAGTGTTATAATAATTAACTTATACTTTTAGGATATAATAATAATTAACTTAAATAGGAGGGATTTATTTAAATTAATAAAGAGTACTAAACATTAAATGAAAGGTAATAAATCTAAATGTCAATTTTTATAAAGTTAAAGGGTAAATATAATATTTTTCATTTTAAGTTTGGGGTAAAAGGTGTAGCAAAAGAGAATTCTCAGGGACCAATATTGAAACTTTCAATTCAAAAATCAAAACTATTTCTCTATTTCTCTCTCACCTTATGGGTAGATATATGCCGAGTTAAAGTGCCGAATTGTGTTTGCCACGGTAACGACGCGGTGTTCGCCGAAGCCACGTCAGTTTGCCGCCGAGCCTTCTATCGAACCACACCCACCAGCCTAATGGACGTCAAATGGACATGGAGTCGATAATAAGTGACAATTGACTTCGCTAGTTGTCATAAGGGACATCAAGTGTAGTGTTAGGAGTCATGAAGGGAGAGAAATGTAGGGTTCACATTGGAGGTGTGTCGATTTCTCTCTTACTATACAAACTAGTTTTAAGGTTATGTATTTGATACCAGTTCAATCGTTTATGTGTTTTAAACTGTTTTTATTCGGTAAAAATCCGGTCCGATGGTAATTATGATATTCGGTTGGTTTAGATCACTTCGGGCATACTTTATAAAAATGTTTTTTCTTCGAAAAGGTTCAAGTTCCAAATCAATGATTTTTCTTCGAGCCGGTTCAATTTCAAAATTGGGTTATCGGATTTTATGTATATATTTAGCTGACATGGTTATATGACGACAATGACGTACAAAATTATTATTGAGCAAGCAAACGCCACATACGTTTAATAAGGGAGCCGGTTGTTATCGACTTGTCTCTAGGAGTGGTCGAGACCTTTCAGAAAGGTAGGGAGGCCAATCAATAATTGGATTTATCACACATGATTGATGTGTTTTAGTTATCAAATAGGAGTGGTGGATTAAAGACGGTATATGGCAGTTTATAGTCCATTCTTTGAGGCAACTTGTGGTGGACAAATTATCGGTGGGTATGTTCCGACTCTTTTAATTGGGTAAGATGGGTGCCATTAAAAGTTAATTGTTTTTCTTGTCGTGTTTTAAGAACATAATTCCTATTTTTTCGAACCTTCTGCATAGTGGATTTTTCTTTCTTCTATTCTTTGTCCGTTTGTTTGGAGGGTGAAAATAATCTAAATATCTTTTTTAATTTCTCATATGTTTTCACGATTTGGAGGTGGTTTCAACCATGGTATTTTTTTTTTCTTATTTAGGTGGCGCCCCAATGAGTGAGCTATATTGGACATTTTAAAGACATTTGTCAAGTGGCAAAAAGAGATGTAAACTGAGGTTGGTGTTGATATACTCGGTTCTTTAGATGATCCCGATCAAAAGCTAGGAACAACATCGTTTTTAAGAGAGAAAAATGACTAATATGTAAATGGTAGATGACATTCTTATTTGCTCTTTTAATTGGATTAAACATAAGGCTAGTTCACATTTTTTAGAATGGTGAGAAATGTTTGATTGATGTATTTTACAGGTTGGTAGAAACAAGGTCATTTATGAAATCAAGATGTATCCTAGATCTGCTTGAAGTATTGTTTGATCATTTTCCGAGTATGATATTTGAACTCTGGATATCACGAAATCCAGATTATGTGGATCATCCGAAATTAATATTTTTCACAATTTAGTAAAATAATTCCAAAATATAATCCCATAAACTAAGGGCGCTACCTTACCACCCACGCTGGGGCAAACCCCGTGTCCCCCACCATATGGTTGAATCGAGATCAAACTCGTTTTACATAAATGTGCATTCCGCATCTTCTAACTTGTTGATAAAATCAAGAATATAACTCAATTGATAATCTGTAAATTTTATTGTACTAAAATGACTTGATCAACAAAATAACATGTATTTAACAAATAAAATTGTAATTCACATAATCTTTCGATTATTGATTCTGACGAAATTTCTTTATGTTCCCATCATGAACGAAGAATACGAATTTAAGAAGAATGTGATTTTTCCAACTCTTGAAATCTGTGTTTGGTGATATATATATATATATATATATATATATATATATATATATATATATATATATATAGGTTGTCATTGACAGTTAATAACTGTTTTTCCTAAGTTTTTAATCATATTAGTAAAATATTAAAATAAAGTTTTATAAAATAAAAATGCTTCTTTCTTCTTCCAATGTGTGATAAATACCAAAATGTATTTTTCCATTAACAAAGTTCCAACAAAAATCACCAACAATGTATCTCTTCTATTTCAAACTAGTGTATTTCTCCTATTTTAAAAGTGTTTCTTGTAACTATTTCTCTATTTACTCATTAGAGGTGTTTTTTTTTAATTTTATTTTTATATAACGGGTGTTATCAGATGAGATAATGACATAATCTTTTTTATTTATTTATTTTTTCAGTTTTATCAATTTTACAATTTTAATTGTTAAAACCAAACATTTATGTCAAACTTTAGGGTTTTAATGAACGAGAATTACCAAACTTAAGAATTTGTATAAACTAGAAAAAAGGTAAAACTAAACATTTTTGTCAAATATAAGGATTTTAATTAAGAGAAATACACAAAAAGATAATTTTTTTTGCTAACATAAGTGAGCCTAAAATATGCATAAGAGTAAATACACACATTTCTGTCAAACTAGTTTTTTTACAAACTATGTTAAGTTAAATAAAAACAAATTAATTTACAAACTTCGTTAGGTTTTTATAATTTGTTCTTTAGAAAACATTTACACCTATCAAACTTTTTCCAGATTATATAACACAACGATTTTAAATGAGACATTGACGTTTTGAATCACTATATAGGATTTTTTTTTTTTTTTTTTTTTTTTTTTTTTTTTTTTTTTTAAATTTATTATTACAAATCAATCACCGTTTCTGTAAAATGCTAAAAAAAAGAATAATACAGCATACGAGGATGAAGGATTTTATATAGACTGTTAAAAGCGTCAAAAGGAAGAAAACATATACATATTTTTTTGGTTTAAGATCACCGATATTTGCAGTAAGATATTTTAAATGCCTGATGATTCAAAGTTAAGATTTAATGGAGCATTATTATACTAAGCTCAATTCATGGAAACAACCAACCTGATCCTAGATTGTCTCTAGTTGTCAACGCCAAGCCGCTTTATCGAACTCCCTCCAGACCTTTCACCATCAGCTTCCATGGCTGCTTCCTTGTAGCTTCCCCATGCATCTATAAATTAAATAACCTTTCACAACAGAAGAAGAACCAAAACTGATTGAAGAAAGATTTGAAGATGGTTCGGTTGTTGTCTTTTCTCAAGGTCTTCAGCACCACAACTCTTTTGTTTCTGTTCTTCCAAAATGGTAAATTGATTATTCCGGGCTTTAATCCTCTAAATTCTTCAATTATTATAAGTTTGATTCATTCATCTTGTTCTTGTAATGTAGGATCAGGTAGAGAACTGATCTTGAGATCTTCAAAGGGTGTTGATCATTTTGCTATCACTGCTGCCTCTCATCCATTTCACGTATATATATACAAATTCAATCAGTTTTCTTGATTTTCCATTAATTATAGCTTCATTTCTTTGGAGGTTTTGCATAAATTAAATGCTTTGGGATGAATCAGGAATCTAGGGAGATGATGGAGTTGGATTACGAAGATGCAGGCCCAAACACCAATACAAAATCTGGATTTATTCCTATTCCAGAAGCTCCGGCACCTCAAGTCTAAACTCTAATTAACTTCAGTACTTCACCTTTCACTAATTTCGTGGGAGAAAACAAGAAAAAACATTTTGAATTAAATTGTTTCTTTCTCATTGATCCCTAACATATGAGTTATTTCAGAGTTGAATATATTGTTTTTTTTTTTTTTTTTTTCAAATTTGTATGTTTCATTTGGAGCCTTGATGATTATTAATAAAGAAAATCGGCAGTCTACGCGTGGATGAATTTTAACAGTTTAATTACAGTAAGTTTCTTTGTAGATTTTTAAAGATGAGTGTTCAATTATTTCCATTCTTATTTATTTATTTATTTTTTATTGTTCATATAGCTACTTTTTCATTGGAACAGAAAAAAAAGCTTATATGAACAATGAACAAAACAATAAGATATTTCATTATATGTTTTTAAAGAAAATGACATACAATCAGAAATATATATATATATATATATATATATATATATATATATATATATATATATATAGAGAGAGAGAGAGAGAGAGAGAGAGAGAGATTCAAATGTTTCTAGCAATTATTATATGCATGTATGCATCAATAAGAATTTAGAAATAAATAAATAATCAAAATAAGGATAGATATTTAATTTTGCATATAAAATAAATAATAACCAAATTTAAATCTCTTGATTCATGGATCAATCCCCTTAAATCAAGCCATCTGTAACCCTATGCCTCCAAGAAGTCATATCTTCTTTACCCAACAACCATCGTCAAAACTCAATGTGGGCATCATCTTCTCTACTACAACCCACCAGATAACCCCATTAATCCCCTCTGATTACATCAAGACGGACATAGCTACTTTATACCAATAAGAAAGGGCACAATACTTTGAATAGTTGGAGATTGGAGAAGAACAGGAGGTCGATTTGGCTTTGTTAATTCAATATAACAACTACAAATGTTTGATTATCATTAAGTTTTTGCTCATTAGGTCTGATTTCGTTATCTATTTTCTTTTTTGTGTGGCTCTAATTGACTTCTATTTCCTTTGTCCCAAAAATGATCTCTTGCAAATCATTATTAGTCGTTTTCATCGATGTCCAATTAGGTCCGATTTGTACTTAGTTTGTATTTGGGATCATTAATATTTACATCAGCATTGACAGATGCGTCAAGATAAACTCCGAGTTAAACATGTCTGCCAGGTGTTTGTTGAAATGTCAGATGCGTTGAAATGATAGATGCTTTAAGATATGTTCTTGCAGTAGCACCATTGGGAAAATGGGTTGTTCTTGAACACCACCCTCACTTTATTAGAATGTATTGGGGTGCTGTAAGCACTGTTTTCTGTGCAGAAACTATTGAATCGACTGATGCTTATGTGTTTGCTAAAACTATATTCAAGGATTACAACTCCTTAGGTTACTTTAACAGTTTAATTTTGTGTTTTTCTTAACCTCTTTACCAATTTGCTGTTTAAATATATCTTCATTGAATTTTTTGTTGATGGATTATGGAACTAGTTTTTATTATAACAAGTTTCTCAGAGAATGTTATCATCATATAGTTTGAGTTGATGACAATTATTCTTATAGAATGGACAATTTAGGAACACAATAGTTGCTAAAAACATATGAACCTAGCCCATTCTGATGACAATTATTCTTAACATTTTTTTTATGATTTCTTTGTCTATTTATAAGGATCATGATCTTTGTTGATACACACCTAACACACACATTATTATTCTAACTTCAATAATTGTTTTAGATGAATTTTAGCTTGTTTGATGATAATGCCTAACAAGTGTTTGTTGAAATGTCTGAAAGAGAATATAAATAATTTAACCTTGTGGTATGCATTCTTTTAGAATTACTAGCAACACATGTTTTATGTAATTGTTTAAAAAGGTAATTAATTTGTCTGTATATTATTTTGGTTCAATTTGTGATTTTGAATTCCAATTTCTATTGTCCCTCGTTATTGTATATTTGGAATCTAAAATTATATTAGTAGTAAGGCGATACTTTTGAATGTATTCTATCTATTCTGTCAGAATGTATTCAGCCATAATAAATTATATGCATTCTGCCAAAATGTATTTTATGTATTCTGTTATATTGTATGTATTCTACTAGAATATATAATGTGATAGTTAATTGCAAGTAACATGTTTTTACCATTTTTTTTGTATTTGTGATAGGAATGACTGAAAGAATGCGTTGAAGACCTAATAGGAATAACTTGAAAAATGAATAAAGTTTGATCATACTCACAAATTAAGAATGTTGTTATTTTTTAAGAATTTTATTCATTTTTGTTGATATTCTTTTAGAATATGTATAATTATATTAAAATGTATAAGGTTTTTAATCTGCGAGAATATGTATGAATTTGTATTTAAGTTCGGATGTATAAGAATATACTAGAATGTTGTTATTTTTCAACCTCAGATTCAAAAAATTTGTTCTTCTTCAATAATATTCTAATAGAATAAAATTATGAAAGAACATCATTCTAACAAAAAATATTCTGACAGAATAAAATCGGTTATGCTTATAAATTATGTTAGAATTCAAATTAATTAATTAAAAAAATCCTGATTTATAAAATTAGGAGAATTAATTATCCCTAAAAATCCGAAAATTTCCTTTTATAAATGTAGTTAACTGTCCAAAATATCATTTTTCTAAAATTTATGTGATTATATGGTACATGTTATTCCATTATAATACCATACACTCTCAAATAATGTATTGATTAATTTCATCTGTTGGTCCAGATCTGTACATTCTGGCACACAGTAGTTAGTAAAAACAAAATAACCTAAGCATATATATATATATATATATATATATATATATATATATATATATATAATATATATATATATATATATATATATATATATATATATATATATAGAGAGAGAGAGAGAGAGAGAGAGAGAGAGAGAGAGATGTAGGTTTAAATGTGGATGAACAAATATTGTGTGGATGTAGGGATTAATATGAGACAAATAATATTTAATTTTAATAAATAACTAATTAAATCATCTACCCTTTAATTTAGATAAATTACTTTATTTAAAACCCTATTTCCTCTTCCATTGACACTCTCAAAATCTAATCCCTCCCGTTCCATCGACCTTCGGCCCCATCATCGTCAATCAATGCATATCGATCTGATGTCCTCATTCTCTTCAAGAATTCTATGATCATGTGGAATCTTTATCCCAATTAACGATTACACTATCATAATTAACGATGTGTTCATGTTGTTGAACGATGGGAGGTCAAAAAAAAGTAAGTGTAATTAACTTTTCTTTTATATATGTATATCCTTTTGTTTTAATCGGATTTTCCATTTGTCCATAGTAATTAACTTTTCTTTTGTTTGACATTATATAGATATATGTTAACATTGAATTTAACTAATTGCAATTTTGCTTTTGAATTGTTAACTTCATAAATTAGAAATTGACGAACAAAATATTGGAGGCGATGGTCTCAAAGCTTTTGTATTTTTTTATTTTAAAAAGAGATATTGTTGAAAAATGTTCATAAAAAAACGTTGACTGTTTGGACTCAATTTTTTATGGTAATTATAATTGTAAAACTACATAATTATGCATACATTCATAGTTATAATCAAGGAACAATATGATTTTTTATTATTAGGTCACATTAGTCATTTTAAAAATGTTCATAAAAAAACGTTCAACAATTTTTGTTCTCCTTTGTATAATGTGGATTTTTGTTGACAATTTAGACTCAATTTTGTCATTTAATATGGATTTTTGTTGCATAGTCTCCTTTTAATTGCAATTGTAATGTAGGCACTGTTAAAATAGTTTGCACAATCATAATTACATGTGTAATTTTTTTATTTAGGAAATAGGAAGCTGAGTTTGGGAACCCATTAGATTTGGGTAAATAAAGCTATATATATTTTTCTTAGATATATAGGTAGAAAGATTTATATTTTGCTTTGTAAGTTGAGACTTTTTTTTTTTTTTTTTTTTTTTTTTTTTAAATAGTAGGGTCAATGAGCTAATTCTTTGTTGGATTTCAACAAGAATTTATATCTCATTCTTTAACATATATTAGAACTTATAGTTTTAATCTTTTACAATGTATTCTGAAATGAATGTATTCTTGGAGTCATATTTTCTGAAATGATTTCTTACATTTGTATGTGTTTTGTTTCAGGACCACTCAGAATATAGCAAAGTTGTTTAGAAAAACAATGGTGAATGGAAATTAAGAGACAATTTCATGACAATTGAAATTCACCACACGAAAATATCAAAATATAACAGCATGAAATAAGAATGAGAATGAAGATTCTTTCATGAATAACATTGTATTCTTATCGAATGAAGATTTTTTCAAGAATGACTCAGTATAAAGCCTGTATTCTAATAATATGGCAAAAATTCAACAAATAACATTGTATTTTTATAGAATGTGACAATAAAAATTGTTTTTTTGTTTATTTTTGGACATTAGATTCTTCAATAATGTTAATAATAAATGATTTTAAGAATGTTGTTATTCTTCAACTCATGGTTCAAAATTTTGTTATTCTTTAAAATGTTCATTCAATCAGAATATGTATTCTGTCAGAATATGTATTCTGTCAGAATATGTATTCAATCAGAATATGTATTCTATTAGAATATGTATTTTAAACTTTTGGTCCACATTCATTCCTACATCCACACAATACTTACCATCCACATTATAACCTACCCTTATATATATATATATATATATATATATATATATATATATATATATATATATATATATATATATATATATATATTTGTAAAAAAAAAAACTTAATATTTCTGTCAAACTTAAAGGTTTAATGAATGAAAAAAAAGGGTAAGGATGAACATTTCTGCCAAATGTAAGGGCTTTAAAGAACTAGAAATATGCAAAATGGTAAAATTGAAAAAAAAAGTTGTAAACATCCAAATTTAATGAACCTAAAATACGCAAAATGGTAAATCCTTACATTTCTATCAAACTTAAGACTTTTATGTCATTTGCCCAAACCATTGGTTTTGGGTTAGGATTTTCTTAAACCAAAAATTAGGTTGTTTCGGTTTCTATACAAACCGACCAAAAATCCGAACCGATTATATAATCCTTATAGAATAATATGTCATATATAAATCATTTTAGACAAAAATTTGACAAAGTTTATACTAGTATAGGTTTGATTCTTTTAATTGTTTATTTTTAGCTATCCCACATTCTAAATAAAACTAGTTGTTGTCTTCTATCCTACATTATACATACTTATAATTCGTAATAGGCTTATGAACAATGTCTGGTATTAAGCAGACTCAATACCAGGTGGTTTGGAGCCAGAGTGGTTTTCATCGGCTTCTTGGCTTTATTGTTGCATGTTCTTCACCAATTATTTGGCCTCTTCCTCAACACAACCGACTCAAATACTTCCCGAACCTTTCAATAGTCATTGGACTGGACTTGCACAAAACAATTGATTCCTTCTCGTAGCTCTGCCTCCTTCTCTTTCTGGTCATTCATGAGTGTGTTGTTGACTCCTTTGCATTGCACAAAGATCAGTTTTTTGAAGCCTCATCTCAATGTGGGTTTTTCTTTCAAATTCTTCTATATGTTGGTTGATTTTTCAAAAGTTTCCTGATAAATCAGGTATGTAATCATTAAGGATTTCTAATTAAATAAATAAATAACCCCATATATGGCAACTATCGCTGGTATGGACCAATGAAACAAACATAGTTCTCTTTGAAGCCTCATTTTCATGTGGGGGTTTCCTTCAAATTAATCTACATATTCGTATTTTATGTAGTTTTAATATACGTTTTTCATTTGTTTGCCCTTTGCATTTGAAGATGGAGAAGGATATCATACGCAGTGGCATCACTAGTGGTGGAATTGAAAAAACTCGGGTAACTGTTTGTTAATATGTATCAGTGAACTTCAATTACTTGATTCCAAAATTGGTTATTCCCTGTTTAATCGGTCACTTTTCAATTTGGGGAAATTAGTTACAACATGTCTTGCCAGTTATCTTACTTGTGACACTGTTTAATTATTATTATTATTATTATTATTATTATTATTATTATTATTATTATTATTATTATTATTATTATTATAGAGAAAGAAGCCCGAGGTTTGATGAAGGAATCAGAAAGGTTTCTAATATTGACAAACATAGATAGGCTATGGACAAAACACTTGCAGTCACTTAAATTTGTTCAACAACTAGTAGGGTTACATGGGTATGCACAAAGAGATCCGCTAATCGAGTACAAGCTGGAAGGCTACAATTTATTTATTGAGATGTAGGCATAAATAAGAAGAAATGTTATATATTCTACATACCAGATACAATTTGTGTAAGAGCTGATAGTTTTAAGTTAAATATATTGTAAAATATCATTTTGATGTTTATGACATTTTGGTCATTTTTATGTTATTAATTAAGATTTGTGAAATGTTTTAGTTATATTTATATGCATTTATCAAGTGTTATTAGACTATTAGAATGTGATGTTATGTGTTGGAATGGAATGGAATTGGTAAAAGCAAGTGTGGAATGGAAATGCATTGTTAAAGGTATGTAAATGAGGAATAATCACATAAAAATCATATATTTTTGTATCATGTAGCATTTGTTGCGTGGACTAGTTATTTGACAATAAAATAACCATAATACGTATATGAAAAGTTTATACTAGTTTATTTGTAATAATATTTAAATTGTTAAATAACATTTTTATAAACAAGATTTATTGTGTTTTTGCATAAAGGATAATATATTTATATAAACAAAATATATAGGCACATGTATCCCCCAAAATAACTAAAATATTAAAAAGGGGCCATAAGCATTCACCTTTGAAGCGTGAGTTCCATTTGTTCGAATTCGGTTTCTTTTTAGAAAATTGTCGTAAGAAACCACAAATCCACCAATCTTGAACTTTTAAATACTCTCGGGGCCGTTTCGTAATGAATTTAAACTATTGAGGGCTATTTGGTAATTTGATTAACCAAAGTAGGACTGATTTGGTTAAAATAAAAAGGACTAAAATGGTTCAAATGGATTAATGTTTGAATATTGGGATATGGTTTGCTAAAAATAACTGTAACGACGTAAATTTTCAAAATAAATTTTCATTTTTAAATCATAATTTCAATCACCAAAAACAATATCCAACAATTGTATCCATTGTCATCTTAACAAACAAATCCCAAGATCTCAAAGCCATAAATCCTCTCAGTGTGTACGTATCATGTCGGCGCCTTCCCACGGTCCTCGCTAGTACCTGAAACACATAACATAACAACTGTAAGCATAAATGCTTAGTGAGTTCCCCAAAATACCGCATACGACACATACGCCACTCGAGGCTACAACACGACCCTTTGGTCGATGTGTCTCAGCGGGACCCTCCAGTCCCGTACCTCATTGGAGCCTCTAGTCTGGTCGTAGCTCGTTAGACCCTTCGGCCCGGTCTGTATCGTTGGACCCTTTAGTCCGGTCTATATCGTTGGACCCTCCGGTCCGGTCTATACAATCACATAGCATACATATATCACATTGCACATAATATCATACATACACATAGCACACAAGACCCTCCGGTCTACACATAGATACCACTCTAGGTAATGTATAGTGAGAAGACTCACCTCGAACGAAGTCAGATAAACCCTCGTGCTCAACGTCCCGACCTAGCCTCCTCCTATCATTCCAATAACATCCCCGATCAATACTCTCTCATAGACTCATCTCTAAAGATTGGGTTGAAGGCCATTCTACCCCTCTCCGAACTCTCTTAGATCAACCTTGGCCAGAACCCTAATGTCAACGAAAGTTAACGGTCAAACTTTGACCTGACTCGTCGAGTGCACATAGGCGACTCGACGAGTCCAAGCGGGTCCTCAGGGTCCTTCTAGCCTCTCTTGGCTCGTCGAGTTATCCTTCCACTCGACGGGTTCATCCTGTCACGAATCGCGGGGCAACCCCGACTCGACTCGTCGAGTCCACTTATGAACTCGGCGAGTTGACTCCATGATCATACTCAAATGACCTTCTGAGGTCAGATCTGTTTCTCTAATCCATAGATCTGAACTTCCCAAGCATAATAATCATGTAAAGGTCGAATCTTGGTACACATGCAACACCCCTAAAGCTTCTTTTGGTGAAATAACTACTAAAAGGGCAACCTTAGTTCATTTCCTCCATGAAACCACATAAAGCAGGTTGGCTAAGGTTCTATGGACCTCAAAATGTCCGGATCCAGAGTCTATCACTCAATGGGACAACATAAGCATCAAATCAAGCCAATAAAGGGTATAGAAAACCCTAAAATTCAAGGATCTCATACTAAACAGAAAAAGGGATCGATTTTCTACCTCAAAGTTGCAGATCCAAGCTGGAAACCCACAGAATAGCAATCCCCTTGGCCTCCTCTTGCTATAAACACTTTCTCCTTGGCTAAGCCACACCAAAAATGATCAAAATAGCTCAATCTCTCTCACAACTCGCTCAAGCTCTCTAGGGTTTCTCTCTCTGGACTGGTAGCCGCAAATGGAGGCCATAAAGGCCTTTAAATAGGGCACAGCCCCTGAGAATTAGCGTTTCATTCCACAACGCAGACTCGTCGAGTCCACACTTGCCGACTCGTCGAGTCCGTTCATTAATCCAGTTAGCAATCGCGGTCTTACTCGACGAGTCTACGACTCAACTCGTCGAGTCCCTCTCTTTTACTAAAAAAAATAAATGTTCAAACATAATACTTGGAAATCCGGATGTTACAATTCTCCCCCACTAGAATCAGACTTCGCCCCCGAAGTCTTGATCTGCAAACAACTCTGGATGCTGCTCCCGCATCTCCAACTCAGGCTCCCAAGTCAGCTCGGACCCTCTCCGATGTTGCCACTAGACCTGAACCACGAACACCTCCTTGTTCCTCAGAACCTTGATCTTCCGATCCCGGATCACGATTGGCCTCTCAGCATAATTCAGGCTCGCATCCACCTTAATATCCTCCAGCGGCACCATCGCCGACTCGTCGGCTATACACTTCCTCAACTGAGACACGTGGAAGGTATCATGTATTTGGCTCAACTCCGCATTTAGCTCCAACCGATATGCTACCCTGCCCACCCTCGCGGTCACCCTGAACGGCCCAATATACCGGGGCCCCAGCTTTCCCCTCACCCTGAACGGCCCAATACTAGCTGAATTTGCTATGTCGTCTGAAGCACTATCTCAGTGCTGTCCATCACTCGCCGCCCTACCTCTCCCCAACAGATGGGAGTCCGACACCTCCTCCCATACAACAAATCGAAGGGAGGCATACCAATGCTCGAATGGTGACTGTTGTTATAGGAAAACTCAGCCAACGACAAATATGTATCCCAACTCCTTTCGAATTCCAACACACATGCCCGAAGCATGTCCTCGAGCATCTGAATCGTACGCTCACTCTGTCCGTCCGTCTGAGGGTGGTAAGCGGTACTGAAATGCAGCCTCGTGCCCATTTCCCCGTGGAACTTCTTCCAGAACCTGGAAGTGAAACGTACGTCCCGATCTGATACAATCGAGATCGAAACTCCATGTTACGATACCACCTCCTTCACATACAACTCTACCAGCCTCTCAGCAGAAGAGCTCTCCCTGATAGCAAGAAAGTGAGTGCTCTTCGTCATCCGGTCGACGATCACCCAAATTGCATCGACACCCCTCGCGGTCCTCGGAAACTTGGTGATGAAATCCATAGAAATCTGTTCCCACTTCCATTGGGGAACCTCAAGTGGCTGCAACATGCCATACGGACGTTGGTGCTCGGCCTTAACCCTGCGACAAGTTAAGCACCTCTCAAGAAACCATGCTACATCCCTCTTCATACACGGCCACCAATAATCTTTCTTCAGGTCCAAATACATCTTAGTGGCCCCGATATGGATTGAAAATATCGATCTATGCGCCTCCTCCATCAAAGTGGTGCGCGCCCTGCCTGCATACGGCACCAAAATCCGACCCTAAAAGGTCATAAGCCCGCGACTATCGGTAATGAACTCTGGTACCTACCTAATCACCTGCTCTCTCTTATGGTTCTCCGGTCTCACGGCCTCTCTCTGGGCCTCCCGAATAGTGTCCAACACCAGAGTCATCATTGTCAACCGCATACAAATGTATCAAATCGGGGCGCTCTCCGCCCTACGGCTCAGGGCATCAGCTACAAGATTAGCCTTGCCCGGGTGGTATAGGATCTCACAATTGTAATCCTTTACCACGTCCAACCATCTCCTATGAAGCATATTTAGATTGGGTTGATCCATCAAATACTTCAAGCTCTTGTGGTCCGTGTAGATGGTACTGTTGGATTAGTGTCTAAGGATATAACTATATTTGGTAAGTACTTGACCCGGTTGTGCATGATCCTTTTGGGTTGCCTTCACCATAGCAACTTGATAGTGTGACTTAGAGAGAAGAGATATTATTATTAATATATTATAAGAATAATATGTTAAAGGAATAATAATATTATTTGATTAATATAAGTCATAAATTAATTTGGAATTAATTTGGTGACTCAAAGAGATTAATTGAATAAAGGGGTATAAATTGTCAAATGTGTGAAAGTTGTATTTTGAGCTGATAATCCTTATGGATATAGGGTTGGACGATTTTAGGGATATAGATCACCTAGAAATCGTCCAAGGGATTATCTAGGAAGGGATTTGGATTGCTTTGAGGCTAAGTTATCCAATTAAGGTTTAAGGGTGAAACCCTAGGAGCTCATAGTATAAATAGACCCATAGGGTTGAGGAAATCGGCCACCATTGTGATTGGAGAAACCCTGGAGCCGATTTCCCTCTTCCTCATATCTCTCAAATCATCTTCTTGCTAGTTGGTGTTTGTAAGCCATTAGAGGAGTGACATTTGTGACTCTAAGCTCCAAGAAGAAGAAGGTTTTCAAGCAAGTAACTCAAGGTAACATTCTAGATCTATTTTCATATGTTTTAATTGTTTGTTTACATTAGATCTAGCCATGAAAGTCTTGGATATGTTGCATGTTCAATTCGTGAAACCTAGATCCAAGCTATAGGGTTGTATGTGCACATAGGGAAAGTTCTTATGTCCAAAACCCATCAGTGGTATCAAATCCATGATTGGTTTCAATTGAATGTGACGCTAAACTGTTTTGCTTGCTGAAAATCGTTTTTCTTGCCCTCTGTCGACCCAACTCGGCGAGTCAGTATTTGGACTCGGCGAGTTGGCCCTACTCGGCGAGTCCCATACCCTGACTCGGCGAGTCCGAGCGTCAGACAGAGGATAATTCGGGATTTTGCTGCTGTTTTGTCTTGGAATGATACCTAAATCATTTTATTATGTAAAAATCCAAATTTTAACCTAATTTAATGATTAACCTTGACATAAATATAGATAACTTCAAATCTTTTAAATATTGATTATTTATGTGATAAATATTGGACTATTTAAGATTATTTGGTAATTATCTAATGGCTAAAATTTAAATAGGTCAAATATAGATAATTATGAAATTAATTGTTTAATTTGAATTATGTGTTATTTGATCCCTATTGTTTGAAAAGTTCAATTTATATCCCGAAGTTTTGAAATTTGAATTTTGTGATTAATAGTTTAATTTAGAAGAATTTAAATTTCAACCCCTAGAGTTTTACAAGTTTAAAATTCAACCCTATACTATTATATTATTAAAAGCTTGATAAATATATAAGTAAAATTAAAATGTTAGTCTTACTGTTAGTCGGCCTCATTCACGAAGCAGGTCTATAAGGTGGGTATAAGGTTGCTGCTTATAAAATGGCGCTTAATGGGTGTACACTCACACCTACTGCTTGCTTGACCGGTGGAGGGTCGTTAGCCGAACGGGTAGGATAGGGCAACTCTCTCTCCTCATTAATAAGTATAATGAAACTATAAAGTAACTAAACAATTTTATAAAATTCCCAGTCTTAGTTACTTTAGGGAAAGTGAATTGATGCAATCCCATGAAATTGCACTTTGCACCCTTGCTAAGAAGTTAGTGGAGCGTGTGTGGTTTACCGGCACACTAATTGGTTCTAAGCAAAGGTGGCAAAGGGTGATTCATTGTTTATCATAGTTCGATGGAGCGTGTGCGGTTTACCGGCACATCGAATAGGTGATTGTAACAATGAAGGCGCCATGTAGATTTGCATGGTAATTCACACCTGCTTTGTGATCCTCGGTATCCCAGTCACAAACTAGAGGGGCATATCGAGATTTAAACATGCCATTGAAAAGTTCAATGAATCTCTTAAATCTAGGAATTCTCAATAAAACTTAAGGTTATGTTTTCGTGGTGAAGAATTAGTGAATCGTCATTCACTTACCTCCAAATTATTTGCATGATTGGATTACGGCATCCCTTTTCTAATATGTAAATAATGTTGTTGGGTCCTAGCCCTAATTTTTCATTTTGGGTGTTTAATTAGGGATCCAAATTATAATCAAACTTTGTCCTTTCTATTTGTAGATGTCGAACGCAAACAACGATGCTGCCAACTCATTCACCTTAATGAGTCTTTGCCAAAAGGTGACCTTCGATGGTACCAACTTTAGCGAATGGATAAGATATATTCGCACCATTGCACGCTACAAGGACAAAGAGTATGTCCTCGACGAAATGCTCGCGAAGGTCAACCCGGAAATCGCTACTCCCGAAGAGATGGCTGTCTTTGAGACACACGAACGTGATGCAACAAAAGTTCATTGCATCATGATAGCCACTATGAACCAAGAATTCCAAAAGTCCTATGAGGACATGTATCCGTATGAAATGCATCAAGACTTGATGGAGAGGTACCACCAAAGCGCGAGGCAAGAGCGCTACGAGATCATCACTAATATGATCACCGCTAAGATGGGAAATGGAGAATCGTTGACTGTGCACTTGCAAAAGATGCAACGATATGTTGATCGTCTTCGCAAGTTAAATGTTAACTTTAGGGAGGACTTGGCCATCGACATTGTTCTTCATTCCTTGCCTTCTTGCTACAACCAATTTAGGATGACCTACCACATGAACAAGGAAGAGGTCACCCTAAGCAAACGCCAAGGACTCTTAAGGACTGCTGAGAGCAACCTAAAGGAAAAGTTTGTTGCACCAACTCCTGCACCAACCACTGCTCCTGTCTTGGCTATAGGGCAGGGAAGGGGCAAGAAGAGGAAGGCTTCTTCAAAGAGCCACCGCAAGGGAAAGTCCCAAGATGGTTCCTCTTCTAGTGGGACCAAAGTGGATCCCGCTAAGCCCAACCCTAACCCGAAGGAGGCAGAGTGCCATCATTGCCACAAGATAGGGCATTAGAAGAGAAGTTGCCCGAAATATATGCAAGCCATCAAGGATGGAAAGATCAAGCCATCTTTTGCAGGTATATACACAATTAAATCTAGTAATTCATCTCACACTATTTCTTGGGTTCTTGACACAGGATGTGGTTACCACATTTGTTCTGACTTGCAGGGACTAAGAAGAGATAGAGATGTAGAGCAAGGAAGAATAAATCTAATCATGGGAAATAGAAGATCGTCGCCTGTCACCAAGATTGGAGTGTATTCTTTAGTGCTTAGTAATGGATTAGGTCTAGATTTAAATAATTGTTGCTACTCGCCAGATATGGCAAGAAACATCATTTCATTTCATGGTTTGTTTAGACAAGGATTTAGATATTCGTTTAATAATATGAATGGTTCTATTTATGCTTATCTAAATGGTGTTTTATACTTTGAAGCTATGCCTTGTAATGGAATTTATGAAACTGTTATGGTTGTAGATAACCTAGGAAATGATGTGTTGTGTATAGATTCTTCCAATAGTATGGATAAAGCGTCTTTGTGGCATTGTCGTCTTGCACATGTCAACAAGAAGCGCATAGCCCAACTCCAAAAGGATGGAGTGTTGGAGTCATTCGACCTTCGGGAAGATGACACGTGCGAATCTTGTTTACTTGGAAAGATGACCAAGTCACGCTTCACTGGCACTTGTGAGAGGGGTGAGGGTTTATTGGATCTCATACATACCGATATATGTGGACCCTTCAGATCCACCACAAAGGATGGAAACCGCTTCTACATGACTTTCACCGATGATTACAGTAGATATGGGTATATTTACTTAATCAAGCACAAGTCTGAAATGTTTGAAAAGTTCAAAGAGTTCAAGAATGAAGTGGAGAATCAATTGGGCAGGAAAATCAAGATGCTTCGATCTGATCGAGGAGGAGAGTACCTAAGTCTTGAATTCCACGACTATCTCAAGGAATGTGGAATAGTTTCATAATTGACTCCACCTAGGACATCGCAGTTGAATGGTGTGGCAGAAAGGTGCAATCAAACCCTGTTAGACATGGTTCATTCTATGATGAGTCGTGCTTCGCTACCTATCTCATTTTGGGGGTATGCCTGAGAGATTGCCATTCATATCCTTAACCAAGTCCCTACAAAGAAGGTTGCCAAAACACCTCACGAGATGTGGACAGGGAAACCTCCCTCGTTAGCACATATCAAGGTTTGGGGTTGTGAAGTTTTCGTAAGACGAGAAACTCATGACAAGCTCGAACCTCGTAGTGAGAGATGTATTTCATCGGCTACCCACAGAAATCCTTTGGATATCTCTTCTATAGACCGAGTGACAATGTGGTCTTCGTTGCGAGGAGAGGGGTTTTCCGAGAGAGAACTCATAAGCCAAGGAGATAGTGGGAGGCGAATCGATCTTGAAGAGATTCAAGAGTTGAGCGATGAAGGAACCTCTACCGCTTGCGCTCAACCCGAGGAGGAAACTCCGGTTGAACCAATTGACGAGTCATTACCTCTTAGACGTTCTGAAAGAGTTAGAGTTCAAGCCCAGTTGTATGGTTTTCATATTACTACCGAAGGGGACACGTATATTAGTGATAGTACACTAATAAATCTAGATGAACCTAATTGCTATAAGGAAGCCATGGCAGGTCCGAAGTCTGTAAAATGGAAAGAGGCAATGGATAGCGAGATTCAGTCCATGTATGACAACCAAGTTTGGAATTTGGTTGACAATGTGCCCGGACGTAAGACCGTTGGGTGCAAATGGATCTTCAAGAAGAAGACCGACATGGATGGGAATGTGCACACGTACAAGGCGCGATTAGTTGCGAAGGGCTTTACTCAAACTCCCGGAGTTGACTATGATGAGACCTTCTCACCAGTTGCGAAGATAAAATCTATTAGAGTGATGCTATCTATTGCCGCATTTCATGATTATGAGATATGGCAAATGGATGTCAATACCGCTTTCCTTAATGGGAAGTTGGCTGAGGATGTTTACATGGCTCAGCCAGAGGGTTTTGTCGATCCGAAGCATCCAAATAGAGTGTGCAAGCTTGAGAAGTCCATTTATGGACTTAAGCAAGCGTCTTGCAGATGGAATCTTTGCTTTGATGAGAAAGTCAAAGAGTTTGGATTTGTATGAAGCCAAGATGAATCATGTGTATATGTCAAGGCCAGTGGGAGCATAATTAGCTTTCTCGTTTTGTATGTCGATGACATACTGCTCATAGGAAATGACGTCCCGAATCTGCAGGAGGTAAAGTCCTGGCTCGGGAAGTGCTTCACTATGAAGGACTTCGAAGAGGCTTCCTATATTTTGGGAATTAGGATAGTGAGAGAAAGAAGTAAGAGAATAATAGGACTTAGTCAGAATACTTACTTAGATAAGGTACTAAAACGTTTTAGTATGGAAAACTCGAAGAAGGGAGAACTACCGATACAGAGTAATACCAAGTTGTGTAAGAGTCAAAGTCTGAGTACCGAAGCCGAGATAGCTGAGATGAGCCGAGTACCTTACGCTTCCGCAGTTGGCTCGATCATGTATGCTATGAATTGTACTCGACCCGATGTGGCCTTCGCTTTGAGCATGGTCAGTAGATATCAAGGGAATCCTGGTAGAGCGCATTGGATTGCGGTCAAGAACATCCTTAAGTACCTTCGGAGGACCAAGGAATGGTTTCTAGTCCTCGGAGGGAGTGATGAATTGAAGGTGCGAGGGTATCGTGACGCCAGTTTCAAGACCGACAGGGACAACTACCGTTCGCAGTCGGGATGGGTCTTTACCCTGAATGGAGGAGCAGTAACTTGGAAAAGTTCCAAACAGGAAACTATAACTAATTCAACGTGCGACTCAGAGTACATGGCAGCGAGCGAAGCGTCAAAGGAGGCAATATGGTTGAAGAACTTCATTAGCGACCTTGGAGTTGTGCCTGCCATAAAGGAGCCCATGGAAATTTTCTATGATAATGAAGGAGCGGTTGCCTTGACCAAGGAACCGAGGGATCATGGTAGATCTCGACATATCGACAGAAATATATCATTTTATTAGGCATCGAGTAGAAGTAGGACACCTCGTGGTTAAGAGGATATCATCAGAAGATAACCCAGCAGATCTGATTACGAAGGGACTGAGCAGGGTTAAGCACTTGCAGCATGCTAGGAATATTGGGTTGAAGGATGATATTAGTTTAGATTAGATAGTATTAGAAACGTGTAATAGATAAATGTAATTAACATTTTATGATTAAATAAAGGAGTATTATTTATGAGTAATGTTACTGTCTTATGTTAGTTGTTTAGCTATTGGTTCACTTTGCATGTTTTGACTTCCAGAATAATTGAGTTTATTAAGAATAATCGAATTATTCAAACTGTCCATAATCGTTCATATGTTGGAAGTAGGTATGAATGAAGATTTTCATGAATTGGTGTGTAGATTGTCTAAATGGTATTAGACATAGCAAAGGTTTGCTGCAACATTCATGAGTGCTTATGAAAAAGTTTTGAGCATTGGAATAAACCCGCGCTTGCTGGAATCACTTTGGAGTGATCGCAAGACGATAATATCATATGGTCTTTAAACCTAGATATATGGTTTATTATTTACTAATTGGTTGTACATTGATAATGAGAAACCGCATCAGTAAATTGATGTCATAACACGTATTGTTGTGTATAGTTGGTTAGTCGATAAGTAAATGCATATAAGTTGAAGTTTATCTGTTACTTTTATTCTAAGAGGGTAAAAGCGATATCACGACCGCTCGATGATTTGATTTGACTTATGTAACGGGCCCGATCAGGACTGAATTGATGTGTTCAATTAAGTTCTATGTCAAATAAATCTGAGATCGAGAAAATAGTTGTTGGACAATGAGTATGACAATGTCTTATGAAATCGTCTGCACGATATCAAAACAGAGGACTATACGATCCCTTATCTAAAGGACATGTTACTGATAAGATCAGAGTTGACAGCGTCTTTGAGAGCTACGATTGCTAATCGGATTGTGTTTGCGTTTATAGTTACTAGACTTATCCAAGTGGGAGACTATTGGATTAGTGTCTAAGGCTATAACTATATTTGGTAAGTACTTGACTCGGTTGTGCATGACCCTTTTGGGTTGCCTTCACCATAGCAACTTGATAGGGTGATTTAGAGAGAAGAGATATTATTATTAATATATTATAAGAATAATATGTTAAAGGAATAATAATATTATTTGATTAATATAAGTCATAAATTAATTAGGAATTAATTTGGTGACTTAAAGAGATTAATTGAATAAAGGGGTATAAATTGTCAAATGTGTGAAAGTTGTATTTTGAGCTGATAATCCTTATGTATATAGGGTTGGACGAATTTAGGGATATGGATCACCTAGAAATCGTCCAAGGGCTTATCTAGGAAGGGATTTGGATTGCTTTGAGGCTAAGTTATCCAATTAGGGTTTAAGGGTGAAACCCTAGGAGCTCACAGTATAAATAGACCCATAGGGTTGAGGAAATTGGCCACCATTGTGATTGGAGAAACCCTAGAGCTGATTTCCCTCTTCCTCATATCTCTCAAATCATCTTCTTGCTAGTTGGTGTTTGTAAGCCATTAGAGGAGTGACATTTATGACTCTAAGCTCCAAGAAGAAGAAGGTTTTCAAGCAAGTAACTCAAGGTAACATTCTAGATCTGTTTTCATATGTTTTAATTGTGTGTTTACATTAGATCTAGCCATGAAAGTCTTGGATATGTTGCATGTTCAATTAGTGAAACCTAGATCCAAGCTATAGGGCTATATGTGCACATAGGGAAAGTTCTTATGTCCAAAACCCATCAGGTACACCGAACCCCATACAAATAGTGACGCCAGATCTTGAGAGCGAACACCACTGCACCCAATTCCATATCGTGGGTGGGATACCTCGTCTCATGAGGCTTCAGCTGCCTCGATGCATACGCTATCACATGCCCCCTCTTCATAAGTACTGCACCCAACCCCGATATCGATGCGTCGCAATACACCATAAAATCCTCCATCCCTTCCAGGAGGGTTAACACCGGGGCTTCGCATAATCTTTGGCGAAGTGTCTCAAACGAGGTCTGCTACTCCGGATCCCATGAAAAAGCAACACCCTTCCGGGTCAACCTGGTGAGAGGCACGGCGATCTTGGAGAAATCTCTGATAAATCTCCGATAATAGCCGACCAATCCTAGAAAACTCTCGATCTCGGTGGGTGATCTCGGCACCTCCCACCTCATAACCGCCTCAATCTTGGCCGGATTGACCAAAATCCCATTCTGGTTAACGAGGTGTCCCAAGAACTGGACCTTTCGTAACCAAAAATCACACTTGGAGAATTTGGCATAAAGCCTCTCCGACCTCAATACCCCGAGAATCTCCCTCAGATGCTCTTCGTGTTGCTCTCTAGATCTCGAATACACCAAAATATCATCAATGAACACAATCACCGACCGATCCAGCATCGGCCTGCACACCCTGTTCATGAGATCCATGATCGCTGCCGGTGCATTGGTGAGCCCAAAGGGCATCACCACGAACTCGTAATTCCCATAACGAGTTCTGAATGCCGTCTTCTGGATATCCTCATCCCACACTCTCATCTGATGATATCTCGACCTCAGATCAATCTGGGAGAACCAAGACGCCCCCTGCAACTGATCGAACAAATCGTCGATCCTCGGTAAAGGATAACGGTTGTTGGCCGTCAACTTGTTCAACTCCCGATAATCAATGCATATCCGGTGTGAACCATCCTTTTTCTTGACAAAAAGGATCGGCGCTCCCCACGACGAACTACTCGGTCTAATAAACCCTTTCCCCAGCAGCTCCTGAAGCTGCGAGGATAACTCTTGCATCTCTGGCGGCGCAAGGCGATAAGGTGCCTTGGCGATAGGAGCTGCCCCCGAAACCAAATCAATGCGGAACTCTACCTGCCTATCGGGGGGCACACCCGGCAACTCCTCGGGAAAAACATCCGGGAACTCATGCACTATCGGAACCTGATCAATCGAACCTGGGCTCCCAGTGGTCACTCGTGTATCCATCACATAGGCTACAAACCCGCTGCAGCTCTGCTGTAAACTCTGCCTCGCCCTGGCAGCCGAACATAATGCTGACTCACATCGGGTACCCTCGCTGTACACCGTAAGTACTCCGCCACTAGGGTCTCGTATCGTCACCAACTGTCGCTCACAATCTATAACAGCCCCAAATCGGCTCAACCAATCCATGCCCATTATGACACACGTGTCCCCCATTGCAATCGGGACTAGATCTATCGGGAACTCAATGTCGAATATCTCAAGTACACAACCTCGAATCACATCCGTAGCATACACCACTCGCTCGTCAGCTATAAAAACTCGCAGAGGTCGACTCAACGCCTCTCGCTGAATACAGATGTGCTGACTAAATGCTAAGGACACAAATGACCGACTCGCACCCGAGTCAAATAACACCAAAGCAGGTATGAAATTCACAAGCAAAGTACCTACGCATATCATAATATAAGCACAATATCTCAAACATCAAATAATTGCATGAAAGAATACATACCAGCCACGACATTGGGCGCTGTGCGGACCTCCTCTGTTGTCAACTGGAAGGCTCTCCCGCGGGCCTTCGGTGCCTTGGCCTTCACTGGTTGGGTCTCGGTAGCTCTAGCAGCAGATGCAGATTCCTACGCTGATCCCCTAAGTAGCTGATGGCACTCGGCCTTCCGATGGCTGGTCTGGTTGCAATGAAAGCAATTCGAGAATCCTTTGGGGCAATCCCTCGCGTAATGCCCCTCCTTCCCACACTTGTAACACACCCCAACTCTGCACACCCCTCGTGACTCTTGATGCACTTCCCACAAGTGTGGCCCTTCGGATCCCCAGATCTCGAATCAGCGGGCTTTGCCCGCTTGGCTGCCGGCTGAGACTGTGCCGGCCGTCGATCCCTCCCCTGAGACTCCGCCTCCTCCTTGTCCTGAGTCTCTAGCTCGGTCTCCCTCTTCCGAGCATTTGCCTGAAGTTCGTCAAATGTCCGGTATGTCGAGTTCGCCACGAACTCGCGAATATCTCTCCTCAGAATGCTTAGATATCGACTCATGCGTGTCTGCTCGGTAGAAACCTGCTTAGGGTAAAACATCACCCTCGCATAAAAATTCCAGGTAATCACAGTAACAGAATCAGTACCCTGCTTGAGGGTCAAAAACTCCTGAGCCAGTCGTTCCCTCTCCACTGGGGGAACGTACTCATCACGAAACATAGTGGGGAACCTCTCCTAAGTCACCGCATTAAGCTCCGCTGGGGTGAAATCTGCCGATACAAACTTCCACCAGTCCTTCGCCCCCAAGCGAAGCTGGTTCAGCGCGAACCGTACTCTCAAATGCTCCAGACACGAGCAGGTATAGAAACTCTGTACTCTCAAATGCTCCCTCAATATCAGCAATCCATCTCATCGCAGCGATCGGATCCTGCGTCCCATCAAACTCTGGTGGCTTCGTGTTGTTGAACTCTCGGTACAGCAATGAGTCACCCCCCTGTGGCCTCGCAATAGCGACGGCTACGGTGGCCGCAGCAACAACAACATCAGTAAGAGTCTCGATCAACGTGGTCTTGATAGACCCGAACATCTCTGGTATCTCAGCTCGGATGGCCGCAACCACCTCCTCATGAATCAATCGCCGGATCTCCTCATCAATGACACTGCTGCACTCAGGTGTGTGGCGTGTCCCAACCATGATGCCTCTGAAATTCAGCATAAAAATATTAGAGTCTCGCTCTAGCATACTCGCACTCGATAACTCAACCTACTTGTTCTCTAGTACCCTAAGGATTCTTACTTGGACTGCACACTGATACAGTGTCTTCGGTAGTACGGGCCCTTATACTACCACCCACACCACATCAGTATTCACCCCAAGTCCTCCTCCTTGGAACCCATATCACAAGTACTCTACATCTCGCTACGCATAGGCTACCCTTCGGTAGACTTTTCATAAGCTCCTCACTGCTACCTACTCACTCTCGAAGCATCTAATAGCAGCAGTAATCCCCTAGGTTAAGGCATCACAAATCAGGCCACTCTAGTCCTAATATGAATACCTAGCCTACTCTAGCATGCATAACATATCATATTATATCTCATAACACATAATGTAAGGGTATTTTAGGAAATCACCGTTCGGGCGCTGGCCGATCGTACACACTGCTCCATTCTGTCTCTCTCAAATCTTTTACTCTCTTAGAAAATTGTTTATTTTATGAAAACTTTCTCAAATCCTCAGTTTGAGTTCAGATACGTCCAAAGATGCACCCGAATCCCTCAAACCAAGGCTCTGATACCAACTTGTAACGATGTAAATTTTCAAAATAATTTTTCATTTTTAAATTATAATTTCAATCACCAAAAACAATATCCAACAATTGTATCCAATGTCATCATAACAAACAAATCCCAAGATCTCAAAGGCATAAATCCTCTCAGTGTGTATGTATCATGCCGGCACCTTCCCACGGACCTCGCTAGTACATGAAACACATAACACAACAACTGTAAGCATAAATGCTTAGTGAGTTCCCCAAAATTCCACATACAACACATACGCCACTCGAGGCTACAGCACGACCCTCCGATCGATGTGTCTCAGCGGGACCCTCCAGTCCTGTAGCTCGTTGGACCCTCTAGTCCGGTCGTAGCTCGTTGGACCCATCGGCCCGGTCTTTATCGTTGGACCCTTCAGTCCGGTCTATATCGTTGGACCCTCCGGTCCGGTCTATACAATCACATAGTATATATATATATATATATATATATATATATATATATATATATATCACATTACACATAATCTCATACATACACCTAGCACACAAGACCCTCCGGTCTACACATAGATACCACTCTAGGTAATGTATAGTGAGAAGAATCACATCGAACGAAGTCGGATAAACCCTGGTGCTCAACGTCCCGACCTAGCCTCCTCCTATCATTCCAATAACATTCCCGATCAATACTCTCTCATAGACTCATCTCTAAAGATTGAGTAGAAGGCCATTCTACCCCTCTCCGAACTCTCTTGGATCAACCTTGGCTAGAACCAAATGTCAACGAAAGTCAACGGTCAAACTTTGACCCGAATCGTCGAGTGCACATGGGCGACTCGGCGAGTCCAAGCGGGTCCTCAGAGTTGTTCTAGCCTCTTTTGGCTCGTCGAGTCATCCTTCCACTCGACGGGTTCCTTGTGTCACGAATCGTGGGGCAACCCCAACTCGACTCGCCGAGTCCACTTATGAACTCGGCGAGTTGACTCCATGATCATACTCAAATGACCTTCTGAGGTCAGATCTGTTTCTCTAATCCATATATCTGACCTTCCCAAGCATAATAATCACGTAAAGGTCGAATCTTGGTACACATGCAACACCCCCAAAGCTTCTTTTGGTGAAATAACTACTAAAAGGGCAACCTTAGTTCATTTCCTCCATGAAACCGCATAAAGCAGGTTGGCTAAGGCTCTCTGGACCTCAAAAGGTCCGGATCCAGAGTCTATCACTCAATGGGACAACATAAGCATCAAATCAAGCCAATAAAGGGTATAGAAAACCCTAAAATTCAAGGATCTCATACTAAACATAAAAAAGGATCGATTTTCTACCTCAAAGTTGCAGATCCAAGCTGGAAACCTACAGAATAGAAATCCCCTTGGCCTCATCTTGCTGGAAACACTTTCTCCTTGGCAAAACCACACCAAAAATGATCAAAATAGCTCAATCTCTCTCACAACTCACTCAA